>NC_134475.1:18861097-19140635 GCF_964194025.1 Convolutriloba macropyga
CTCTGTCTCTCTCCCTCTCTCCCTCTCCCTCTCTCTCTCTCTCTCTCTCTCTCTCTCTCTCTCTTTCTCTCTCTCTCTCAGAAAAAATTTCTCTCTCTCTCTCTTTCTCTCTAGGCGGTTGCATCGGTAATGGCAAAATAGACACTAAAATTTGAAATTAATTAGAGGCAACTGTATCGGTAATTGTAAAACAGACACTAAAATTTGAAACAAACTTTTTTGAAATTCTGTCCAAAAATTTTGTCATTTTGATGTTTCATTAGCAGTAAGTTTTGGCCAATACGTTTTTTCAAAATCCCGCAGCTGTGTTACCGGCTAGATTATCGGATTTGAACATATTAAAAAGCACAATTTGTAGCAAAGTCATTTTCTAATTTTTAAGGTTGATGACAGTTTTTGCACTCTGCCTCTACATATGTCCAACGTGTAAGGTAACGATGACGGCTTTCATTAGAGGCTCTTATTTAATGGTATTGAAGAAAATTGGTTATCAGTAAACATTACGTTTCGGCCTTTGAACCCTTCGGAGTATTTTTAAATAAAAAAAAAATTTCACTAATTTTTATGTGAACTGAAAAAGAAAAAATTGTTTTCATTTTTCAAAAGCATTTTTAAGGACTTTCAAAATTAAAAAACTGATTAGTTTTTTCGGTTTACAGAAACACCCATAGTCTCGAAAAGATCAATTAAAAGACCAATTTCAAAATACAGAGAAGTGGAAAACAATTTTCTCCAATTTTCAAAAAAATGTAGCATATTTGCATAAAGTTTTTCAAGCTGCTGATCAATAAACTCCCAAATGTTTTCTATTGCATTATACTAGAGGGATTAGTGCGAACGATCTTCTCTGACAACAAAGAATGCAAATAAAAAGCTACGATTGCAATCTTTGTTTTTCAAAGAATTTGGTTGATTTGATGTTCAATCCATGAAAACGGTTTTTTCACGTCTACGCGGTTTTGAAAATAGTGAAATGGTTAGTTCTGATTAAATAAGAAGAACTGTTTGCAAAAATATATCTAGAAAATAGAGAAGAACGCATTATTCTACTTTTGGTTTTTACATCTTCAAAGTCCATTTTTGCAATTTTTATAGCTCTAAATTGGCTGAAGTAAATTGTGCGATCTCTCAACCCCCCGAGCGATTTTTTTCTTTTCGATTGTTCCTTCAAAATATTAAAGTGTTCCCCATTTTTCAAATTTCTAATAATCTTTAATATATATAAAAACTAAATCCTAGGAGCTACAAAATAGTGTTTTTCTTTTTGTCTACGATGCGTAAACAAAAAGTGAAAACTTGACTGAAGAAAAAAGCCAGCCTCGCAGATATATTCCCCCATTTTGAACATGTTGGAACAATTATTATTCACCGGTTACATTTGTTAAGAGCCCAATTCAGTTAACGAAAATGATTCTCACTTGGATGTTTGTCAAGGACAGTAGCAGTTTCGAGACCCACAGACAGGAACACACTCACAGCTGCTATCGATCTCTTGGACAATCTGCCAACATATTAATTCCAATAAATCCAGCACATTTCGTTCTACGATAAGTGTTGAACTTCAAAAACATTTTTTACTGATTGATTTAAACGGGAAATTTTTAATTCACAAATTTTCGGGCGATAAAGATTCTACAAACTTTTAGGCATTCCTATTAAATTTAAGATACATAATTTGACAAATAAAAATATTTGTGACAGCGTAAGAAAAATTTTGACGAATGGAAGGCTTAAACTTTATTATAGAACCATATATGGTGATTAAATGGATGCGCAGTTTTAAAATCACGTTAACATAAGATTAAACAATAGAAAATTTAAGAAAATTTACGGATAAAACGCTCCAGCTGACGTTGAATCAACTTCACTCGAACTGTATACAGAACTATAAACAACACTTCAAGGTAATGAATCCCATTCTTTCTATGCGTTAGCCGAAAGCTCTTTTCAATTATATAAGATTTAGTTCATGGGAACACATGAACAGCTACACAGGTAGCTCTTTCAATTTCTCACCCATTGGGAACTTTTTAAAAAAGTTTACAGCACTGCAGATTGTTGCAAACATTTACGTGGGTTTCCTTCTGCAACTCAATTTTATAGTGCAAGATCTAATAAAAATTATGTTAAATCTTATCAGATCGCGATAATCCCCGCTTATTATTCATTTATCACTGGGGTATATACTTTTCAGTCGAAAAATACTGAAATTGAACGCAATTAACTAGAGTAATTTCTACAAATAGCAATGAGCTAAATAACAATTGATCATTTGTAACAGTCTTTTAACGGTGCTTTATAGAGTAACCCTGAATTTGACTTCCAGCGAAAAGTTTCCACCGTGACCAACCTGGGCAATCCACAAAGCCCATGTCCACTTGTGCATCCGCTTCCCAATCTCACTCCGTATCCGACCAGAAATCCACCTAGGAGGACTGTGGTGGCTGGTAGGAGAGAGGAATCAAATAGTTGCAGAGACAGTTTTTCACCCAGCACATTCAAGGATCCTGAAAAGGTAATGGTAGACGCTTCAAACGTTGACAATGTTCCCTTGAATTCAAAAATTTCCCATGAAATCAATGCAAGTCTTTTACTACAATATTTTAAAAATCGCTCGAAACAATACCATGACTGTCCTCATAAGAGGTCAATTCTAATAATGACATTTATTATCAGCTAATTGTGCCTCAAAAATACCTTTTCGCAAAAAAATGAACGGTACTACACCGACACTGCTGAATTGTATTCGAAAAAATGAAATCGTTCAATTTCTGGTCTATAGAGTCCCATATAAAAAAGTCCAAATTATGGATTCATTTTTCTGGAAAAAATGAGGGAAATAATTGCCATAACCAATATTGTTCAGCCAAAGATTTACTTTACCCGGGAGCATCAGAAACCGATGTCTGTGACGCTCTGTGTGTTTAGAATTAAAATCCAAAACGAAATGGCAAGAACCCGAATTTTGAAAAGTTCTCGAAACCTGAAATTTTCAGAGACCATTCAAAAGTAATTTTGTCACGCCAAATCGTGAAAAATGATGTGCAGTCCCAACTAAAGAAAACTCACCTATTCGAACTCAAGTCCAAAACTCTCCAAATCTTCAAAAAACTATTGTAACAAAATCTTTCCAAATGTGGATTAAATATTCGTTTATTTTAAACCATCATGAACACCAATCATCGAACTTTTGAACACTTATCTTCTCTGACACTTTTTGTATAACTCTTAAATAATGTCTCCCAAATATTGTTCCATTAACATTCCAGTATTAAAAAGAACATGTAATTGAGTAGGCAAAAATTCTAAAGTGCTGTTGGTGAATTATAAGTTTTTCTTCTTTTACATCTTCATTAATTTCATCTGTTTTCAACAAGTTAATTTGCCTGAGCTGAATTAAATCTCGGTTTTCTATTTGAACCACTTACTCGTAGGTATTTATAGGCTACATGCAATTGGACGACGCTAAAAAACTAAAAAAAAATTACTCAAATATGACTCAGTCAGAAAAATATAAAACATACCCGGCAGATTGCCGGAAAATAGCCGCCGTTGATTCCAATAAGCATGATTGGGATTGAACGAATAGAATATATTGAAAAAAAAAGATTTTTGTACAAAAATATTTTTAAGTCCGATTTATTTTGATGGCATTTCGTAGTTGAACATACTTCTGTTTCTTAGAGAGAGGCTACAGGGGCTACTATCAACACCAATAAGCATTAGAAGTGGTAACTAAGACTTATAGGAACGACGTTCAAATAGCGGGCATCTAAAATTGGGCTTTATGGGTTTATCCCGTTTCTATTTCTGACTTCAATTTTTTATACCGACTCTGTTCATTTTGAATTGCTTTGCTTAGCAACTGATGTTCAAATTCACTTTTAGCAGAATGAGAGAAGAGAGAAACTAGCCTAGAGAAGTCAAAAAGATTTCACGCAAAATGTCGAAAAAGCGGCAAAATGGTAAAGCGAAAAAAAGTTTGACGAAGTAAAAAAACATAGCAGGACAAGTCCTGACGTACAATTCAAAGAATTTTCATTGATTAAACACAAAAACTAGAACTAGAATGGACTATGAGTGAATTGAGAAAACCATTTTTAAAAAAATCAGATAAAAAAATAGGAAAAAAAACAGAAAATCAATGTCAAAATGCCGCATGTGAACAAAAAAATCACTAGCGAGAAAGGGAATTTTTGTTCAAACGCCGTTTTCTCACTACTTTAAATTTAAAGCGAAAAAATTTCACGCCGCAAAACCACTCGCTTTTTCGCTCCGTTTCCTGTTTCGACGTGACCAAAATCACTACTCCAATTTGACTTCAAAAATCATGAAAATGTGTGAACAGATCTTAAAAAAAAAAGACAGCGCCCCAATACAATTCAAATTCTTTGAATTGTAAAAAAAAATACGAGCGCAATAATAGCCGGCTGAGAAGATGAGGGCGGCTATTAATCAAATAAAGATCTTCGTAATAGGAGGCCACTAAAACAATTTTCGCATAGATCAAACCTTTTCCCCTCATTTTTCAAACTTTAATAGTGAAACAGGTGCCTTTCGCAGAAAATTGCTAGATCAAATAAACTATTGCTGAGGCAAACGGTTCTGCTAAACAATTTCAGATAACCTGCATTTTAAGTTTTCAACTCGGAATATGGGACAATCAGGTGCCATGCACTGAACAATAGGAACCTTCTTGTTTTAACCTACTTGAAGACATAGCAATCAGAGAGTAACTTTCGAAGACAAGCTCAAAAACAAACAAAACCTTTTCCTCCCTATACGCTCATGTTTGCAAAGCAAAAAATGACAGCGAGACACTCAAAATTATTGTCAAACTGTTGTTGTGTTTTCCTCGCGTTTCAAAACACTCGGTTTTAACATGAATGCCATTCAAGTTATTAAAGGCCAGTATAGCATTTAAACATAAACCGGCTAACGTTGGACTAATGGCTCTCGAACGGCTGGCAAGGCAGCCAATTTAGAATTCCAATGTTGTTTCGTTCACTGTTTTTGTCCGGATTGTTATTACTTCTCTGTACTAAAAACTTTGAGAAAAATTATTATAATCTCCCGTACGATACAGCGTATAGCTATAGCTTCAAAATAATATCCTTCGTCAAAAATTGGTAGGTGAATAATCTAATCCGCCCGTTTTTGTACTTTTGCTCTTACTTATTTTGAGCTCCAAACAACATTCTACAAACAGCAATTTGACCTTGTATTCTAACAAGCAGCTTCAGTTGATAATATTTTTAAAATACATATCTAAAGAATTACAAAATGAATAATATTGCTCTTCGTTTGACTATTGTCTCCATTGCCACCAATAATTGAGTTTTAAGAATGTCACTCCAACAGTTTGATAAATTATTCGAAGTTGACAAAGCTGGATTTTAAAGACGAGAGAGAGGGAATAAAATATATTTTGCAAAAATTTTAGTCTCGCCGAGTATCGAATAAGTTTTAAAGAAAAGAACTGTTTTGATAACTTTGAAAAACTGTCACAACTCATAGATAATAAACGTAAAGAAAACTTTCACATTTAATTATTTACTGATTTTCTGTTCATTGCTTTTCAGAATCAATTTTTATGCTATTTCTCAGGTTTTGAAATTGTGAATACACTTGAATATATGGAGGTCATACGACATTTGAGAGCACATGTATATGAGGATTTTGCTTGATTTTCTGCCATCAATTGTGTAGGAAGCACAAAATACGTAAGTAGCACAAGTTTTATTTCATTTGCACATTAAAAAACCAATTCTAACCTCCAAAGCACAAGCTTTAGAGTTTAATCATTTGAATCATGTTTTGCTCTGATTTGAGTTCAACATAACAATTCCAAATGTATACGTTTCTACATTGCTAAGAATGGTTAAAAAATTCAACAAAAGTATTTAAAAATCAAATAGAATAAAATTTTTATAGAATGCTTTTCCACCGTACTTTGAAAACGTTCTTTCAGCTGCCACAGGACTCTCACAAAGTAGCTCTATAAATCGATACATTTTTGTATCGAACAATATTATTACTAACCTAGAGTGTAAGCTACTCCTTGAGTGTGACTTGAAATTATTATTGTCAAGTCACACTCAAGGAGTAGTCTTGCATTGTATTGTGACAAGACACTCAAAATTATTGTCAAACTGTTGTTGTGTTTTCCTCGCGTTTCAAAACACTCGGTTTTAACATGAATGCCATTCAAGTTATTAAAGGCCAGTATAGCATTTAAACATAAACCGGCTAACGTTGGACTAATGGCTCTCGAACGGCTGGCAAGGCAGCCAATTTAGAATTCCAATGTTGTTTCGTTCACTGTTTTTGTCCGGATTGTTATTACTTCTCTGTACTAAAAACTTTGAGAAAAATTATTATAATCTCCCGTACGATACAGCGTGTAGCTATAGCTTCAAAATAATATCCTTCGTCAAAAATTGGTAGGTGAATAATCTAATCCGCCCGTTTTTGTACTTTTGCTCTTACTTATTTTGAGCTCCAAACAACATTCTACAAACAGCAATTTGACCTTGTATTCTAACAAGCAGCTTCAGTTGATAATATTTTTAAAATACATATCTAAAGAATTACAAAATGAATAATATTGCTCTTCGTTTGACTATTGTCTCCATTGCCACCAATAATTGAGTTTTAAGAATGTCACTCCAACAGTTTGATAAATTATTCGAAGTTGACAAAGCTGGATTTTAAAGACGAGAGAGAGGGAATAAAATATATTTTGCAAAAATTTTAGTCTCGCCGAGTATCGAATAAGTTTTAAAGAAAAGAACTGTTTTGATAACTTTGAAAAACTGTCACAACTCATAGATAATAAACGTAAAGAAAACTTTCACATTTAATTATTTACTGATTTTCTGTTCATTGCTTTTCAGAATCAATTTTTATGCTATTTCTCAGGTTTTGAAATTGTGAATACACTTGAATATATGGAGGTCATACGACATTTGAGAGCACATGTATATGAGGATTTTGCTTGATTTTCTGCCATCAATTGTGTAGGAAGCACAAAATACGTAAGTAGCACAAGTTTTATTTCATTTGCACATTAAAAAACCAATTCTAACCTCCAAAGCACAAGCTTTAGAGTTTAATCATTTGAATCATGTTTTGCTCTGATTTGAGTTCAACATAACAATTCCAAATGTATACGTTTCTACATTGCTAAGAATGGTTAAAAAATTCAACAAAAGTATTTAAAAATCAAATAGAATAAAATTTTTATAGAATGCTTTTCCACCGTACTTTGAAAACGTTCTTTCAGCTGCCACAGGACTCTCACAAAGTAGCTCTATAAATCGATACATTTTTGTATCGAACAATATTATTACTAACCTAGAGTGTAAGCTACTCCTTGAGTGTGACTTGAACAAAAACATTGGCCTAATTGTTTAAGCAAACAAATTAGCCTAATTGTTGTCATAAACTTATTAAATAGCTTCAGAGTTGAATGCAGAGGACTGCCATGGACAACATTGAAAGAGCCGTGAATGACATGAAACATGGAAATCCACAATGTGCAAGTGTCCTGGAGCTACTCACCAACGAGGTTTCTGAAATTAAAAAACAACTGACTTTGAAAGCCACCCAAATTGTGCATCTTACAAACTGCGTGAATGAATTATCAGACAGAGTCCTACAATTGGAACGATATAGCCGCAAAGATTGTTTAACCTTTAACAATTTCCCATATGCATCGCATTCGGCGGACAGTATCCAAGAGCAAGTATTACAGTTTATTAACAACATATTCAACGCCCATCTCACCCATGCTGGGATCAAAGCTTGTCATTTTCTAAGGAGCGGAATAGCTGGTCAATTATCGGTTATCATCAAAATTGTCTATTTCGAAGATAAAAACTTTATCTGGCGATCTCAGTCGTTGCTCTACGGAATAACTAACAAGTCAAACAACAAATGTTTACCCGAGAAAGATAGAGAAGTCCTCAAGTACGCCACGGTAGAGAAAACCTTAAAGTTTCAACGAACAATTGTGTGGTTAAACTGGAAGTACCTAATGGTACTTCCAATCCACCGCCTATGTCGTTCCACCCTATACCAAGAAGAGGCGTAACGAGACAACGAGAAATAACTCCAAAAGATGATAAGTACTCATCGCTCCTGAATGAATTACGAGACCATGCGGAAAACCCCGATATGTTGAAAGATTGTGCTTGGTTTGTTGAACAATTCACCTGACCATAAATCGTGCGCTGTAGATATTGATGATAACCAGGGTCTCATTATTGAATATACTTTTCGAGATTAAATACCTATCGGTGCTGCACTTGAACATCAGGTCACTTAAGAAACATCACGAAGAACTAGAGGCACTTTTATTAAGCTTTAATCATACTCCTAGCATTCTCGCACTAACAGAGACTTGGCTAACGGACGCTAACGCACCCTATTGTTTTAAGCTTACCGGATACAACACCGTTCTAAGTCGAAACCCCAAATCACGTGGTGGTGGTGTGATGATTCAATGTAAAGCTGGTTTTCATGTACTGGGAGAGCTAGATATTAATCTAGAGGAAAGCATTGCTGTAAAAGTTTTCCACCAAGGCTTATATTTTTTGCTTATTGTTGTTTACAACCCACGAAGATAGAAAAAAATGGAATTCATTGAGCGAGTTGATGAAGTTCTTGAGTCATTTCAATCTTTAATGCCAGTAATAATAATGGGTGATATGAATATTGATACTTTGAAAAGAAACAATGCATCATCAAAGTATTTATCAGCTATAGAGTCAAATGGTTTTGAGATTATACATGGCTAAATAAAACGAGTTGGGAATGTTTCAAATACTTGTTTAGATCACGCTATAGCAAAGGGCTTCAATCATTTAGTTCTCGATATTCTTACTAAACAAAACATTACCGATCACTATCCAATTTTACAAACTTTAAATCATAATGATTTTAGAAAAACGAATGACACGATGTCAAGAGCACGCGATTTATCTTATTTAAATGATAAATATAGAATTCAAGAACTTCAATCGATAGTCGCTAAAAAGTTTCAAACTAATCCATCGGATTTCAACTCCTTCCATAAAATTTTCATTGAATTGATTGATAAATTTGCTCCTTAAAAAGAATTTAAATCAAATCAATGTTCCAAGCCTCCTTAAAAAGAATTTAAATCAAATCAATGTACCAAGCCTAAATTATTAAATGAATTACAAGAAAAATTGATACTTTGAATATTGATACTTTGAAAAGAAACAATGCATCATCAAAGTATTTATCAGCTATAGAGTCAAATGGTTTTGAGATTATACATGGTTAAATAACACGAGTTGGGAATGTTTCAAATACTTGTTTAGATCACACTATAGCAAAGGGCTTCAATCATTTAGTTCTCGATATTCTTACTAAACAAAACATTACCGATCACTATCCAATTTTACAAACTTTAAATCATAATGATTTTAAAAAAACGAATGACACGATATCAAGAGCACGCGATTTATCTTATTTAAATGATAAATATAGAATTCAAGAACTTCAATCGATAGTCGCTAAAAAGTTTCAAACTAATCCATCGGATTTCAACTCCTTCCATAAAATTTTCATTGAATTGATTGATAAATTTGCTCCTTAAAAAGAATTTAAATCAAATCAATGTTCCAAGCCTCCTTAAAAAGAATTTAAATCAAATCAATGTACCAAGCCTAAATTATTAAATGAATTACAAGAAAAATTGATACTTTGAATATTGATACTTTGAAAAGAAACAATGCATCATCAAAGTATTTATCAGCTATAGAGTCAAATGGTTTTGAGATTATACATGGCTAAATAACACGAGTTGGGAATGTTTCAAATGCTTGTTTAGATCACGCTATAGCAAAGGGCTTCAATCATTTAGTTCTCGATATTCTTACTAAACAAAACATTACCGATCACTATCCAATTTTACAAACTTTAAATCATAATGATTTTAGAAAAACGAATGACACGATATCAAGAGCACGCGATTTATCTTATTTAAATGATAAATATAGAATTCAAGAACTTCAATCGATAGTCGCTAAAAAGTTTCAAACTAATCCATCGGATTTCAACTCCTTCCATAAAATTTTCATTGAATTGATTGATAAATTTGCTCCTTAAAAAGAATTTAAATCAAATCAATGTTCCAAGCCTAAATACCTAAATAATTATTTGAAAAATCTTATTTCTAAGAGGAATTATTTGCATCGGAAATGGAAACGAACTAGTCGATCATCAGATTTAAGGAATTTTAAAGGGGCGAGATTAAAAGTTGAGAAAGCATTAAAGAAGCTGAAGAGAAATTATTATAGCAAAAGATTCGAACGCTGTATCAATGATCCTAAACAAACATATAAATTATTAAATGAATTACAAGAAAAATCAGAAAGAAAGCAAACTAAAATTGAACCGATAAAGCTAAGTACTGAAGAGATAGTGCAATCTAAATCAGAAATTGCTAAAATTTTAAATGATTACTTCAGCAATATTGCTGTAGAATTGAATAGGAATCACACCACCACCAACTCGGAGGACGATAGCACGAATTCAGATCTAGGCGATTGCTCGGAAGCGAATGAACAGTCCTTTCGTTTATGGCTGTTTCCAACAAAGCCATTAGAAGTCAGAGAGGCGATTGCCAACCTCAATAAAAAAACTTCTTCGGGTTTAGGTGATATATGCAACCTAGTTGTGAAAAGCTGCAGCGAGAGTTTAGCGCCAATTCTAACTGAACTTATAAATAATTCTTTTAAGACGGGTATTTTTCCGGAAGATCTAAAACGAGCCAAGTAATTCCGCTGAATAAAGGGGATAGTAAAGTAGATCTTAAAAATTATCGACCCATATCATTGCTCATTGTATTTAGCAAAATTTTTGAAAGGATAATGTACAATCGCATCTATCAGTACCTAGAACATTTCCAGCTTCTCTATTCAAAACAATTTGGACTTAGGAAAAAGCAATCAACGATTAATGCGATTGCAGAACTCACTGAGCGGTTGCGAGAGAATTATAAATCAAGAACAGTTACTAGTACAGTTTTTCTGGACCTAAAGAAAGCTTTCGACACTATTGATCATGGCATCTTAGGGAAGAAATTGACTCGTTACGGAATATGTGGCAATGCTAGAAATTGGATTCTTAGTTTTGTAACCGGTCGCTCGCAACGTACCGTTTGTAATTGTTTTTCATCGGATTGGCGTGAATTAAATTATGGCGTCCCGCAAGGTTCAGTATTAGGACCGCTCCTGTCTTTCATATACGTGAACGACCTCTCGGAGGCTTGTATAAAAGCAGATGTTTACCAATTTGCCGACAATACGAACGTAACCGCCCTTGAATGTTCAATTGCTGAATTGAAAGATGACTTAGAATCGTTATCTCGCTGGTTACGCGTTAATAAGCTGACACTAAACCTTAAAAAAACATCACAAGTAAATCTCTCGATTACAGGTGCCTCTAGTTCTAGTTCTATCTCAAACATTGGTATATCCATAAATGATTTTACTGTTAAAATTGATAACTGTTGTCGCTATCTAGGATTATATATTGATTATAAGCTGCAGTTCAGAGATCATATTAATACAGTGGTGGTTAAACTAACGAAGCATAATGGTATCATTTCAAAGTTGAGACATTATGTACCACGAAATACATTAATACGTTATTATGAGGCAAATGTCCAGCCACTTATTCAGTATGGAGTCTTGATATACGGCTGCACAAGCTTTTCAAGTCTTTGCGATATCCAAAAATTACAAAGGAAAATTTTCCGACTAATTTTCTTCAAACGGTTTAAGGATAGCATATCTCCTATTTTGTTGAAAAAACGGTGTACTGACCGTGCATGAGCTGTACGTTTATGAGCTCTTAAAGTTTTTACTTCGATCAGTTCTATCACTTCATTCAGAATCGTATCTCAATAATATCTTCAATTTTAAAAATCAAGATGCGTATTTAACCAGGAGATCTTCAACTAGAGTTATCGCTATGCCGGCTGCTAAAAATAAGTTTTAAAGGGTCTCGCTTAAATATCGTGGCGCAAAGCTATTCAATATACTTCGCCAAAATAATGTACCGCAACTATGCATGATGAATAAAGATATTTTTAACAACCTTGTTCATAGAATAAAAGACAATTATATTCTTGGCAATAGAGAGCTGACAAAGTTTATTTTCCAACTATAAAATTAAGCAATCACTATATACCTGTTGCCTTGTTATATACAATTTTACTTACAATTACATTTTAATAATACAAGGGAATTATGATCTCGTTCGAAATGTGTTTTTTGGATAATTTGTCACATCCCTGCAACTTCTGGAAATTCTTTGAAAAAAATTGATTATACGCAAAATTTTGTGCGGTGCCTTCGTAAAAGGCACCGCGACTCGATTTCTACTGTCAAAAATCACTTTTTTCAATTTCTAAAGACAGTTTTTTCACTTTTTCCTCCTTCATAGGACCATTTGGCAAAACACGACAATTTTTAACTTGCAACGTTGCTCTCTGCTGTAAACAAGTTTCAATTCGACGTAGTTAAAGTACTTATCTCCGGGCTCTTGTGGAGCAATAAGTTCGAGCAGCTAAAAGGTTGCCTAAAAGGAAATCATTTACAAAATGGCAAGAATATTAAATTGAAAAAAAAATTAAGTTTATCCACTCCTACGTTTATATTACAGGGCACGCTGGAAAGTAGGTCTAAGGACCTCGTTGCGCGTCCTTTCCCAGCCTAAAATAATCTTGAATAAATTTTTAATTTGATTGTTGGATATATTAAATGCATTTATTTTTCGATGTTTGATTGTGATTTATGTCGTGTTTTGATTATCCTTCTTTGTACATTTGATTTATGGGCCGGGATAAATTAACTCTCTCTCTCTCATTGCCGTTTGACTCAATTATTTGCTGGTGTCGCAATTTCTAGTAAACTTTTAGAAACAAAGACAGAATTACAAATTTCCCGAAATGAAGAAACCTAATATTAAATAACCTCTTCGATTAAAATGGCAAATGTAATTCAAGAACAATTTTGTTAGAAAGATTTAAAATTTTGTTAGATAGATCTAAAATTTTAATAGATAAATTTAACCTCTACAGTGAAAATTACTTCCTTTAAAAACCTAAGCTAACATTAAAAGCCAATAGGCGTCAGAAGTTCTGATAGGTCGAAGTTCCTCCTCTGTTAATGCTTTACCTGTTCGACCTCCCAGGAAGATTTAAAATTTTGTTAGATAGATCTAAAACTTTAATAGATAAATTTAACCTCTACAGTGAAAATTACTTCCTTTAAAAACCTAAGCTAACATTAAAAGCCAATAGGCGTCAGAAGTTCTGATAGGTCGAAGTTCCTCCTCTGTTAATGCTTTACCTGTTCGACCTCCCAGGAAGATTTAAAATTTTGTTAGATAGATCTAAAACTTTAATAGATAAATTTAACCTCTACAGTGAAAATTACTTCCTTTAAAAACCTAAGCTAACATTAAAAGCCAATAGGCGTCAGAAGTTCTGATAGGTCGAAGTTCCTCCTCTGTTAATGCTTTACCTGTTCGACCTCCCAGGAAGATTTAAAATTTTGTTAGATAGATCTAAAACTTTAATAGATAAATTTAACCTCTACAGTGAAAATTACTTCCTTTAAAAACCTAAGCTAACATTAAAAACCAATAGGCGTCAGAAGTTCTGATAGGTCGAAGTTCCTCCTCTGTTAATGCCTTACCTGTTCGACCTCCCAGCTGCTGATAGCCCACAAGTGCACCAGTGATGATGCCAACAATTGAACTCAGTTTCCACCGGAAGTCAGGCTTATTTCCAATCACAGATGAAACGAGTGAAGACATTCCTGTAATACACTGGATCATCTAAGATATGTAGGATTCCATCTCAATTCTTTACTGCGCAACCAATAAATTATGGACTGGCCAATAAATTAATCAAAAATCTGAACCAGTGGACAATTTCTACTTTGGGATTAGAGCACTTTTTGCCAATCTTCATATAGCATCAGCAGCGGAAACCTAAATAGTCTAAAACGAAATACGAGATTCTCTATGGTTTGTGTGCGCTAACAACTTATTTGAAAGACGTGAATTAGAACACTAAAGCTCCGACCCCTCTCATTACCAATCTTCGTCCATCGTCTACGACAGAGGGCAAATTTTCAAAAAGTGAAAACCTCGCAAAATGAAAACCAACTTTGTGAACGAATGTTTTTTTGGTGATTTCTCGAAACGAAAAAAAACATAGCAGGACAAGTCCTGAAATACAATCCAAAGAATTTAATGAGAAACTGAGAATTAAGGTAGCTGACCAGCAAATTAATTGAACAACCCCTGCCAAAAAGACCTTCAAAAGTTCATAAACTAAAATAATCAAACAAACTAAAAAATATATTCATTCGCTAAAGGAGATTTCCTGGCTCCTGGGGCTCGGCAAACTTAGATAATGAGAATAAATTTTCAAAAATTTGAAAAATGTAGGTTTTGAAAAAATTGCCAAAAATCGTGATGTTAAAATGTTGAAAACCATTCATTCTATTACCACTAGAAACTATGCAGTAACCTATTATCAAACCCTGGAGGAGGTTTCTTGACAACTAGGGCTGAAAATGACAAAAATTTTCGAAAAACTTGAAAAAAAATTGTAAAAATGTGTATAAATTTGTGTGTTTATGTTTCGAGTACCAAAAGATATAGCTCTTAAAATGGTCATAAAGAGTAATTATTTCTTGAAAAAGAACTTTATCATTTTTTACAAACCTCCAGTTTAGACTGGTCCAACAGAAAATTCGAAAGACGAAAAAACGCAAAAAATTGCATTATTTTGGGATCAAAAACTCCTAAAAATGACCTTTTAACATTGAAATACGGCCTTCCCAATTGCTTCACCACTCTAAGCACTTGAAGGACTACTAAACGCGGCTAAGCGCCTCTAATGAAATTTGATGCCCGCTGAGCTTTACCGGTTAATCCCGTTTTGAGCTTTCACAAAGTCATGAAAAAAAGGTGTAAAAACATCTCACAAAAATAAAAAAGACAGAGCACCAATACAATCCAATTCTTTGATTGTAATGCAAAAAAGAAGTGCACAAAATACATTTCATTGCATCCTATGCCAAATCAGCAAAAAATTCCAAATCCTATGCCAAATCAGGGGGGGGGGGGTGGGTGGATGGGTGTTGTGGGGGAGGGGTGGTGGGGGTTTGTTGTGGGGGAGTCAACTCCTAAGTAAACCGCCCTTCACACCATAAGTGTAAGTCAACAAAAAAGTTTCTGTGAATCGCATACTTGGAGACTAGAGAGCTGAAAGGCGCTACGAGCACTTAATGCCCGCTGGCCGCTAACCGTCTACCCCGTTTTTGCGGAAAAAAAGTCAAATGGGTCAGATGAAAAATTGGCCAAGCAAAAAATCGAATTAAAAAGACCGGCAGGAATAATATAATTGCTACAAACTTCGTTTGAGAGCAATTAAAAACGATCAAATAGCGGATAAAAACAAACCAAAGAAACAAAAGTTTGAAACAAATAAAATTCCGATAAAACCTTATTCTACGTTTGCAAAAATGAAACGAAGACAATTGATTTATATAATTCCTCTATTGTTTTTCCAGTTTGATGATATAAACAAAAGAAACATTATAATAACAACTGCCAACTTCAGTCAATATTTCCCATGAGTAACTAAAAAACGCCAGATTTTATGTAAACTGAAGAATATTAAACAATGTCAACACAAAAAAATTGATTAAAAAAAACAAGTTGGAAAAATATCAATTACATTCAAAAATTTTTTTTTAAAAATTCCATTAGAAAACATAACCGACTAATATCGGAATACTTGCTCTCGACCTTTGCCTAGTTGGAGCTCGAATCTATTACAGCCTGCTGCAGTCTGAGGGGGTTGCTAAATTCAATAAGGGGGGCTGCAAATGTCATTAAAGGATATTACATTACCATTATAACCACTAAAAAATTTTTAAATTACACCAATTTTGGCGCAATATTCATTTGACTTTCAGAAGACAACTGTCGCCACTTGAGGTTAGCTGATGACATTGTGCATAACAGAGAAATTTAGAAAACACAAAACAAAAAGTAAAGAGCTTAAAAGTCACTCGAAAAACCAAAGCGGTCAAGCGAAAATTTTGCATAAAAAATCCAACATGTTAACAATAATTGCCTTAAACTTCGGTTGAGAGCAAGTAAAAAGTGTTTGCCTTTGCTGTTCATTTGGAATCTAAAATCTTGAGCGTACGGAAACGACGAATTGCTCATGTCAATTAAACTTTGTACAGGGTACTCGAGATAATATCACCTCATACTACAACGGAGCTTTTTTCAAAAAGCCTTTTTAAAACTCATTTGTTGAATATAGAAAAGGATATCCTCTCGGCAAAAATTTTTTCCTATAAAATTTAACAATTATGTTTAGTGTTTAATTATTTTTCGATATTTCCTATACAACAAAAAAATTATGAGTCCAAAGACAAGTAGCTCTTTTTTTGGAAAACAATTTTTTCTGCCACAAGAACAAGAAATGTTAACTTCCCTGAGACGCTATTCAACGGTTGTAAAACAATATGAATAATTCTAAGTATTATGTCGCCATCTTTATGTTCCAGAAAATTATCTGATGCTACCTCTAAATTACAGCTATAAAAGCAGTGGACAACGGCAAACTGTTTGTAAATGAGCTATTTTGGCGTCAATGATGCTAAATACGAAAAATTTTGAAAACTCACAAAATTCCCATAAAACCTATGTGTTTTTAAATGAAGCCCACGTGGGATGAAGTAAAAGTTAACTAAAATTTGGATCGAAACCTATGCAAAATAATAACTGTCAAAATCAAATGGCTAGTTGTACATCTGAATTTCTGTTCAGCTATTCTGGTGTTCTAATTAAAACAGTGATAGCGTTGGCGATGTGAAAATAGCACGCAACAGCCATTAAATTGCCTAAGGAAGTGCAAAAAACATAACTGCAAAGAGACTGCAATTTCAAATCATGCTTTCAAATCAAATACGTGTGCTATCTATAATCAGCAAAAACTGAAAGCCAGCATGATACTCCCAATATGTTGTAGTTTTTTCTTTCGTTTCCAAAGACCCGGTTTCAACATGCATGCCAGTAATGTTATTAAAGGCCATTGCAACATTTAAACATAACAACTAACGTACGACGAATTGATGTCGAACGACTGCAGAGGCAATCAATTTTGAACTTTAACAAGGCGGCTCGTTCATGTGCGTTCGCACATGATGTTCCGACCCGCGCTCATCTACATTTTTGACTTAACTGTCTTTTGACTTAAATTTTTGACAATGAGATAAACAAAAATAGATGTTTGAGTTTTAAAAAAATGTTACACAACCAAACCAATAATTGAATTAAGTATTGCCATGCCTCATTACAACGAGATCTGCCATTAAAAAGACTACGAGAAAAAACAATAACAACAACAAAAAGGAAAAACAAATTGCACGGCAAAAACTCAATATCTAAAATTAAAAGCACCTAGTATCAACGTCAAATGACAATCAGACAAAACCCTAACTACACAAATTTAATTTTTCCTAACTACGCTGCAAATAGTATTTTTTCCTTAATAAGACTAGGTAACAAGTCGACAAACAGAAAAAATAATGAGGCGATAATCAAAAATCAATTAACATTTTTTTAAACCAAATAATTCCAAAAGTCTCAAAAACAATAGCTTTTAACGGAATAACTCTTGATAAATTTACTAAAAAGTCATAATGAAACCAATAGGACCTGACTTTGATAAGACTAAGCCATCGGAATGGCCTAAAGAAGCAGAAACACTAAAAAAAAATACGATCAGCAGTTTACAAACATTCCGAAAACACAAACTATTGGTGCGATTGAAATCATTAGCTATTGTCTGAAAATTATGCACTTTTATTCCAATTTCTAATTTTACTAACTCAGATAAAATTATACTGAATGAACAAATAAGTTCAATTGGGCCATATTTGAAAATCATTTGGATCTGTTATTACGCGATTGTGCTAAAGGAGCACAAATACACCACTCACATATTTTTTTTATCAAAAAGCATTTTGTCCAACAAACAAAACATCCTTTATTTCAGAATATCGGTAAACAAGTCAATTTTGAAAAAAACAAGGAATTGTATGGGACCTCTCAATGATGAGAAAAAGTCACAAGTTGACGAAAAGAACCACAAAAACTGAAAAAAATGACAAATCCTTTAAAATCTTAAATATTTATAATATCATAAACTTCAAAACTATTCGCTATAAACTAACTGCTTCGGGTAACATAATTTATTCGTTCTTTAATTACAAGATGATGAGAATGGTCAACACTTTACGACTACCTAAAGAATAAAAAACACAGGCAAGAGAAAAAAATTCCAAAAAAAATTGAGCGAGAAAATTGTCGAAGCTATTAAGAAATGAATTTTTCAGTAAAAACTTTTCTACTTTCAAATAATTTTTTAACAGCATTGGGATACTTCTTTTTAACAATTTGACTCCAATAAATCAACAAAAATGAAAAAAATATTAAAACCACGAAATTTTTGAGAAAACCAGTAGTATCAACGCAATTAAAATCAATAGCTTTCAACGGAAGCTAATAATGACGCTATGTTAAGTCATGAGGAGACAAAAAGGGCATCTGCCATTCATAAGTCATCAGAAGGACATTACAATAAAAAAATTGACTATGAAAACCAACAAAAACAGTCAAAATCCAAAAATTAAGTAGAAAAGTGCGAGAAGAAAGTGTCGAAGCCGTTCAAAGCATAAACTTTTCTCTGAAACTTTTATGTATGATCCCTCTAACGTCTTCTCTAACTCAATGCTACAATCAGAAATAGGATAATGTGTTGAAATTCCAAAAGGAACTAAAATTTTGAGAAAAAATATCTTAAAACTAAAAAAAGATAAAAATTCGTGCATCGAAGTCGTAACACCAATATTTAGCAAATAAAACGGCTAAATAGATTAGTTTTAGTTGACTTAGAAAGTAAGGGGGTTTGGTCATTCCTGAGACTGACTTACAGTGCACGAAAATAAGTTTAGGACTGGTTAATGTTAAAAAAATTTCTCGAAAAATCATTAAAATGAAAGTCTTAACAGACATTAAATTCAATAGCTTTGAAAGAAAATTAATAAATACGCTCAGTTATGCCTCAATTGGAGGACAAGGATATTTGTCGTGCATGGGTAATCAATAATAACACAATAAGTCTTATGGCTATGGAAGCAACAACAAATACAGGCAAAAACCAAAATTTTAATAGAAAAGTGCGAGAAGAAAGTGTCGAAGCCATTTAAACCATAAGCTTTCCTCTGAAAAAATCAACCATGATCCATTGACGTCTTCGCTAAGCCAATGAGAGGTATCATTATCAGGATAATGTGAAAAGAGTTCAAGAGGAAACAATAATATAGAAAATCCATTTTTTTTTTAAATTGTGAACTCTTGTGTCATTGAAGCCATATAACTAATAGTTAGAAGAAGGAACCGCTAATCAGGTTAATTTTTGCTTCAGTAGAAAAGTAGGAGGTCCTGTCATTACTGAGACTGACTTACAGCTCACGAAAATGAGTTTAGGATCGGTTAACGTTAAAAAAAATTTCTCGAAATATTTTTTAAGTCCTAACAGCCATTAAAATCAATAGCTTTGAACAGAAGTCCATAAATAAGTTCAGTTGTGCTTCGGTTGGAGGCAAAAGATATTTGCCGTGCATAGTTAATCAATAAGACATTACAATAAGTCTTGTGACTATGGAAAGAACAACAAATACAGGCAAAAACCAAAAATTCAATAGAGAAGTGCGAGAAGTGTCGAAGCCATTTAAACCATAAGCTTTTCTCTGAAAACCTTAACCATGATCCATTGAACAGTTTCTCTAAGTCACTGGGAGATATCAGTATCAGGATAATGTAATATAATTTCAAGAGGTACCAATAATAAGAAAATATCGAAACTTTTTTTTTTAATTTTGAAATCTTGTGGCATTGAAGTCATATAACGAATAGTTAGAAAATAGAGCCACTAACCAGATTAATTTTTTTGCAGTAGAAAGGAAGCGGTTTCATTACTGAGACTGACTTAGAGTTCACGAAAAGAAGTTTAGGATCAGTTAATGTTAAAAAAAAAATCGAAAAATCACTTTTAAAGTCTTGACAGCCGTTAGCTGTCCACTCAAAGCTCTAGATAGGTTCAATTATTGCTCCTTACGAAACTTATTGCACTTATGGTCGAAGAGTCTATGCAATAGGACTTCAAAAATTTAGTAAAACCTCAAAGGGAAATCAAAAAATCATTTAAAATTACGAAAACTGTGAGTCAAAGCCAAAAAAATACACGAGCGATTCCCTGAAAACAAATTTTTTGTTCATTGAGCTTCATTAGACCGTAAATCAGGTTTGTCATTACCAGAACCTCGATATGAGAAGTGACTAGTCTCTAGGTGACTTAAGAAAACAAAAAACATTAAAAATTTCTTAAAAAAAAAGAGCTCTAAATAATTTGAATTTTTATGATAGTTAACTTCCCTATGAGACCATAACTAGACTTTTAATCGCCTTTCGTCTATTAGGGACTCGTAATTGATCGATTTTGTGGCTTGAAATCAAATTTTGAATTAGAATTTTTATTTAAAAAGATCTTATTTTGAAGAAAAGTTACACTAAATGTGACCAAAACATGCTAATTATCCCGTTTTCGCACAAAACTTCAATCCTCGATAACTCCTCGAAAAACACGAATATCAAAAAAATCTTTTTAATTCCGTATTCTACGCTGGACGGGCTTTTTAATGATACCACTCACATTTTTCTACGATGAATATATCGATCGGCCAAAATTGACTGAACAAAAAAACCCATTTGAGTATATAGTTCCTCCCCCCACAAGTGGGGTAGGAACAATTATTAAGAAGACTAAGGAGGTGTTCCGCGAAACCCGGATGAGTCATGAACACAATTCAGCTACACGGCCTATGAACATTATTCTCCCACAATATATTTTGTTTTAGCAACAGACTTATTTTCTGAATGCTGGCAAATGAAATCACTCAGAAAAACATCGAAACCTCAAGCATGAAAAAGTCGCTCGAGAAGTAAGATCGAAAGAATAGTCTAGAAAAACGGTCCAGCGAAAATTTTGCATACACACACGTTCACAATAATTGCTTCAAACATCGTTCGACAACAATCAAAAATGTTCTAAAAGGCCGCTTACACTGCGTTTACTCGAAAAACATTCAAGTAAAGAAAATTTAAAATGATAGAGCAATTTCGAAGTTAAAAAAGTTCATTGAATCAAATAATAGTCTCATGTTTCACCCAAAGGAACCAATAATCGGCAAACTTATGAGTAACTGAGTTTTAACATTTGACTTATCACAGTTGGAATGTTCTGAAAGATAAAAAGGAACAACTGTTAAATTTTATTTCGAAAAATCAATTAGTTTTTCAATAAGAACATTTCTAATTTGAATTAAATTTATTTAATTACTGACAAGATTATTTACAGTCACAGAAAAAAAGTCGGGAAAGTTAAAAATTGAAAAAAGTTTTCTATAAGTTTAAAAATGCCCGAGCATCAATCCAAATTGGGCAAAATGCTTTAAATTAGCTTAAAACCCTTAGAAGTACAATTCTTGATCACCCTCAATCGAAAGAGCCCTCTTTTCAGTTTTAAAAGGTACTGTCAGCAGATTTTAAGTCAGTGCCCTTGTCAAGTTTGGGGACACTTCTAATTGTTGAGCATCTATACCCACAGTCAGAGAGTAACTTGAAAACTCATGGTCCGATTTCTTTCGAAAAACAGTTGCTTTCTATCCGCAACTAATTCTTGAGAGCAACACTTGTTAATTAAGTGCTTCTTCATGAACATAGCCGGCAGATTACCGGAAAATATCCGGGACCGACGCTTGAGGCCTTCCATGCATTGAAACAACTAAAGAAATAAGATAGACAGATTGACCACCAGTCCTTTAATAGACCACTAGATTTTTGGTTAGATTCGGACTGTCATTTTTATGAGAAACATACGCTCTATAAGGAAAAGACCCTAATGGAGCTTCTTCAAAATTAATATTCGAAATCAAAAACTAAAGAATCTAGTACTCAAAAATTAGGGCATATAGGTTTGGCACTACTTAGATGAACACTATTGACCTTTAACTAGTTAATGTTCATAAAATCTAAAGTTCATTAAATGAGTTCAGAAGTCATTTTCTGAGTGAGGTAAGTCACGCAATTGACCTAAAAGCAGAAAAAAATGACGTCAGCAAAGCAGTAAAAATCACTGAAATTGAAAAAGTCAATTCCAAGAAGTCAGGTCGCAATAATCATCAATGGAGATAGAGGCGACGAATGAAAAAAAAACATAGCAGGATAAGTATTGAACTATGAATGAATTAGGAAAACCATTAAAAAAATCTTATCCAAAAAATCGAAAAAAGTTAAAATCAAAGGAAATTGTCGCATGTGAACAAAAAACCACTAGCGAGAAAACGAATTTTTGTTCAAACACCGTTTTCTCACTCTACTTTACAATTAGAGCGAGAAAATTTCACGCCGCAACACCACTCTTTTTCGCTCCACTTTCTGTTTCGGCGTGACCAAAGACACTACTCCAATTTGCCTTGAAAAATCGTGAAAATGTGGGAAAAAACGTAGCCGGAATTCTTTGAATTGTAAAAAAACCACGGTGTCCCCAATAATAGCCGCTATCGCTTCGCGGTTATTAACTAGAACGATATTAATAAGTTGGTAATAAGTTGTTAGTTATTAACCTAATAACTTATTACCATGTCAAGAATGTTTTTAAAAAAATAAATAAGTCAGTAGACATTGATGAATTAAGCACGAAAAATTGTCGCCATTAGGTTTAATTGATTGCGTACTTATGTAATTGTGCTTACAAGATAGTGTTCCTTCATTCTTACCTGTAATTTTTCCACACATGAGCAAATTGATGGAAGTAGCTGAGGCCATAATTGCACCTCCAACCACAGCGCAAGAGATGTCATTGGAAAGACCAAACATCATAGACCAAATAGAAAAGAGGTAAGATACAGAAATTGATATTTGCTCACTCACAGAATCATAACCTGAAAAACCCGAAATGTCCTTGTTCGGTTATTCCCGGATCTTAGTGTCATACAACGTTAACGTTCCACACGCACCAGCTATTGGTGCGAATAGGTTATTTTGCATTGGCGGTGGGGGGATCATCAAAGACATGCGGCCACTATATGTTCCCTGTTTTGGATACATTGTTTTGGCCAATCCTGATAGCCAATCCTAATAGCTACAAACTCCATTTGAGAAATTACCACATTTTCAAGCAATTAATAAATTGTGAATATTTTTCTAGGTCAGATTGAGATGTGATGTTTTCATTGAACAGTTCCGCAGAGTCATTTTTCCCCAACTATCTGCTCTTAATAGAGATTAAAAACTGTCAAAATTTGTAGTTTGAGCTGCTTTCATAATAAGTGCCTGTTGAGGGGTACATTCTGATGTTTTCAGGCATGATTGATTCCACTAGTTCAGCTGTCCTGAAAACGCAATTATCGGCATCCGTGCTACTTCTACCGTGAATATCTGTACTGGGCACGTAAAAATCCTATTCTTAATCATTACTGAATCTTAGTGAAACAGATTCATGTCAATTTCGACTTTAGATTTGGCGCAACTCTGATTTTTAATGGTCAGGCTTGGCACAATTCTCATTAGAGGGCAGACTTGGGTCAATCTTTATTTTTACACTTTCTGGACGTCTAAAAAAGGGGAACGCAGGAAGTAGAAAGGAAATTGTCAAAAAACGCATTTATTGTTCCAACTCCAAAATCGCCAAAACGCATTTATTGTTCCAACGCCTCTTGTGGGGGGATAAAGTCCGAGGCTTTTGTTCGCTCAATTTCAATCCATCACATCTACTTTATCAGAGGTTGCTTCAATATCAAATAGGACGCACAATCAAAAGCGAAATAATATAACTGATCAGTTCCACTTTTGTTGAATTGAACATCTCTTGGCTGTTCTTTCAACGGGCATTGAAGTAGGGAATTAAATCAAATCCTACTCTATCAAAAGACTGCAAATTGGTGTTTTGTTCAACTGTTTGGCGCTTTCCGATACTTTAAAATCAGTCTTCGTCAGAACGATTAAAACATTTTTAGAGCAAAATCATATTTCAGTACTGATTCAGAAAAAATTCAGAAATCAACAATATTCTAATTTTTAACCTCTAATTCATGAAGAAACAGAATTTATTGTCTGTCAAACCTTCTGATTCAGATCTAAAATAAGTCTCCGAATGAGAAATAATTCAAAAAGGCGCAATAGTGTTGGAATCGAGTTCGTTCCATTTGAACTCGGTTATGATTGGTCACACTCATCATTTCTCAACTGTGACAGTGCGATTAAATTTCAGATGCTTCAAAAAGAATAATTAAGTCCAACATATTACCATTCCACAATTTAAATTCAAATTAGTGAACATATTTTTGGAAGTAAGACATTTTCTGGGAAGAAAAGCTAAGCTCGCCAGTTTAAGAACAAAACAAAGAGTGACCAAAATTCTCAGCCGAAATCTTACTTCTGAGTCTTTTCTTTAATTTGGAACCAGTAAAAGATTAAAATTGGCAAACATTTTGAAATGCCAATTTCAAGTTATAATGCATGTCGACTTGGTTGTTCATGGTATTAACCTTAAACTGTGACTATTGTTCCTGGCTGGCAGCGTAATTTTACGTGTCGCGTTTGATCATAGGTTTTGAAAAAAATTCTAAAGTAAGTATTGCTAAAATTTGTATTTCCGACAATTTAAGGAAATTAATTGATCCTGAAAGAGAGAGAGAGAGAGAGAGTAAATTTATCCTCGCCCAATTAATACAACAGAAATTATATAAATACATTAAGAACATCAATCACACATCATTTAGGACAACGGAATTAATCATTAAACCAAAATATCAACAATTTAACATCATAAACATCAATTATTTATAGGAAAGTGAATGAAAATAAGGCCAGGAAAGGACACGCAACGAGGTCGTTATACCTGCTTTTCAGCGTACCCTACAATTTTTTTAAACTGATAAACTTATTAGACAAAAACTCAAAAGACAGCGAAAATGTGAAAACATACTTTTGCCATCAGATAATTCTAAAAAAATACTATCACATTTAAGCAGAGAAACCAACCTTAGCATCCTCCTACTGCTAGGAGCACTACATACGATACTTACTCTTTTTCCCCATATGACAGACAAAGTTCGTATTGCTAATTGTTTTATAGTGTCAGTTTCGGAAAGAATAACTGCCAAAAACTATGTTAAGACATGAAAAAATTGAACTTTTGAGTGCAAAAATGAGCCCGCGGTGCCTTCAAAGAAGGCACAGCCAACATTTTGGCGTAGAATTCAGCAAAAAATTAAAAAGATTAAGTATGAGCTTTGGTTCACCTGTAATAATCGAAAAAAATTTTTCGAACAAGCTCATCGTTCGCAAGTATGTAAGAATCTTTTAATTGATGGTATATATAGGAAACCTGCCTCATGCTTGCGTTAATCCCAACTTCTGGGAGAAGACTTTGCATTTTCAGCAAATTAAACAGAACGGAGGCACGGTGACGAATTGAGTTTCGCTCAATTTCGTTTTCGAGTTTGGGATTCTAAGTAACCTTCGAGATGCACGTCTGGTGGACACACCTGATCTTTCGAACTGAAACATATCATTTAAATACTTTTCCGAATGAAGCCCGTTTAACGATTTCAGAACAAATTTCAGAAGCTCATAAATATGTAATTCAAAGACCGTTAAAATTTTGTTACCAATGAACAAATCATTACTATGATCGCGGCGTTTCCGAAAATAAATTTAAGTATTTTTTTCTGCAGCTGATGCACTACAACTAAAGAAGAAAAGGTGCAGCAACCATAAACCAGTATGCCGTACTGCATAATTGGATTTATTACGCTTTTATAGTATTCAAGTAACTGGTATCGCGGAACAAAGTGCCTTAGCTTCGAGATTATCCCGCATTGCCTACTGAGTCTTGCAACAACCAATTTTATGTGCGACCGGTAGGAAAATTTTGAATCAACTGTTATACCAAAATATTTACATTCATTTTTCATAACAACAATCAGATTCAACTTTGAACTGATGACTGGAAGCACTTGTTTTTGTATTCAATTGAAAGGTTTTAGAGATGTTAAGCTTTAGTTTATTTGCATTTAGCCACTTCGTTATCTTTGGAAGGTCGGTTTCAATTTCTTCACTCGAACAGTTCAATCCACATATATTAGTGTCGTCGGCAAAGAGATAAACATCAACTTTAGAGCAAATATTTGGTAGATTATCAATGTAAATCAGAAATAAGAGTGGCCCAAGGATGGATCCCTGAGGAACGCCACAGTTTATATTTAGCCAACTTGATGACACACCCGCTATGGTAACTTTTTGTGATTTTTCAGATAAATACCTTTTAAACCACTTTAAGACAATATGACGAATGCTATATAGTTCCATTTTGTTGAGTAAAATTTGGTGATCTAATGTGTCAAAAGCCTTTTTGAGGTCGAGAAAAAATTTGACGGTTTCTACTTTACTTCTCCTTAATTTTTCAGTTAAGTCAGCCAATGCATCAATTGTTGAATGTTTTTTTTTCGGAACCCAAATTGCCGAGAATATAGTAGATTAAAATTTTCCATGTACTCATATTCTGGTGAACATTGCTCTCTCATATATTTTGCTCAAAACCATTAATAGAGATATTGGTCTATAATTATTTTCATCCAACCGGGAACCATCTTTGAATAGAGGAATTACCTTAGCCTTTTTGAGTTCGGATGGGAAGCAACCTTTATTGAATGATTGATTTATTAATGAAGCTAGATAGCGAGTGATCACAGATCCTGCATTTTTCACAATTATGTTGTTAATTTCATCTTCACCCGATGTTTTCTCCGGAAGAGATTCTATGATTGTTTTTTTTTTCATTTTCGGATACCGCACTTAATATGATTGACATTTCAATGTCTTTAGGATAAATTATTGGTTCAGCCGGGATACTTTGCTCAATGTTTTCGCCAACATTTACAAATATTCATTAAATCTTTCCGCAACCTCAAAAGCGGATGGATTAGAATCAGAACTCAAAAAACAGGAATCTAATTTAGGAATCGTAGTATTGATTAGAGTCTTTCCATTTAGCTCATTCAGAAGATTGAATGTTTGTCTTGAGTCTCCGATACAATTTTCGAATTTCTTCTTATAATATGCTTTTTTTGCTTTCTTGATGCTCTTTTCGAGTCGCATCCGAATGTCTTTAAATTTGTTTAGCAAAGTCAAATTTGATTTGTCTTTTTTTTCATTTCTTATGCATCAAATTACGATGAGTACGTAGATCTTTAAGATTGTTATCAAACCATTTTGGTAGAAAACTTCTTCTAGGATGAATATGCTTTCAAGGCGCAAAACGATCAGTAATCGAAACAAAAACTTTATGAAACTCGTCGAAAGCCCTGCTTCCACAGCAGTAGGTTGATTCGAGCGCTTTAGTTAGTTCGTGATTCAAAAGGATATTGTATTCATCATCCTTATCGCGGTGATGGAGAAAAGATGTATCTCTTATAAGCTTGCTGTTGGTTTCAGTTTTTACTTGAGTATTCCATTTGAACAAGACAGGATAGTGATCGGAAAAACTTTGGTGCTCAAGTATAATGCAATCACATATCAAGTTTTGATTTAAAAAAATGATCAATGCACGACACAGAACGATCGGTGACTCGA
The DNA here is from genome assembly GCF_964194025.1 of Convolutriloba macropyga. Lineage (NCBI taxonomy): Eukaryota > Metazoa > Xenacoelomorpha > Acoela > Convolutidae > Convolutriloba > Convolutriloba macropyga. The sequence goes on from NC_134475.1 coordinate 18,888,932, forward strand.
GTTGGTTCGTTCGGTAGAAGCCGAAAACAGTTGGAGTCGATTGTATTTACATAATTTTGTGTGAGTAAATTGTCCTTTAAGGTATCAATGTTGAAATCACCACAAATAACCGTTGGAAAAGTTTTCAAATTGAAATTGCTCAGCATTTCACCCAAAACTTTTACAAAATCCATTTTGTTTGCCCTTGGTTTATTGTAAATTACTACTAAACGAAAAAAATATCCTTCTTTCTCAATTTTAACAGCCAATGATTCTTCTAGCATGTTTTCGTAGGTTGTTTGGAACGCGCATTTATCACTAATTTGTACCATTGCACCTCCTCCTTTTGAATCACGATTCTTTGATAATATACTTTTATAGCCATTTACAAGAAAAGACTGTGGATTATCATTTTCCGACAGCCACGTTTCGGTTAAACAAAGGATGTCTGGCGGAGACTCAAGACTACTTACAAGTGCTTCCAGATCTTCTAGGTGTTTTTTTAGCGAGCGAACATTTAGGCTTAGAACAGAAAGCGTAGAACTACAAGCAATTGATTTAGGTGAATTCAGTACACGGCGAGGAGAGTAGTATAAAAAGCTGACTAGAACCACACCGGGGGGGGGGGACATTATGTATTAAGATAGGGACTGCAGAAATTGTCCCCCTAGGGGGGACACTTAGGGGGACATTTAACGCAAATTCGCAGTAAATGTCCCCCTAAGTGCCCCCCTAGGGGACAATTTCTGCATTCCCTATCTTAATACATAATGTCCCCCCCCCCGTTGTGGTTCTGATCAGCTCCTATTTTTTTTTCTGAAAAAAAAATTGCATTTCACAAAAATTTGATGTTTTTGTCTCTAAAAGATGTGAACTAGTTTGAAACATGTTCTGTGAGTAAAAGAAAAGTAGTCGGAAACACCTTTTTCGAAAATTGAATTTTTTGTCCCATCGGGGGACAATAACTTGAAAAATTTTTTGAAAAATGGGGCCTAAAAAATTTTCCTTGATTTTTTGGCTTTAATCAATGTGAAATGTTGTGAAACATGTTTTGTGAGTGAAAAAAGTTGTCTGAAACACTTTTTTCGAAAATCGAAATTTTGGTCCCATAGGGGGACAATAACTTGTAAAATTTTTTGAAAAATGGGGCCTAAAAATTTTCCTTGATTTTTTGGCTTTAATCAATGTGAAATGTTGTGAAACATGTTTTGTGAGTGAAAAAAGTTGTCTGAAACACTTTTTTTGAAAATCGAAAATTTGGTCTCATAGGGGGACAATGACTTGTGAAAAATTTTGCAAAATGGGGTCTAAAAAATTTTTGTCAATTTTTTGGCTTTAATCAATGTGAAATGTTATGAAACTTACAAAAATTTTCAACGCTATTTCACTTTTATTCAATATGAGAAGTTGTGAAACACGTTTGGTGTGATAAACAACAACATTCATCTTACCACCACACCCCAAACACTCCGCTAAACATCAGCCAATTACAATTACCACAAACATACACCACAATGCATGCATACTTACATACATATATAAATACATACATACATAAATACATACATGCATACATACATATATACGTACATACATACACGCATACATATATACATACATACATACATTCATACATACATACATACATACATACATACATACATACATACATACATACATACATACATACATACATACATACATACATACATACATACATACATACATACATACATCCATACATACATACATACATACATACATACATTCATACACATACATACATTAATACACACATTGATTAAAAAAAACCAGAGTTGTACAAGGAAATAATTTTTCACGTAATTATGTGTACAATTATGGTCATAATCACTTATGTCCATAAATGTACACATAAATGGGACAAAAACAAAAAAAATAATAACTAACCTGTTAGTAGATGTATAAAATCATTAATGATATATTGAGTAGAGAGTCATCGGATCATGCCCAAACATGTTCAGGGTCACAAAACTTTCCAAAATAAATTGACCAATCGGAGTGCTTGATTTATTATTCAAGTTGACAACCAATCAGAATTGAAAGATTTATAAACAAAAACTCTAAACGCTCACGTTCAGTAAACAGGTAAACAGTAAATAATGAACACAATAGGAACAAAAGACATCAAGCTCATTCATGAGAAAAATTTATCACTGAGAGGTAACAAATTTTACACACATATCTTATCGACAATTATATTTCGTAGCTGCTTGTTCTTTGTTAGATCCAGAAGTTGACGGAGAAATAGCACTTAAATTTAGACCCTACGGTGGTTTCATTGCAATTGATAATTCAAGACTAGATCCCTTATTGAAACGGAGCAAAGTGCTACGACTTCATGCTGCACTGCATGACGCCGCTGGATTTATAAAAGATTGCCGAAACAAAGGCCCTGGATATGTTTACGCTTTCCGTTACTCACCAGTAAACAATTGTCTTTTTGGACACCTGACAGGAATATTATTCATTCTATCAGTGAAAATTTTCCATTCACAATTGTTTCGTGAATTGGAATGTTAGAAAATTTTGGCAGCAAAACCACAAATATTATTGTCCTCGATCTCAAAGGTTTCAACCTCAAGTCACTTGGATTTATTATTAAAGAACTCAGTTTGTGTTCCAGTTACAACGATACAATATTTTTCAAACCACCGCTTAAATTCGCTGATTTACCCGCACAAGATAGACAAACTGTTATTTGGCTGACCAATAACCTACACGGTCTTGATTGGGACGAAGGTGATATACTTTACTGTGATTTGAAAACAATCTGTCTGAGTTTCAGTTTCCGATTCACACGGAAAAACTTTTTTGCCAAAGGCATTGAAAAGTGTGAGCTCCTCAGTAAGCTTTTACAAAAAACTGTTTATAATCTGGAAGATCTAAATTGCCCTCGAATCTCAGAGATAATATCAGAAGAACAAGTTCCCTCCTGTTATCATTATTCAAACTTTCGTTCAATAAACGATCAATTATCAAACCACTGCGCGGAACGTAAAGCAAGAATATTTTCACAGTGGACACAAAGTGATGCACAGAGAAGACACAGCAACTTTAACAACTTATCTGTCAGACAACTTGAAGATATTCACTTGCTTGACTCCACTTGACGATCAGCCGATTGTAATATTCAACAGAGTTCAGGATCCTTCTCCACCAATACAGAATAATTTTTCAAGTGATCAACAGAACCGAGCGAACTATCTCAACAACAAGCCAAACACAGCCCAACAACCGCGTTACAACTCGCTTTATAGTGCAGCAGCAAAGCGTTATTTTGACACCATTACTCTTTCTCCCGACGAGCTAGACAGCTTTAGGGCTTTCCTGCCCGTGATAGATAATTTCTATCACTTCCAACTGTACATAAAAAATAAACAGAGCTCGAGAACATCGGAATCAGTTCAATTATGGCTATGAACCAAACAAACCAGAAGCCTATGCAGTACCCCAAAGAGCAGCGAATCCCACGTTGGAAGCAATGGGCGGACAAAAAGTTCCTGAATTTAGATTGAAAAAAAAACACCACCAGAACGTGAGATATCACTTAATGAGATGCCGAATGAGTTGCGATTATATGTCTTGGAGCACCCCGAAGTTGAAAAAGTCTTCAATCAACCATCGTTCGAGGAAAATGACTCATCAACCGTTTGTTATGAACTAGAGATAAAAAGTCATATTAAAGGTTTCAATTTGTTTGAGTTCTGGTACATGAAACAGTTGCCCAGTAAATAATTCAAAAATTTAACATTTTATTTGATCCTTGTTTCAATTCACTTTTCAATTAATTATTTTTCTCCAATGAATCAAGGAGACGAGGCTGACGCCGGTATCAGTAATTTAGTTTTTGATGTGAACAACAAGGAGAGGCCCCCATGGCGTTGTTGTTCAAATTCAACAGTGCCAAGGTCCGAAGTAATATTTTTTGTTCAAGTTAGTATCATTGTCTTAATGATCATTCTTTGCTTCTCTATGCTCTTTCTATTATCAGAAAGCTGTGAAGAGAAATCAATTTGGATTGCTCTCTTATCGAGTTTAGTTGGTTACATTTTACCTAATCCCAAACTATGAACAAAGTTATTCTTACACATGACAGGGTATTCATGTCTATTGTAGGACCAAGTGGTTGTGGTAAAACAGAACTCTTGTTTCGGATGCTAAAAGGTTCGACCTTTTATCCACGTTTTGAGAAAATTTATTATTTTTACAAAGAGTTCCAACCACTTTTCAAAGATATGCAACAAGTTATACCAGGGATTGAGTTTCTAAAATAGTCAGGCTTTGATATAACAAAAAATCTATCACATTGTCTGCTTATCTATGACGATTCATGTGAAGAAATCTTCAACGATAAAGAATTTGTAAAAATAGCTACCTCAGGACGTCATCGCAAATTACATGTTATATACGTCAAGCATAATTTGTTCCATCAAAGCAAATGGTCCAGAACCATTGATCTGAATACAACACACATAATATTATTCAAGTCGCTTCGTGACATTCAACAAATTGAATATCTTGGAAAACAGTTGAATTGTATCCAACTGATAAAAGAAGCATACAAACTAGCAACTGCGGAGCCCTTTGGACATTTTATTATTGATCTCGATCCCAAAACCAGTCAGGGTTTACGATTTGCGTCACATATTATTGGACCTAATCCTTCAATTTTTTACATTCCTTCGGAGGAAGCCGTTGTTACACCAATTACGAATGAAAAGGAAACATTTGCTTATGCTCAAGCAATGGGCAAATAGCACAAACAAGAACTCCAACATTGAATCCGAGTTACTTAAAGACGGTGACTTCATTTGGTTTCAGAGTGACTGTGTGATGAACGTACTCTCTGGAGTTGTTCCAGTCAATAAAAAAGAACTAAAAAAATTTGAAAAAACTCTGCGTCAACTTTAGAACAGGAAAGTAGGGAAAACTGAACGGTTAAAAATAATTCGATCTCCCTCGGGCAACAATCTCATTCAACTCATAGCATTACCCTGAATTGAATATGTAGAACAAAATGCATACTGAAGAGTTTGTGTTAATACCTAAACAGATGTATACAGGAGAACAACCTCATTTCTCTCAATTAATCAGCAACAAAAATATTCACAATCCAGCCAAGCAGATATCACTTCTCCAGAGAAACAAGTCACCATCAGCTCCTTCTGCCTCGCAACAGGATGCAGAACAACAAACTGACGCTTCAGTGGATGATAGAAGTACAATAAACGAGTCTATGGCGAAATCATTTACGACAGACAACACATCGACTATCAAAAAAGGAGTGCTGAATCATATTAGAATCTTGAACGGGATAAAGTTTGAGAGAGCGAATTCAATACTGGACATAATAGAGGAATCAGATTCTGTTTCCTTGGACTCATCAAAGAGATTGCTTATTAATGGTACAAATACAGAAGTTCTTGCTACTACGTTTCTTTACAATCTACAGCAAACCACTTGCAAACTATCTTTCGAACAATTCAGTGTATTAACGCATCTCGATATTGGTTCGCATTTGACTGGTAACACATACGCCAAAAAGTTTCTAAATTTATCATCTGAAGAGAGACTGCAATTTTTGGAATATGAGTCGGACAAAGAAGTTGCTTCAAAATCCCAGCGAAAGAAAACAAAAGCTTCTGACAGCGACCAGAGAAACTTTGAAGAGGCAGAAAAAGAAATCAAACCAACCAGCCCCTGGGAGTATTACTTCCTATCAAGTTAAACAGTTAGACAAATTGTACACTAAAGGCAGTGCTGCATTTGGTAGCATTGCTAACTTGAAGAAGGCTAGCGGTTTCACCAGAGACAAAATTGTTCGCTATCTTCAGTCGAAAGCCCCGTACACAAAATACAGACAATTCAGGAAAAGTTTTCCCCGACTGAAGGCTGTTGCATATAGAATAAATGAAATCTGGTCTGTCGATGTTGCGTATATGGATAAAGTTGCCCAACACAACAACGGTGTAAAATACTTGTTAGTGGCTGTGGATGTTTTATCACGTTACTTACGAGTTCAACCAATGAAAGCTTTATATGCAAAAGATGCTGTTGAAGCGTTCAAAAAAATGATCAAGAAGAAACAACCAGAAAAAGTATGGACAGACAAGGGATCAGAGTTCAAAGGAGATTTCAAAAAAATTTGTGAAAAGAAAGGAATTCATTTATATACAACAGAAAGCGAAACCAAGTCGGCATTTGCAGAGAGGAACATTCGATTGCTTAAAAACATCATTTACAAATATTTGGAAGAAAAGTGGACTTGGACATATTTTGAAGATTTACCCTAGTTTGTAAATACTATAAACAGTCGTGTTAACCGGGTAACCCATTTAGCACCTAATAAAGTTTTCAAAAAACATGAACCAATTTTAATATCATTAGCAATCAACACAACAAAGTACAAACCAAAATACGAAAAAGGAGACCTTGTTAGGATTGCAAAGCACGACGAAAAATTCAGAAAAGGTTATAAACAAAATTATACAGACGAAGTTTTTACGATATTCAAAATTGCTACCGTGAGTCCACCAACGTACAATCTTATAGATGCAAACAACGTTATAATTGAAGGTAAATTTTATGAACCGGGGGGAATTAGTCCAAGTAAACGTGTTAGTTACTGCAGATGAATAAAATGAATCCCGCCAAAGAATTCACAATCGACCTAATATCCAACGCATCAATGGAAGTTTTTGGTGAAAACACAATGGCAAAATTCCGTAACCAGTTATCTCAACCACTTATTTTGGATGGAGAATGGCAAGTAGCTTTATCTTCAATATCCTTCCCATCAAACATCAACAACGTCAATTAAAATGGGTTAGTCGTTTATAAAAACTCGGGAGTGGAACTCGACGCCTCAAATAATCGCAGTGGACACCTCAGAAAAATTCGCAAAGGCATTTACAGTAGCTTGGATCAACAAATGGATGAACTCAGACGAATTGCTCAGTTTAAACAATTTGATTTTACTTTTGACAAAATTACTCATAAATTGGTTTTACAATTCGGAGCGAAGGAGGGTTTTTCATTTGAAAACGAAGAAGTTCCAAGTATTCTCGGCTTCAAGGGTATAAAAGACAACTAGCATGATGGATACATTCATATTGGATACAAATCACACAAAACTCTCAATAGACACCAAAGTTATTTTCCAGTTGATATAACCTGTGGCTCACAATTAATCTTTGTCTACATAGACATTATAGAATATCAAATTATTGGAGACGTGAGAGCTCCTGTAATTAAAATAATTGAGACCAAAAGGCGTTTAAGAAACGGCAGCATAAACACTGTTAGACCTATTCATCACAAGAGATTTACAATTCTGGATTACAAGCCCATACTTTCTAACAATATTCAAAACATAAAAGTGGAGCTGAGGAACGAAGCCGGAAAACTCATTCCATTTATTGGTACAGGAAAAGTGATCGTAGGCTTAAAGTTTCAAAAAATCTAGTGAAATGGAAGCTTACTACAGCAACCAAACATCACAGTCAATGCCACATTTCTCCGGTCATTATCGTCAAAGAGGAAGTGGCTTTGGAGCCCTCGCAGCAGGTATTGGAAGAGTTGCTTTACCATTGGCTAGAAGAATTATATGGCCCGCTGCCAAAAGAATTGGTCGAGAGCTTTTAGTGCAGGGTGTACCTGAGTTGGTAGAAGTAGCAACGAAACGAAAGTCGGCAAAGCAGGCGTTGAAAAGCACGGTTGCAAAAACAGCCCGAAAACAATTTGGTGGTTCTCTCCATTCACGTATAACACGAGGCCGGCAGGCTATTAGACGTCGAAGACAACACTTTGCTAAACCTCGAACCTACAAAAAACGTTCCACTAAAAAAATCATTTCTCGAAAACCACAGCCAAGAAGAAGTCGACTGGATTTTTTCTCTCGAGTCAAAAATGCGAACTAATATTGTAATACCTTCCGAAGCCACTCACAGCTCATTAGACTTATTTGAAAAACCACCTTTGCTAGTCACCTTTGATCAATCATTTGAGCAAAAAACTGGACCACTTTATTCTCCCTCTGGATCATCGCTCGAATTCGAAGTGGTAGATGATCGCAACAATTTCATAGACTTGCAAAAAATTTATTTGGAAATCAAATGCCGAATACAAAATGTCGATGGAACTGATTTACGATATGACGCAGGTGATCCCGCTAATACTGATGCCGCATTTTTTGTGAATAATGTTCTTCATTCCCTATTTGCTGACTGCACTGTTTCTGCAAATGGTATAAAAATCTCTTCTGCCAATGGACACTATGCTCACAAAAGTTTCATAGAAACAGAATTCTCGCACGGGACGGATGCAAAGAAGACTTGGTTAAAGTGTCAAGGTTATGAGTATGAAGCAAACCCTAGCGCAATTGCGAATGCATTAAAAGATGCAAGAAAGCAGGCTGCGAGAGAATCAGCTCAAATTACTCTTTATGGAAGACTAGCTGTTGACTTTTTCTCGTGCGAAAAACGATTAGTAAGCGGAGTTACCCTGAGAATTTCTTTCCGAAGGTCACAAGATGATTTTGCCACTATAAGTGAAGCAGCTGGCAAAAACTACAAAGTAAAAATTGACGAAGCCAATCTTTTTGTTAGAAAGATGACTGTATCAGACAATGTAGTCGGAGCCATTGAGAAAACACTTTTGAGAACACCTGCAATATATCGATACAATGAAGTGATAACAAAAACTTTTCTTGCAACAACGGGGCAGCAAAGTTGGAAGCACGAAGATATTTTTACAAAAGAACCCATAAGACGACTTATAATTGCATTGTGTGCTGGTGATGCTTTCATTGGAACTAACACAGTAAATCCCTTCAACTATCGAAAATTTGGGCTGCGTGAGATTACAGTGTTCCGAAACGGTTTCGCTACAGCCGGTACACCAATGTCAACAATTGACAACAAGCGTTTGTACTACAATTCAATGAGCGCATTAGCCTATGTAGAAAACGGTCATGGAATACCATTGAGTGAATTTTCAAACCATTTTATAATGGTTTCCGACCTGACTAGTACGCAAGAAGCCACACATGATTTTATTCATCCTGAACTAACAAATCCGTCTATATCGGTCGAGCTAAAATTTGATACAGCTTTAACAAACAACGTTGAAGTTTTCTTCCTCGGTGAAAAATCATCTACGGTGTATATTGACTCTGCAAGAAACGTATCCAAAAATATTCTGCCTATGAACGCATACTAATGGAGGAAGATCAAATTTATATTCAAGTTCAAAAGTGCAAGCATCTCAAATACAAATTTCGAGGTGTTTATGCCGCTGACAATTATCCATTAAATTTACCTGTTAACAGTTTTATAATTGTGAATGCATCGCGAGCTGATTCTATTGGTTCACATTGGGTGATGCTTGCGAAACGCTACGCATACCCCGTACCATACTTTGCAGATCCGTTAGCACTACCTCTGACTGCCTATAAAAACATTTTCTCCCGCTTACAGCAATGTACTGATTTACATATGATGATGGATATCATGGAGCACAGAATAGATATTCAGTCTCCCCTGCAATCAGCAGACTCGCAACTGTGTGGTTTATTTTGCATCTATATTGCTCATTATTTCTATAGCAGTAAGTTTCCATTTGTACCTGATGTAAATGAATTGCAATTGTTGGCATTTTTAAAACATATGGAGTGAAATTGAATTAATTGTTCTATCACAGTACTATTTTGGACAGTAGAATTTTTACAGAGCTGAAAGTTTATTAAATAGTCTGAAGTCTTACGTACAAAACTTCCCTGCCCACTTAAAATTATATCCATAATCTGATAGAGAGAACAAGAATGTTCACCGAGCATTAGTTGACAAAAACGTTTAACAGTCACATCGGGGATAGTAGAAGCACGTTTGATAGAAGCGGTAGTAGTAATGGTTGAGTCTTTTCACAAGGTTAGGCAGAGGAAGTTGTTTTTTAGTTTTGTTGGTTGAAACATGATTACATTTTGACAAGTACTCCACAGCAACATGCAAGCGAGAGACAATAGCACCATGAGCAAAAAAAATTTTCTCCGTAGGCAAAATAAGGATTTTAAAACAAGTCACAAGGCAAGGTATCGTCGCAGGAGCATACGAAGAAAAAACAATTTTATCTTTGGGACCTGTATCTTCAAAAATGAGATGCCAATGATTGGAACCAAACAAACAACCATCGATAACAGTCGAAGATGAATGATAACCGTACGCATAATTTTCTATTGCAGAATCTTGAGGTTTTGGTTCTGTGTCGCAAATAGTGTATTTGAATCGTTTTTGAAATTTTTTGAAGTATTCAGGACTGTTTTTGTACATAGCTTCAACCATAGTAAGAGACTAAACTGAGTGAGTAAACAGTGAATTACCTCTATGAATTATTGAGTTTGAGTGGATAACATGGTGTAAACAAAATTTCAAGGTCGTTCGAATACGAAAATTCTTTACATTGTTGTTATTTTTATTGCTTGTAAACAAATTCTGTCTAGACATTAAGTAAACAAACTATAGCTGTCTGGTTTCTACGAAGCTCAGCAATTAAAACAAAGCTGTCGCATTTTCCCGAAGTTCCAAAATCTTTAACCTGAGGTAAATTTTGGGTTGTTTTCATTGCTTTTCAAATAAATTTTGTCTAGACATTAAGTAAACAAATCAGATTTGTTGAAGTTGTGTACACGAATAATGGCTGCCTTAATTTCCCGAAGTTTTTAAAACTTTGCTGTGATTGGGTGACGACTTGAATTAAAATCCATATTTGTAACATAACTAATGGTTCCAACTTTATGGCTTGTAAACAAAGTTTCCGAAAACATTAGGTAAATAAATTGAGTCTGATGGAACTTTCCGATGTTATGTAACCTTTGTTCTGATTGGCTGACGACTTAAGATATAATCTATTTTTAGTAATACAACTAATCGTTCCAACCTTATGGCTTGTAAACAAACTTACTGAAGACATTAGGTAAATAAATAAAGGTTGACTGAACTTTCCAATGTTATGCAATGTTTGTTATGATTGGTTGATGACATGATAAATCCATTTTTTAGTAAATAGACTTATTGTTTCAATTATTCTGTTTGTTTATCGTCATGAGAATTCATTAAGTTTTTGGGGAACAGGAGAACCACTTGTTTACCGAATTTCTATAGAAACGTTGACTGTTAACTTTTTTTTAAAAATTTTATCTTTCCTAATCCGATATTTAGTCACTTTCTAATTTTTGGGAAATGCCTGCAAAAGACCGACATTTACAGATCAGCTGTGAAAAATGTGGAAAATCTATAGTAAAATATCACATTGCTCGCCATAGAAAGACTTGTTCTAGCGGTACCTTATACTGCAAGAAACGAAACTGTAATTTTGCAACAAAAATTCGGCAGAACTATCGTACCATATTGCCAAATCGCATGGATCGAAAAAGCGTAACACCTTAAACAAGTGCGTTGTTTGTCAGAGAGATTTTCCAAGTTTCTACTCGCTGCAGCTTCATCGCAGGAAGATACACCAAGTTAACACGAAAGTTGGGAGCTTAAACACAACCCGTGTCCGTGAAATAGTTGATGAGTTGAATGAAGATAGTGAAAAACTGAAAGACGAATTAGCAGCATGTCAGCATTTACTAGTAGATGTGCACGCTGAGCATAGAAGACAAGAAGTTTTCAACTTCAGCCTGTCGAAATTGGACACCAACGAAATCAACAAAAAACTTGATGAAGTTTTTGAAAATCTCAAATGTGCTGCAAAAGTTAACCTAGCTTTGGCGTTCCTGTTGCAGAACGTAGAGAACAACAACTACCGTTATTATTATCCGCACGAAAATAATTTACTTCTGGATAGGGCGCATTTGTTGAGCAATAAAAACGATTTACTCAACCTTCAAAGTGAAATTGGAAAGTTTGACTTGATTGAAACCTGTACACAGGAACGCCAGAACTCAAAGTGGCGATTCGCTTTAATTACGAACGTTACCATCTTTGCAGCACTCTTAAAAAATATTCCTTTGGGTTGCCTGGATTCTGTTCTTCCGGAACCTTTGTTAAGAAACCCAGAAGTTAATTGTCTGGTTTCAAATGGACATGATGTACCTTATAACGATAACTTATGTCTATTCCGCGCAATTTCCATTCATTTATTTGGATCCGTAGATGTTGAACCACATGCAATGCAACTGTTTGACAATTTTGTTTCGGCCACTGACTGTGATCTTGAAAACTTCATGGGAGTTTCTCTGGATCAAATCCCAGTAATTGAAAATTTAGTCGAAAAAAATATCTTCATCTATGATTTTACCATTGAAGATGGTGAAATAGTTGGCGAACTTATTCGACGAAGCATTGAACGATATGAAGAAAACATTAAATTACTTCGCTATAACAACCATATCTGTTATGTAAATGATATCAACAAATTCTTCAAGAAGTTCCGCTGTCCCAGCTGTGACGTCTTCTTCAATCACTCTGGACATTTTAATCGCCACTTACGAACTTGCAAAGAACGAGTGAAAAATATCTATCCGAGAGGTGTTTATTCGTTAAAGGAAACATTGTTTCAGAAACTTGAAAACTTCTCAATCGCTTATCCAGAAGATTGTACCCTCTTCAGAAATTTTGCCGTCTTCGACTTTGAAGCAATATGTGACAACTCACCGGAAATTAGTAGCTCTGCTACAACACCATGGATTGGAACTCATGTACCAGCATCTGTTTCAATTTTCTCCAATCTGTTGAAGGAACCAATTTTCTTGTGCGAAGAAGATCCTAATCGTCTCATCATATCATTTGTAGCTCAACTTGAAACATTAGCAGCAAAAAACAAAGCGGACATGAGACCTAAGTTGTTGGCGGTGGAAGCAGAGATCAAAACTAGGTTGAGTGATATTTCCTCTAGATTGCAAGTTGTTTCCGAAACTCAACCAAATATCAGTAACAAAACGGAAGATAGCAATGCATCTGAAAATTTTTTACGATTCCAGCAAAAGCAGCTCCTTGATCTCCAGCGTCATTTTGATAGTTATGTTGACACTTTACCAGTTTTTGGATTCAACAGTGGAAAATATGACCTTAACCTAATCAAAACTTATCTCATTCCTCATCTAATAACTGATAGATCTATTCAACCTACGGTAATAAAGAAGGCAAACCAATTTATATCTTTTAGTTTTGGTGACATTCAGTTTCTCGATATTCTGAACTTTCTCGGTGGAGCTACATCTCTGGATTTATTTCTGAAAGCATATCAGTCCGAGGAGACAAACGGATTTTTTCCGTATGAATGGTTTGATTCGTTGACGAAACTTGACTGTGACAAACTTCCTCCCTATGACTCATTTTTCAGCAAACTGAAAAACTTTAATCCTTTGGAGAAGGAGTTTTCTGAGTTCGAGAAGTTAATACAGCGTGGGAAAGACGAGAAGATAATCCTAAAGGAGATGGGACTGAAAGAGAAGCCGCTGTCAGGAAAACAAAATTATACTCTTTTAGCAGATTTGTGGAGGAAGGAGGGTATGAGAACTTTTCGTGATTTCCATCGATGGTATAATAACAAAGACGTTGTACCAACGTTGACTGCAATGAGTAAAATGATTGAGTTTTATCATAATCGGAACATTGATATATTGAAGCGCGGTTGTACACTTCCAAATTTGGCTAATATTTGTCTTCACAAGTCAACAAGTTCAAAATTTTATCCGTTCGTCGATAGCGATAAAGATTTACATAAAAAAGTTCGAAGTGAAATGACTGGTGGGCCTTCTATTGTCTTCACGAGGAAAGCTGTTGTAGACAAGACATTCATCCGAACATCAAACAACATTTGTAAGGCGATAGTTGGAATAGACGCCAGCCAATTGTATCCCTTCGCCATGTGTCAAGCGATGCCAACGGGTTTATACACTAGGTGGGAGTACGATTCTGATCTCCAAAAGTTCAAAGCTCGTCAGAACAAGATTAGAAAATTTGAAAACATGGTTATTTCTTACTATCAAACAATCAGACCAGACTGTACTATTGAGAGCATCTATACAACTGGAAAACAGAAAAAATTGATTGGTTTAGTGTTGATGGCTTTTGTGGACACTGCAATACAATTTTCGAAGCTCTCGGATGTTACTACCATTTCTGTCCCTGTAGAGAAGCTCAACCCTCTCTTAGCGAGGAAGAACTTAAACATGGTCTCCAGAAGCGAGAATCTGATAAGTTAAGGAAAAAACACTTGGAGAAAAAGGGATACAAAATTATCGAGATGAGGGAGTGTGAATGGTGGGATCAGGTTCAGATGAGCTCTTTTCTGAAAAATCACATTAGAAAAAATTTTCCCTACAAACTACCCTTAAGCATGGAAATCCTGCTGAAGCGGATAGATGAGGATAAGTTATTCGGTTATGTACAATGTGACTTAGAAGTTCCGGAGGAGCTCTACGAACGATTCGCAAACTTTCCTCCAATTTTCAAAAATAGCAACGTTGGAAGAGAAGATATTGGAGATTTCATGAGAGAGTATGCTGAAAAAAACGATCTATTGATGAAACCACAACGAATGTTAATTTCGAGTTATAAATTAAATAATGGAATAGTTATAACGCCATTACTGAAGTTTTACTTGAAGCTTGGACTACGTTGTACTAAAATATACCGATTTGTTGAGTATACGCCACAAAAGTGCTTCAATGATTTTGTGCAATCTGTTGTTGATGCGAGACGAAAGGGAGATGAAAATCTTGACTCGAGCGTTGTTGCTGAGACTATGAAGTTACTTGGGAACAGCTCGTATGGTTATCAGATTATGGATCGAAGTCGACACACCGAAACTCTCTATCTTAATGAAGAAAAAACGCATAAAGCAATTAATAACCGTCTTTTTAGGAGACTCAATAGCGTTTCGAGAGATATCTATGAAGTTGAACTAGTGAAAAGCACAATTGAACATCGTGAACCAATAATTGTTGGATTTTTATCCTTCAGTATGCAAAATTGAGAATGTTAGAGCTTTACTACAACTTTTTTGACAAGTTCTGTGATGTTAAAAAATTTGAAGAGCTTGAGATGGACACTGACTCTCTGTATTTGGCACTAGCTCATGAGATTCTCTATGAATGCATTCGTCCCGAAATGAAGAGCACTTGGAAAGATCTCCGAAGTAATGACTGTGTAGAAAATTTTCGCGCTGATTGTAACAAAAATTTTTTTCCGAGAACTTGTTGCCCTAAACATGTGAAACATGATAAGCAGGAACCTGGATCATTCAAGGAGGAGTTTCGATGTACTGAAATGTTGTCTCTATGTAGCAAAACTTATTGCTGTTACGACTCTAGAACGAAGAAAACTAAGTTCAGCAGCAAGGGACTCAACAAGAATGTTCTAGAAGAAAATAATGATGGACCATTGCACAAGTACAGAAAAGTATTGGATGAAGCAGTGAATGTATCCTCGACTAACAGAGGATTCAAAACAGTAAATCATCAAGTTCTCACGTACGAACAAACTAAAAAGGGACTTTCCTATTTCTATCCAAAGCAAATGGTGGAGGCAGATGGAATACATACAAAACCTTTAATGATCTGAAATTAAAACTCTACTTTCAAATATTTTATTTTGTGAATCATAATTATTTTCGCTGATACATGATATGATTCTGATTAGATTTTAAGTGTTTTGAGTAATTTTATAGAGTATTGTATAACTAGTCTTGGTATTCATTGTAATAAATTAACTATCGTTAGGGAAAAAAACATTGAAAGCTGCTATATTTTTCATTCAAAGCTAAACATGGACAAATCGAATGAGTTCTTTAATCGTGTCATCCTCCTTATATCAATTAGCTTTCCTTGAATGTCAGGAATTTATTCAATCTTTAGTAGCGTTGATCAATTTTCCTTATTGTTTTTTGTGACGTCATCAATCCATTTTATAGCGTACTTTGTGACGTCATAAATAGTATGCATTTCGTACTCATCGAGCTCTTTCCCTTTTGATGAAAAAAATTACAATGACTAATTAAAAATAACATTGATTAGGGTTTTCCTTAATCATCCCACTATGTGAACATCCAAGAACAGTCTTAATACATGTGAGCATCTAAGACTAATTTTAATGCTTGTGAGAAGCTATAGCTAATCTTAATACATGTAATACTATACCTAATTTTATATGTAGAAGCTATACCTAATCTTAATACATGTAGAAGCTATACGTTATCTTTATACATGTAGATTCTATACCTAATCTTAATACATGTAGAAGCTATACGTTATCTTTATACATGTAGATTCTATACCTAATCTTAATACATGTAGTATCTGTCTTAATACAACTAATCTTATAAAATTTTATTCATATCCTTATATATCATACATTAATATCTGATTCCTATCTTTATAAATTGCTAAAATAATTCAAGGGCGACCGAAGCGAGCCACAACCGCTATAACCAATCTTAATACATGTGGGTCGCCACCCCCCCCCCGGGCACCTCGGTCCAGCTATATACTACTGAGGAGGGGAAAATATTACTCCGTGAATTATTGAAGCTTTTACTGAACTCAAGGAAGTAAAAATTCAGATTCCTTGCAGCCTCATACAGCTCCACTACCTTGTACACTCTCTTATTTTCCCTCCAAACATAGAATATTGTGCCTTCTCGTGTCCAAACCGACTCAATTCTTTGATCCTTTTTCATCATAGAAGAATTTGGCACGTGTATGGCGATATGTCTTCAAATAACCTGACGTTCGAGGACAATTTCTTCTTGTTCCGCAACATTTCTGTCTTCATGGCCCTTCGTGCAAAACGCACAATAATCGGACGCTCTCCTGTTTTGCCACCAGGAAGTCTATGAGCGGTGGAAATATCTCTCGTCGAGAGTGACACCCATAGACGACGCAACATCGATAACCTTCTCTATTGTTTCGGAATCTCTCTCCCCCACAAGAACCCCCTTCATCGTTTTGTCTCGCATTTTCTTTCACACCAAATAGTCTGATGTTATCTCTTCTATTATAATTCTCCACTGTTTCAGCTTGCGCCATTGCTACAACCCTTCATCGCTCTTCTTGGTAAAAAAGATCGTCTTCAATTTTTTGCATAATTTCTGCCTTTAATTCTTCTTTGATTGCCTCGATGGCCTGCTGAATAGCGTTAGGAATGGCAGCTTGAATTTCAGTTCTTATTATCGGGATAAGATTGTTTCGCAATTGCCCAATGCACGTGGGGATGAGAATACTGATGCGGCTTTCGAATATCTTGTCTATTTTTGACAGGAAAACATCATCTAAGCATTCAGGACTAGGACTGGAATCAGTTTTAGCTTTCTTTGCATCATGCTTTGAAGCGATAGGTGTTTGCCCAAGAAATCGCAAGTTGGGCAGCTCAGTGTCTTCGCTTTCATTTGACATCTCTATTTAATAAGTTTATCACAACAATTATCCTCAAGTTCTTCTCGTAGTAGATGCAATGAAAGGTGATTCAGTTGTTCTAAAACGGTATCCTTACTCGCCAAAATGACAAAAATAAGAAACTCAGCCAAAAAAAGTTGGTCATTTTGACTTTTTCGGGCACCTTTTCCAACTAAAATGGAACCAAGCAATATGCGCGCTAAATTAAATTCAACGCGCAATTAACATTACCAACTAACGTCGGGCGAAATGTTCTCAAACGACCGGCGAGCTGTTGGCGCCGTCAGTAGCTAGCTACTCTTTAGTGAGGCTAGTTTAAGCTTAACTGAAGGGGCGCAAGGTGAGCGCAGCGGGGGGGGGGAGGGGGTGCATCGTGGGGCAACGGTGTGGGGGGGTCTTTGGCTATACGGCGCCCTTACGGCCTGACAGATGTACAGGGGCGGGGATTGGGGAGGAGGGGGTAAGTGCCCACCTTGACGAGTCGTTAAGTCGTTGTGACCCGATTAGGAGTCTACCTACGGCCGAATGACTCTGAAAGTAAGCCACGTAATCATTGATCTTTTCCCGGTGAGAGCTCCCTTTGTGTTGAGACAGCACAAACCATGTGGCAATTTCGTTAAGTCCACACCGGTTTGTGTGACGACGAACACTTAGGGTCTAACGGGCCACTCCAACTCCGTGAGGAGGAGGAGTCTTGGAACACGGGTTTGCTTCCCAAGTTCTAAGTACCCAAGCGAGCAACGAAGACAATCACAGAAAAAACTCTGACCCCTGCTGGAGAAGGGATTGAGACGGGGCCTAATAGTCAGACAGGGACACTGGACTGGATGTGCTCACACTGGGAGAAGGGACCTTTCAAGGGACAGAGGGGGCTCTCCCGGCACATGCGAAGGTTCCACACAGATGACTACCATGAGATGCAGGAAACCAACACGGTCAGGGTCAAGTCTAGATGTTCAGGAAATGACGGTAGTTGCACTGGCTCTCAGGCAGATTGACCAGACGACCTTACAGGCAAAACAGAATGAGAAGCTGCACCAGGTGTTCCCAGAACGCACGGTGGAGTCCTTCAAGGGACTCAGACGGAATAAGGACTCGATGAGACTCACCCACCAGACGGCGATGTGGCACCCCATGAAGCAAAAGATGTGGCTGCTCACCCTGATGAAGGACAAGGCACATTCATAGATGAGGGCATGACTGAGGTGGCTACTCCCTCTGACGACCGGGTGAGGCTAGGCCTGGCTGAGGCAATAAACACGAAGTGGCTGGCGTCACCGGGAGAGCTCAGCAAGATGCCAGACGAGGAGCTTCAGCAGTTTGTGGAACATGAGGGGGCTGCCTGCCTCAAGACGATCCCTCGACGACAGGTCAAAACCATGAAGGGGCGCAAGACGAAACTGGACTTCAAGACGAACACGGCTAGACGCAGCACCAGTACGCGAGAGTACAAACGTTGTTTAAGAAGGACAGGACGTGGTGCCAGATATGTGATGGATGAGTCATGGCAGATGATGGGACAGGAGGAAGTGTGTGAAGACAAGGTTCCTCAACGCATGGCAGACACTGATGGAGACAGAGGGGAAAATCCAGACGTAACCAAGACGGCTGGAACCAGCAGAATGTCCCCATCTCACAAGACGAAGTGGCTACTGCAGTGAAAGGTCTGGGGGAATCCGCAACAAGGCCAGATGGGATCACGAGGAAGACGCTGGCAAACATCCCATTCGGGTCACTAGCCACACACTTCAACCTCTGGATGGTGGCGGAGAGGCTTCCGGAAGAAATGATCAAGGAACGGACAGTGTTCATACCCAAGGAAAGTGGCACCCAAGATCCCTTGAAGTATCGGCCCATCACCACTGCTAGTGTGGTCACGAGATGCTTCCACAAGGTTCTGGCGGACAGAGCGGAAGATGCTGATGACAACCCTAGACAGAAAGGCTTCAAGACGGGAGACGGCATTGCTGCGAACACTGCTGCTACAGACAATACTGGGGGAGAGCAAAAGACGAAGCAAAGGACTGAAGCTGGTATTCATCGACGTTGCCAAAGCCTTTGATAGCGTCACCCACAAGATACTGGCAGAGGCAGCCCTTGAAGCAGGAGTTGACTTCAAGATGGTGCAATACATAGTGGACAACTACAAGAGGCAGGGCACCATCCTCGAGATGCAGGGAGCAACAAGATGTGTGAAACCGGGCCGAGGCGTTCGACAGGGCAACTCACTCTCACCTGTACTCTTCAATCTGGCCATGGACCGAACGCTGAAGAAGCTACCCGCATCCACTGGAGTGATGGTTGGAGAACACGGAGTCAACCACCTGGCCTATGCTGATAATGTCGTGCTGCTGGCGGAGATCAAGACGGGGCTCCAACACTTGCTAGACGAGTACCAGAGGGACTAGCTGGATGTGGCCTCACCATCAATGTGAAGAAAAGCGCGACGCTGTACATGGAGACTGTGCCCAAGGATAGGCAGCTGGTGGTGAAGGTCAGCTCAAAGTTCAGATGTGGACCAGACAGTCTTCCGAGCATGAGCGCTGCTGAGTTCTACAAGTACCTGGGGGTCGACACTGGTTGGACAGGGACACGTGGTAGGGCAATCAAAGTACTGGAGCACAAACTGGACCAGCTGAGAAGGGCTTCTTTAAAACCACAACAAAGACTGAATACTGAAAGTGTATGTCTTCCCAAGTCTGTACCACCTATTTGTGCTGGGCAGGACGACACGTGTGTAGCTACTGGGTCTGGACAGGCTCATAAGACGAAAGATCAGACGATGGATGGCCTGGTCAAAAGATGCTCCACTACCCATGTACCACGCAAGAGGGGACGATGGGGGAGTAGAGGTGGCTCAACTCTCATTGACAATTCCACTACTGCGTGAAACACGTCTGAGCAAGATGCTGCGAGATGACGACCCCGTTGTGACTGAGATGACGAAGACGGACTACTATAAGAAGCAACTGGCTAACCTAGAGAAGTTCAGTCCCAGGGTCGGCGACACACTAGTGACGAGCAAGGAAGTGGCACTAGAGGCTCAGGCGGCAGCACTGCACAGCTCAGTGGACGGAAGGGGACTGGAGTCTGTGGCTCTGGTTGGAGGTGAAGACGCCTTGCTCAACGGCACCACTTTGATGACGGGTGGGATGTTCATCAACGCCATGAAGATCAGAGGCAATCTGATGATGACGAAGCCAGGTAGACGAGGTGGCATCACCAACAAGACCCAAACTGTGACACATGTGGGAGAAGAGAGACGCTGGTCCACTGCCTCTAGACATGCCCAAAAAGCTGAGGCGCCAGATTGCGCAGATCAGAAGTGCACTGGAAAGAAAGGACTATGAGACCATCGAAGAACCAATCATCAAGACAGGGCGCGGCATCAGAAAACCAGACCTCGTGGCTACGAAAGAAGGGAGAAGCTGGGTACTTGATTCGGCGGTCACTGGCGACAACACTGATCTGGACTCGCAGGCGGACCAGAAGACGGCCTACTACGACATCGATGAGGTCAGAGACTGGATCAGGGAAAGAACGGGCTCACAAGAAGTCAATCTGGGTGGAATTGTCACTAGCTGGTGAGGGGCACTAGCACCGAAGACAGTGAGGCTGCAGGTGGATCTGGATGTTCCTAGGAGCACGATTAAACTGGTGCTGAGAAACCTCGAAGGTAGTGTATGGACTTGGCAGATGTGGAGGAAGAGTGCATACAGCTAAGGGTCCCTCGATGAAGAAATGACGGCTGATGGAGAACCTACGCGGATCTGTCAGACCCGACATACGAAAGCTCAGTCTCAAAACTCCGGCTGGCATACCCGCTATAAAATGCAAATCCTCTCAAACTATGAATTGTGTAAAATATATTAAACATCTTTGTATATATATGTGTATATATAGCAGATGAATTCAAGTGTTTGAAAGCAAAAAAATGAACCTCTAAGAACAGCCATTCACACCATAAGTATAAGTCACCAAAACACTCTGTGGATCGCACACTTGGAACTAAGCTGAAGGGTTATAAGAGACCTTAATACCCGCTGGGCGCTACCTGTTTCTCCGGTTTGTGAGGACAAAAAATATCAAACGGGTTAGACGAAAAACCGGTGAAGCGAACAATCGCATAAAAAATGACCAACAGGAACAATATAATTGCTACAAACTTCGTTTGGGAGCAATTAAAAATATAGAATCCCCGTGACTCAGCAAGCGAGTGTTGAGGCATACGAAAACCTAAATATTGGTTGACGGAAGCTTTAAATGTCAATTCTTTGAGAAAATTGGCGCCAAAAATACACCTACATTCTACTCTCAACAGCTTTTCACTCAAGATACCACTCAAACTCAGAGGTCAGATTAACTTACCAGCACAAAACATTTGCCTTTAATCTCCAGCCTATTCCATTAGAACATATAAAAACCAACCGTTTGAACTTGTATCTGGTTATTTCTCAATGAAAATTTGTGTTGATAATAGAATTTGCAAAACTCGAAATACTTTTACTGAAATAAAATGCAAAATTATTCTACAAAAGACAAAATTTTCTCTGGAAACGCACAGCTTTATAGAACAAACTTTCTTCCCAATATCCCTTACATAAATATCACTTTTTTGCAAACATTCCTCTCTCAAACTAATCAGTATATATTAAAGTTTATCATAATTCTAACGCGCGCTGTAACATTTTGTCCTCCAAAATCTGGACATGGATGTTTATCTTTAACGTCTCCCAACTTTTCGACTCTTTTCAAATGTTCACTTATTTCCATGTTGCTAAAAAATTTTATATTTTTAAAACAGCCACAATTAATCAAGACATAACTTTCTGATAATATTTCGAATAACGTTCTGGCAATTATTGCAAACATTCATTTGAGTTTCCTCAAACTAAAATCGGAAATCGCTGCAACCAAAAAAAAACAGGCACGCTGTTCTGTTTTTGAAAAACTTTGATTTCTTTTCAACAAATATATTGTAAAAGTTCAACAGCAAAGAAAGCACATATAACTAACGTCGGAAAAACTGCTCTCGAACGACTACCAGACCCTTGTGATTTCCTATGTTAAAATTGCTTTTATTGTAGCGACAAAATTAACTTCGGAATGAGAGCAATTGAGATCACTCAAAAATTATGACAAGTGAAAAGGTCACTTAAGTCAGAGAATGTTCTAGAAAAGAGCAAAAACGAGCAAGCAAAAATTTAAAGGGCATATTTACCATTAATATCTCAAGCTTCGTTGGACAGCATTTAAAAAAGAAATCGAAACAGATGACACAATAAAATGGGAACTTTTCAAACATAAGAATGTCCGAAAATGAGAGGGCAAAAATGAAACCTCAATAACGCAGTTGCAACCCTCAAAATTATGCCCCAATATTGTAAAACCACAAAAAACACTGAAATAAAAAAAATAAGACGTTGAGCCTTTTATTTCAAATTTCAACTTGGATAACAACCACCAGATTGTTGAGATGCAGTTGAAACAGACCCCTCAAAACAAGAAGAAACCTATACAGCAACAAAGATCGAAATATGAAGATAATCGATATCACAATTCGAGAGGCAGATGTCAGGTCAACTTTCAAAATTCAGCAAATCATGTTGCCAATTTTTTTTTACTGTGATATGAAAACAAAAATGAGCGGCCAAAGATGACCTCACGCACTTGCAGTCAGTTACTGGTCAATGAACGTCACCAACTACTAACAGAAATTGAAGAACAAAAGTTCAATAATAGCGGCAACTAAATCTCTGCTTTTATCAAGTAACTATCATGGACTGATACAAAAAAATCAATAGAATAAAGTCGGACTAATTCACTCAAACGGCTGACCGTATTCGAGGGATAGCTTAAACTAAAGAGACAGTCTCCCCAGGCGAGGGTTGCATCACTCACACTGCGTGAGATTTTCTGGTTCGATAGGAAAATGTAAACATTACCCGACTAACGTCAAACGAATTGCTCTCAAACGACTGGCGAGCGATGTGGGTATGGTTCTGGGAGAGTTGTACAAGTGGGGGTCCAAATAGGCGGGTTTTAGGATGGACGGGGGCTTTGGGGTGGGGGGGGGGGCGGGGTTAGGTCAAACTTTCAGACTAAGAGCCGCCCTTCACACCTTGAAATTGTCTCACAACAGTTTCGGTGAATCGCATACTTAGAGACTAGTAAGGCTCTAAGAGAGCTGCTCGGCGTCTTAATGCCCTCTGAGCGCTACCGGTTTATCCCGTTATTGAGGACGAAATGTTAAATGGTTCAGACGAAAAATCAGTCAAGCGAAAAACCGCATAAAAAAGACCACAGGATTAATCTAATTGCTACAAATTTTAATTGAGATCAATTTAAAAAAATACTATGTGAATTCAGACAAACAATGCATTTCTGCCGCCTCAGCAGTTCTGATGAAATTCAGCGCTCATAAAATCTCTAGAAGTCAATTCGGTCAGAAGCAAAAAAAAACAAGCAGCAAATAGTATAAAACCAAAAGCACCCTCATAAATGCTGCAGCGTTCCCCCCCCCCCTTCAGTCGTGCCCATGGAGTTCTTAGTTGCGTTCGCTTACGAGGCAGAACGAAATCTGTCCATTCGTAAACGTGAAACCAAGTGAGAAGCCAAAACCGAGTATACTACGTTTGTGAAGTTTTAACCAAGTTGTTAATGAAATGTGTTGGGATTGGGGGTATGCTTAGGACTATTTTGATTGTGCATTATTAAAGTAAAATTAAATTTGATTCGTTTTGTTTCGCTTGTTTGTTGCTATAAAAGGTTTTTGAGAAGTCGACTACTTCCGTCAGGTTTTGACAATAACTGTTGTGAAATGCCGGGCTTTTGTTAACGAGAAGTCACAGTGTCCTTGACATCGCCGGCCCCATTTGCAGGATTGCAAAGAAAGAATAAAACTGTCGGATTGCAGCATGTTGAATCATCCGTAAAGTTGAAACAAGAAGTATAATAAAAATTGACTGTAATGAAATATAAGGGTACAAATTAAAGCTGGTGGTTCGTAAAAACGAGCCAACGAAATCAATAATCGGAAATACTAACCAAAAAATACCTCCATTGTCAAAAGAAAGTAAGAGGGGTGGGTCTTAGACCTGCGAGAAAATAAAACCAATAACAAGTTGAAATGGGCTGGTGATAAGGGATGATCAATGGAACATAAATTTGTGATGAATCAATCTGCTGGTTTGTAAATGACAATCCAGAACGTAAGAGGGTGTAACGTGTTGATCAAAAGCCATGAAATTTTGAGCAGCCACCTTTTCTTTAGAAGGGCAAACTGTTGTCCCTAAATTTCCTATCTTTAAAGAGACTGTTTGTTTATGCCGAAATTTGGGTTTCATTCTGCGAAAACTTTGCTCAGTTTCACAACGGGTCTGATGCGTTCTCCGAAAGACGTCTTCAACTTAACTGATCGGACAATCCCATCTGTGCCAGGGAAAACTTGAATGACTCTAGCCAAAAGCCAGAGGCCACGAGGGGTGAAATCTTCTAGAATCCATACCAAGTCGTCAACCTGTAAATTTTTTGACGTCTTATGCCATTTACAACGTACTTGTTGAGTTGGTAAATACTCCCGTAGGAAACGATTCCAAAAGTGAGTTGCAATTTGTTGTGATGAACGCCAACTTTTTGAAAGATTCTTCTCTTTACCAATGAAGACGCAAGGACACAAGTTAACGGATGAACGACCTAGGAGAAAATGATTTGGTGTCAGTGGTAAGGGGTCGTTAATATCATATGGAACATTTGTGAGAGGCCTGGAAATCATGCTTGCCTCTATTTCGCAAGAAACTATTCAGAATTTCGTCAGTTAAAGTTCTCGAACCAATGACCTTGTAAAGTGATAGTTTAAAAATTTGTACCAATCTCTCCCAAATTCCACCGAAATGGGGAGCAGCTGGGGGATTAAACTTCCAATCTATCTCCACATTCATTAGATGTAGCTTAGCTGCTAATAATTTTGATTAATTCAGTTCTGCGATGCTAGATTGCAGAGCGTTGTTTGAACCAACAAAAGACTTGCCACAATCTGAGACGAATTTGTTGGGTTTTCCTCTGCGGCTAACAAACCGCCTGATGCAGTTGATTGTAGAGTCTGTTGTGAGATCATTCGAAACTTCAAGATGTACTGCTCTAACAACAAGACAGGTGAAGAGCAAAATATATCGGCTAGATAACCTGCCATTGTTTTTAACAGGAAAGGGTCCTATGAAGTCGAGACCAGTTGTTTCAAAGACAAACTGATTTTTCTTGGGTAATCTGTCCTCGGGTAAATCAGCCATTTGGGGGGTGCAAACATCTTGCAGCATTCTACGACATGGCAAATAGTGGCGTATAGTCTGTTTAACAACTGATCTACAGCGAAGTATCCAATAGTATTCCATGAGAGTTTCTAGTCTGCTCGGGACCACAATGACAATTAATTTCGTGTGTGTGTGTTGTACCAGCAGTTTAACTGCAGCATTGTTACCGTCAAGTATTATGGGATGACGAGCGGTCATCAAAAGACTTGCTTTGTCAAGCGACCACGTGCTCTTATTGGGTTATTCTCGTCTGGGAAAGGTGATAGTGCTTTCAATCTGCTAGTACCAGAGACCTCAAGTCTTTTTTCAACAACATGTATTCTGATTGAAAATCTTGTTTTTGAATATTGTGCATAACGTGCAGATAAGCTCTAATGTAATGTGCTAACTTCATTTCTGCGTTGCGTTTCCTACATTTGTCCGCAAAAAGAAAACAGACTGCTATCACACGTATTATTTTGTTCCAACTGCTAAATCTTGTCGCGTCGACAATGTTTGATACAGTTGAGTTTACTGAAGAAAACGAAACAACCTTTACTTGTTGAGCATGCAAAATTTCGTTTTGGCCACTCAGATCTTTTTTGACTCAAAAATGACGGTCCTGAAATCCATCGAGATTTTGATGTCATTTGCTCAACGCTATATCCTCGAGTTCCGTCATCTGCTGGGTTAGCTTTGGATGAAACGTACTTCCAATCGAAAGCGGAGGAGACATCTAGAATTTTGGCTATTCGATTTGCAACAAATATTCTATGGCGCATTTCAGGTGTTCTCAGCCAGTACAGGACTGTAGTGCTGTCCGACCAAAAAACACAATCTGAATACTCTATATCTTGTTCTTCTCTTATAAACTGGGCTAGTTGGGCTCCATATACAGCGGCTTGCAATTCCAGATTGGGGACAGTCATCCTTTTTATTGGGGCTACACGAGCCTTGCCCATAACAAATTTAACGGAGATCGATCCATACCGCAATTGTGGCTACGGCAAACGTTTTTGGAAGTGCACTTTTCTTTGTGATGGTTTCCAAAACAGATGAAACATAATCTAAGTTTTCTTATGTGCTCTCTGCGAATGCTTGCTGGGAGAGCTTGGAAGGGGGTACATTTGTAAAGGAATTGGCAACTTTCATTGCTTGTGCAAAGTTTCACAGGGGGTTGCCTGCCTTCAACTGTCAAGTTCCTGCTAGAACTGCTATTTGACTGTTTATATTGATTAGTTTTCCATCCACTTGTAGCTGATGTGTAGTTTTGTACACTCGGAGAAATTTTCCAGGACGATTGTGCGTGGCTTGATTGAAAAGTTTGGAGGCTAGAGTTTAAATCTCGACACGCTTTGGAGTAGTTCAGAAGCCAGTCAGAAAGTATCTGTAGAGATGGTTGCTGGAAGTCCTTTTCTAACACAAATTTGTTCCACTCAAGACGTACGGGATTGGGCAATTTCGCTAACGCCACATTTAGGTTGGTAGTTGAGTGAAAGGTCGTGAACGAATCCTAATTGCTGAAAGGTATCCACCATTGTCAAAAGAAGAGAAGTGTGTGTAGCTCTCTGGATGGGATATATTAGGTGATTTGAATCTATTCAGTTTCTCAAGGAAAGCGTTTACAATTCGCTTTGGATTCCCAAAGTGTTCTTGAAGGCGATGAAGTGCTGAAGCGTATAAGTCACCGTTGCAACCATAGCCGTCGACGAGGGCTTTCGCCTCACCTGTTAATAGTGATTGTAGGTGAATCATTTTTTCAGAAGATGTCATTGGTGCTCTGTCAATAGTAGCTTGAAAAATGCTGTACCATTTCATCCAGCTTATTGGATCACCATCAAAATGGTCCGCATGTAACTTGGGTACGGATTTTTGAAAGCAAGTAGACATTGAGGCACTGTGTATAGGAGCAAATGGCATCTGCGTAACTGATGTGTTAGGAATATTACTGAAGCTTGGCTGTGTTAATGGAAAAGAGTTATTTTGTCCAAGTGAGTTGCTATCAGTTGAGGGAAATCCGCAAGGAAAAGTTGAGAACGATTGCTGAGATGCACTGCAGGGTGCAGCTGACATCTTACAATTTGAGGTGTATGAGGTGTTGTTGACAGGTAGAGTTGTACCACCGGGTGCAGTATAACCATAACTGACAAAACGCGAATTCGCAGCGGGCGCTGACGTATTGCTTTGAGTGGTGTGATCAGTCGAAAGAGTGTCGTCAAAGACAAAATGAGTCCGGCGTTGTAAATGTGACAAGGTGTTGTCATGTGTTTCTATGTTCTCATTGGAGTTCAAGGATAATCCACCAGATGAGGTTTGCTGGAGAGGCCTCTTTGTCTCTTTAACGTGTTTTCGGAATAGTGTCAGAGTCTGTTTTATTTCTATCTTCAAACGACTGTGTTCTCTGGACATAATATCTTGTTCATCAGGCTCCAGGCCACTGATTAGGTCAATGACAACTGGTTCAAGCTTCTGCTGCATTTCCCTAATTTCAATAACTGTTTCCTCTAAAGTTTCGATATCTTCTGAGGACTCTATAGCAGCGATCAGGTAGTCAGTATGTAGTTTGATGTCATTTTTGATCATAAGTTTAGATGTTTCCAAACGCTTCTGTTCTTTTGACTTGGTTGCTGTTGAGGTACCAATGGATTGTTGAGTTAACATTGCTCCATCTGGGGAATCGGATGAACTGGTACTCATTTTGGGCACTGTATTGTTTGAGGTTGACCGCGTCTCAACCATTAATGAGAAGTCAGAGTTGTTCAGACAAACCGAGTAAAATCAGGAATGTTTGGTGGTAACAGTAGTAGTTTTTACCGCCAGAACCTACTGAAACCTATCGATATCAATGCCCTACAAGTGTTAGAACCAACCAATACCTACCAAATACCAATACCTACCGAAAGCCGGAACCTACCAATACCTACCAAAACAATACCTACCAAATACCGGAGCCTACCAATACCTACCAAAACAATACCTACCAAATACCGGAGCCTACCAATACCTACCAAAAACCGTAACCTACCAGTACCTACTAAAACCAATACCTACCAAAAACCTGAGCCTAACTATACCTACCGAAAGCCGTAAACTACCAATACCTACTAAAACAAATACCTACCAAATACCGGAGCCTACCAATACCTACCAAAGGCCGGAACTTACCAATACCTACCAAAACCAATACCTACCAAATACCGAAGCCTACCAATACCTACCAAAAGCCGGAATCTACCAATACTTACCGAAAGCCGGAATTTATCAATACGGCCGACCAGAAGGGGTCCTTGGGGCGGGTAAAACCCCCAAAAAGACCGGAAAGAAGGCGAGGGGTTGCGGAGACGACCAACCAGAAGGGTGTCTTCGGGGCGGGTAAAACCCCAAAAGAACCGAAAAGCAAGTGGGGGGTTGGGGAAACGACCAACCAAAAGGGGGTCCTCGGGGTGGGTAAAACCCCAGAAGAACCGAAAAGCAAGTGGGGGGTTGGGGAAACGACCAACCAGAAGGCGGTCCTCGTGGTGGGTAAAACCCCAAAAGAACCGAAAACCAAGTGTGGGGTTGGGGAAGCGACCAACCAGAAGGGGGTCCTCGGGGTGGGTAAAACCCCAGAAGAACCGAAAAGCAAGTGGGGGGGTTGGGGAAACGACCAACCAGAAGGGGGTCCTCGGGGTGGGTAAAACCCCAAAAGAACCGAAAACCAAGTGGGGGGTTGGGGAAGCGACCAACCAAAACGGGGTCTTCGGGGTGGGTAAAACCCCAGAAGAACCGAAAAGCAAGTGGGGGTTGGGGAAACGGCCAACCAGAAGGGGGTCCTCGGGGTGGGTAAAACCCCAGAAGAACCGAAAAGCAATAAGCGAAATTAAATATCGATAAAATTCTGAATGTTGCAATCTTTATCTTTGTCTTTTTGTGTAGTTACCCCACCATAGTATGATTGTTTTTGAACAAGTCTAATTTCTGATATTTGGATATTCTGAAACATTGGAAAAAATCATGGTGCACATCAGCTTAGCTCATTGGAGAATGTATGTTTTTTTTTGAAAACAATACTTAGCTTTAGGTGTGGTTTCGAAGCTGTTTTGTTGGGCGCCAAAAATGTTTATGAATTGTGTTGGGATTGGGGGGATGCTTAGGACTATTTTGATTGTGTATTATTAAAGTAAAATTAAATTTGATTCGTTTTGTTTCGCTTGTTTGTTGCTATAAAAGGTTTTTGAGAAGTCGACTACTTCCGTCAGGTTTTGACAATAATTGTTGTGAAATGCCGGGCTTTTGTTAACGAGAAGTCACAGTGTCCTTGACACAAGTTAAAGGCGACCATGTTACAAAGGATTGATGTCGAGTTGCTGCAACAACAAAATAATGACTTGAAATCTAGTTTGGGAGCAATTATTATTCAAATTTGTTTCAGATCATGCCTGAGACCTCACGTTCTCACAGATAGTAACACAACGTTTATCTGAAATGGCCTAATGCGTGTGGGAATCTGAGGACGCCAGAAATTCAAGAGATCTGGCATAATTTTTCCCCGTCGTTAAAGATGACTCAGGAGATCAAGATGTAGCTGGTTCAAAAGTACATCGGTCTTTGTGCCGCTTTTTTTCAAATAAAACCAGATCAACAAAATTAAATTATCAGTAGGGGAAAGCAACAAAAATATGCATGTACGCAAGAAACAAAAACTATCATCAAACAGTAAGCAGTCTTATCAATTTATCAACTCCTATTCGCTGAACAGAATTAAACAACACTAATTCACCGATCAGTAAAAAAAAGCCAGGTGTTGCATCTTATGATAAGAATCAGACATCAAACATTT
This sequence comes from Convolutriloba macropyga, assembly GCF_964194025.1. Lineage (NCBI taxonomy): Eukaryota > Metazoa > Xenacoelomorpha > Acoela > Convolutidae > Convolutriloba > Convolutriloba macropyga. The sequence continues at coordinate 18,919,455 of NC_134475.1, forward strand.
CTTTACAATTTGGTCAGTTTTATATGATGAGTTTATATATGAAAAAAAACGACAACCCGGTTCTTTCTCTCCAAAACGCACCGGTTTAAAATAATGTCTCATCCAATACTCGAACGGCTTGCTTTTATGATCCTTTCGCCGCACGAGGCGACGGCGAACTTTGAGACCACAACTGGACGCGTCCTGGCGATGTTGACCTTCCTGAAACTCCTCCCCCTCCCCAAGGAGAGCCCGGAACGTTCATGCTATCATCCATTGAGCTCATCGAAGACCGGTTCAAATTGTTCATCGCTCGCATCCTAGCAAAGGGATACGGTGTGGCTCCGGGTGATCCAGATCGGTTCAAAAACGCGGTCGCAGTTGCATCGCCGGATCCACCTGGGTAAAAAGAGTTGTCGTTTATTCTCACCCTTCGTGGCGAGTTGATAATTCCTTCATTCAACGAAATGTCGATCAGTTTGTTTTGCTGTTTGTACAGCATCATAATGTAGTACCCAAAAAGTAAACATATCAGCGTAATCAAAATTGGAATATAGTATATGAAATTTTCATTGAAGTATTGAAGCGTTGACGTTTTTGAAGCAATTGACTCGGTCGAAAATGGAGCTAGTTGAATGTAAACGTTGATTTTCTCACGCTTTCCAGTTAATCCACAATTCAATTCAATAACCAGGTTCTCCGTCGAAGTAGAGCGGCTAAAAGCATGCGGCGACAATTCAACTGATAGTTTAAGATTGTTATCATGAGCGACCTTCCTCACTGTGAACAAATTCTGAGTTGTTGGTATGACCTCCAATTTGCTCACAACGTCAGAGGTCGCTTTCACAAATATTTCAGCAGAAGGATAGTGGTTGCTCAAGATGATCGAGGTAGAACTGACGTGAAACAATGGCGCAAAATTGAGCTTCAAAACAGGACTCGAAACCGCAAGTCGATTAGTGGTGGGAAGAACTGTTGCTTGTAAGTTGACGGAAGTTGAAACAGCAGCCAAAGCTTGTCTGAGTTCCGTGCTTGTAGGTTTAACTTCCAGGTTGCACGAAATTCCATGTTGCGGGTCAAAAGTAGCCTTTGTACTAAGTTCTGGGTTCAAATGAGTGTTTTCTGAATCAAACCAGGCGCTGCATCGCAGCCACGAAAGATCTGGACTGTAGTCTTTCAACGCCTCCCGATGATCACACAGAACGCTTTTTCCTAAATCGAATTGGAAACTCTCGGCCGGAAATATTGCGTTATAGTTGGCTCTCGGTTTTAGTTCAAAGCGGCCAGAATTTGCAATCTTAACAACCTTGAACGTTTTCTGGTCACCAATTGTCAATTTTAAATTGGCTTCACCAGCGCCGACTGCGATCGCTAGCCCACTTTCAGCGCTTACTTGAAGTACCTCCTCATTAGCTGACCAGGAAGCAACGCTTCCCTTGAGAGGAGAGTTCAAGCATACAACATCGCCAACCTGAACTTTTCCAACGAAACGGGAGTCATCGATTACATTTCCAACATTGAGTACCAAGTAATCCGAGAGCTCAGTTTTGAACGCATCGTTGCTAACAGTAGAAGCTTTCAGAGCTGATATTCCTTCACCTGAGTTTCTGAATACCAATGAATGGTTCACACTACCAGGGTTAACCTGTCCAATATCGTTTCTATTCAGCTCGTACTTGACTTTAGCGTTAACAGAGTCGAACATGTGACCTCTATCATCGTGAAAAGTCACTCTCATGTTGATCGTAGTTCCTTGTGGGATGACCCTCAGTCGATTTTCTACTTTCTGCATGTTATTTGGTCCACAACACCAGTTCTCTATTTGCCCACTGAGTAAGGGTTCCGTTTGAATCCTGATAAAAGATATATGTTTGACCGTAACGATTAATGAAAATGTTTGATTGACTCCATTTCTTGATGAGGTCCTGACAAGCACAACAGATAATCCCTCTTTATCGCCAGACGTTATCAGACCTCTGTGGTCAACGGAAACCAACTGGTCACTGTGATACACCGCCTCGAAGTTCGCAAAATTCAGGTTACTTTTTACGTACATAGATGAGTTTGGCGTCATCAATAGCTTATTTTCATATCTATGTTTTGGCTCTAGAAGTTCCAGTCTTTGGTAGACCTCAATGTTGGCTTCTGCTATCAAAACCCTTGGACCTCCTGCAATAATGGACACTCCTCTAATGTTCCCAGATTCTTGGGAGACCGCAACTTTCAGAACAGCGTTTCCAGCATTTTTTCCAACAACTCTCACAGCGAAGTTTGCTTCGGGTCCATTGTCGATTCCTGAGAACTCATGCTGCGGAATTACTTCGATCACATCACTATTTGCCACTGACCAATCAAAATTCAATCCCCGATTTAAAGTCAAAGGCGTCAGTTTTCCATTGTTGCCCGTAACGTACACGGGCACAATCGATTCGGTTGGGAACTGAGATAACGCAACGTGCAGCTCAATACTGTTCAGCTCAACAACATGAAACTGGACAGATGCTTTGGAGAGCACGTTCAAATCGGTATTGTCAACAATTTCAACATTCACCATACACGATCCCACTTTGAGAGCTTCGAAAAGACCAGAACTCTTTACGGTTCCTATGCGTTTGTCATCAAGTTTATACTTGAGCGCAGGCAGAGGTTGAGGGCCTCCGGTCGTTTTGATTAGATAAAACTGACCAGGCACCATATAAACTACACTCGGTGTCACCGAAAGAGGACTGAACACTTGGATTTCATGTTGACGACTCGTAATTTGACCAGAACTCAAAGTGGCACTGAAGTGCAGTTGCAGTACTCCTACAGATCTCGCAGTCATTCTGTAGAACTTAGAGTACTTCTGTGCCTCATTAACCTCGTCATGTTTGAACTGGATTACATTATTAGACGTTATCAAGGTCAGTTTTATAACAGGAAACATGCTCGCTTCAATGTTGTAACCGTTACTGTCCATAACTTGTACTTCCAGTAAATCGGAAGAGTTCAACTGCATCAACTTTTTGGTTTTCACATTTATGGTCCCGATGCTAGACACTATGACTTCAAACTGAACAGTTGTCAATGATGGAAAACACACATCACTAATGGTGACCACTTCTCGGCCATCACTTATAGGTGTAACAGTCAATTGACTGGTCTTGGAATCATAACTAACTTCACTCACACTACTACCACCATTTTTAGTTGCAAGCGTGAAGAACCCTGATCCCCCCAGAATTTGCACAGTTCTTGCACTAGACGGGTGGTTAAACACAGAAATCTCTGGTGATTCGACATAAGGAACTAACTTGGCAGAAATTTTTATCACAGCTGAAACTGGTTCGTACAATTCCCGATAAGCAAAAGATTTTCGATACCCAGATAGACTGACTACTAAATCACAATCGATTTGACCTCTGAACATCACGTTAACATAGGGAAACATTTCCGTGTTGATTCGAACACCATCTGAGCAACCCGAGATTGAGAAGTGAAGAGATGAGAAGTTTCCAAACATCAGTCCAGAGCTCTCTTTAGCCACTACCAGTAAGCCCTGGTTTTCGTTAACTAAGACAGGTAAGCTATCGGAATGAAGGCTTCTGTAGGGTGGACAAGTTGGGATCTCAGGAACCGGCATGATTCTAAGAGAAGCTGGTGGACTGCATTTGAACCCTATTGAAGCCGATGATTGCTTTGGATATTTGTTGGTTGTTGTAGGTTTATTGCCACTGATCACTGCGAACAAACTTTCACCAATAGCATTACAAACGATGCTAAAAACGTTATTTCCTCCAATCTCATTAGCACTGGGAAGTTGCTTAATCACATTGTTTTCCGATATCTCCACATTTCGATAGAACTTTGAAGAATCCAGTTCCCATGGCAGAAGCCCTCCTTTTGTTGTAACCTTTATAGATGACCCCAGAGACAGCACGATGTTCTCATGAAAATCTTTTATTTCTAAGGGATGATAACCACCAAGCGTCGTTCGATTTTGGATGTTCTGCAATCGCACCGTTACCTGGGAAAATCCAGGACCAGTTGTGTTGAACCACAATAAGGCGCAACCTTGGTTATAAGGTTTCTGGTCCTGTAGCTGGAGAGATGTTATATAATAAAACACATCCGGGTTTGAAAACTCAACTTTAAAGGGTAATCCCGAACACTCGGCAACTTCAAACAGCTCGTCTGGCCTTGATGGGTTCTTCGCAACAAACACGTGAACAGGAACAAGCACATCCGAATAAACCTGACCTTCAACATAATGGGGCGACAGTACTATTTTCGCCGGCTGTCCGACGAACACCAGCGCTGTATCAAAGTGGTGTGACATCTGTCTATCTGTTACTGTAACCTTTGACAGTCCTGGTGTGCCTGCACTTTCAATCAAACCTTCTTTGGATACGGTCGCAACTCGAATGTTGTCCGAATCCCACTTGTACATTCCTGAGCCACCACTTGCCGCAAGTTGATAGGAATTGCTAAAAAACAATAGTTTTTACTTGCAAAGATGGTTGTCCTATGTGGGACGGTTCATAGTAATCATACAGGGTTGCAAGGGCTGGACGAGAAGGGGATCGAAATCGCCACACAGATGAAGGTGAACGGGGGAGTGCTGGAGGGGGGCTGAGGGGGTCGTACTTCAAAGATTAAGGACCGCCCTTCAAAACATGAAATTATCTCCTCAAAATAGTTTTCGCGAATGGTATATCTAGAGACTATTAATGGAGCTAAGAATACGTTCCAAGTAACTCCTCTACATTCAAGTTACTCCTCTAGTAATGAAAATTTTCACTTTCTAGGTTCAAACTTGCATAATCAAAAGCCATTTTGAAGAGGAAAGCTATACAAACAATTTCAGAAGATGATGACTAACCGTCCCAAGTTTAACTTGATTTAATTCAATTTCTTGAGCAAAAGTTTTAAAATACCAACAATCCAAATCAAGTGTCGCGACCAATAAGAAAACTAATTGCAACTCAATAACGTCCAGTACAATGTTAGAACAAGAAAACTAGAAAATTTTCTGAGAACCTATAAAAAAAACTGTACAAATAGTCCTAAATTGAACATATGTACATGAAGTCACTACATATACAGTCATTAAAGTCATCAAAACATAGTCCTATATTTTGTCGAATAGTGGTTTATGCCAAAAATGCTCCCACAAATTAGTTATCATTTGCTATATGTGTCAAAACCCAGACCAAAACAGAAGACATTGTTTAGCAAAACAGTTTTGAAAAAGCTACGCGTGAACAAGAAGTTTTCGCTCAGCAAGCAAACTTTTTACTCTTTTTTTGCCTGTTTTCTCTCTCTCAATACCAGACAACTGCATGAAAAAGAAACATTATTTCTGAAAAAAATGTATAGCATGCGTTATTTCTTCCTCCATAATTGTTTTTTTTTCAATGCGGGTGTTGGAACTTTGTGCCTGCGCATAGAATCAAACGAGCTGTCTTGTTTTATATAAAAACTAAAACGTAAAACTTTTTAACTAAACTTATTTCAATACATTAAATTCTGTGACTTACTGTAAAAAATTTCAATGAGCTGTGTAAATCCCATAAAATGTAGCCCTTAAAATCTACGTTCTGCATTGTCTTCGGGTACTAATATCAAAAACCTTTGGCCGGAAACCCCAAATTAATGTTATGAACAATACCTGTTGTCAACATTTGGTAGCCATATAAAGCCGACTCGCTTTGGCACAACAGACACCGGTTCGATAACTTTGAACTCTTGTGTTTTGTAGATTTGAAACTTCTCGGACAGCTGAACAATCTGTTCCTTGTAACCCATTACCGCCTTAAGCTGCGAGAACAATTTCGAATGTCCAACCTTCAAAGGTGTAATCACCAAATATGTTCCGTTCTTCGATCTAAAATCTACACGAATGAAGTCACTTTCATGCGAGGTCTCAGCAACAAGAGAAACAGAGTGAATTAAGTTGTCGCTTCGATCGTAAAACTGAACTTGAATTTCATACTTCAGACCAAGTTCAAGTAACCAATCGTGTTCAGGCTCACTTGTAAACAATGCGTAATAAGGTTCTGTAACTAAAACGTCAACGCATGGTCCTGAGTCATCGTTTGGAATTGTACTGGCAACGCAGACAGCGCTTTCGCCCATTTCCAAACCTTTCAAACTGGAGGTGCCATCGTATAACTTGAGGTACTTCTCAGAGTTAAGAGATAGCCAGTAAGTATCCGTCGGCAGAATCAGCTTAGATCTGCGGTTAAAATTCATATTAAACGTTTCAATTTCGAGCAGCTGGTCTACGATTATTGCAACAAACCCAGACGGTTTCAAAATCAGAAAGTCCTTCACAATCACTCTGACACGATCATTTGGCACGTTGGAATAAGTAGGAGAGGTTATTTTGGTCTCAATGAAAGCGACACCAATTTTAATTCCTGAGATCACCACTGAACTTCCTCGCAATCCTGACTTTTCTAGTGCTTCAATAGCGGAGGGCGGCTCGTTTGATACCTCAGACCACTTCAAGATACGCAGAACGTGAGATCCCGTATGGTCAGGATATTTACTCGATTCATCAGGCAAGACTTTCCAGGAAAATGGGATTCCTTCAATGGTAGTGAACAAGTTTTCATTTTCATCAAAAGCGTGCACAGAAAAAACTGTAAACGGAAATCCGATGTAAAGAATTTTTGTGGTTGTTACAATACTGATTCTTTTGATCACGTTGACTTCCACATCGGAAACCAAGGGAGGGCGACCTTGTTTCATATCAGCTTGGACGACAGAGAAGATACGCTGAGGCTCCTTCTGCGCAGCACTAAGAGTAACAGCATAGAAACAATTTGGATCTTTAGGCTCCTCCTCCTGACCGCCAACAACAGGTATCAGCCTGACATTATTAGCGCAATTTGCATCTTTCGATTCAAGACCACCCACAACAGGTATTAGCTTGACAGCATTTGGTCGAGACGATGTCCTAAACGAGACACAAAATCTAGAAACCAAAACTTTAAAGGAAAAACAGTGTTGAAGTTCTCTGGGGAAAAAGAACTTAACAAAAATTAATTGTTTTCAGGGAAAAGAAAGCGTAGCAAGCTGAAGCTCAGCGCACTTTCCATCGAAGTTTGAATTATTACCCCTTACGCACGACTATGTAATATTTGATAGAACCTATACCAATTATCTATATGACATATGCAAGAATTACAGGGTAATCGGTTCACAATGAGAACAAAAAACTGACCATTTAGCACAGCCGGAGGTTAATTCTATGGTAAAGTTAATCAGCTGGTAGGGATAATGAACTGGCAATAAAACCGTTGGATGACTGATAGCAACATCTTTTCCATCTCCAATGGTCACTAACGCAAATCCAATCAAAAGAGCAAGAGAATTCATAACATTTCAATCTGAAATTGGTAATAACAACTATTTGCCACATATCTAGCAGCTTTCTCAGAGAATCCAGAAAATCAAACTAAATCAGCTAAACTAGGAGGCTATTGGTTAGCCCTGACATTCTATTGCCACATTCTATTAATTCCATAGTTGAGGCAATTATCGAATAAGGAGAACCAGGGAATATAATTTCTCCCAATAAAATTTGCTACCAAAAACCGAAGCAATCAATTAATTGGCAGAACTCAACTATTTGGCGATCAATTATTTGGCAGAATTCATTACACAAAAACCTGCAATTTACCTTAGAAAAAGTGAACATGGAAGGGGATTGCCTTTTCTTGATATCAATGTAAATATTAGCAGCGAAAGTAAAACCACCTGTCATTGAAAGCAAAAACCAACTGACACAGTAATACTGAATTTTCGCAGCTGTGCACCGCTTCAGCATAAGAAAAATGTGATTCAAGAGACGATTCAAAGGGTTCCTAATGCGACATATAATTGGTTGGCCTTCGATCAGGCGCTTGAAAAGAACAAAACATGCTGGACCAAAAATCAGTATCCAGATGAATGGTCGTCAAAAATACAAAAATGGTGAACCAGAATCTGGAAAAGATAATAATTGGAAACATAAATCAATTGAAAACAACACCAAAAGAGCATCAAAAAAGCGACTGGATCTCACGATAAACCAAGAATTTCTCTACAATACAGCGGCAACCTTACTCTAAAGTTTGCAAGCAATTTGAAGAAATTATGTGACTTGCAAGTGTTTTCTTAACGCTAAAGTTATGATCATGCCTCCCCACCCTAACTTCACCTTTCGAAAAAGACCTGAATCCCCAATTGTTTATGAGATAAAATGTAATGGAAGCGGATCCATCTATATTAGGCAGACAAGACATGTTACCACTAGGATATCAGAACATCAAAACGATTCACAATTGGGTCAGCACCTTGTTGAATGTGGTGGCTCCACAAATCACAATGAATGGAAAATTCTGCATGGCTGTCGCACAGTAGAGAAACTGATGACTATCGAAGCTATATACATCAGCAAGTTGAAGCTCGGACTAAACAGACGCGATGAATATAAGGGCGTGAACTCGCGCTAAAATATTTGTTCAAATCATTATGTTCACTTGGGAAGGATAAGTAGAGCAAAAACATTCTGTGCATGACAAAACGAAATTTGCAAAACCTTTTAGGGTTTTAGGGTTACTTATAGGAGGGATACTTAGGGTTAGGGCAAATTCGTAATTGCCCAAGGAATAAAAAAAAAGTAAAAAAATCCTGAGTAGGAATATCTTTAAAGAAATTGATAAGAGCTGCAAATATGAGTTGTAAATAGGCTAAAAAATTTATAAATGAAAAATTTTCGACTTAATTTTTTAAGACAATGTTTAGAACTGTCTTAAAAAATTAAGTCGAAAATTGTGTTCTCAGAAAATTGTAAATACTACATATTCATTTTGTCCTTTAAAAATTTGTGAAGCAGTTTTAACCTAACGTTTAACGTAAATTTCGCAAACGCTTGTTTTAAAAATCAGAATTAAATTTAATTTGACAAAATTGGTTTCTTCTCCATAATTTGTCAGAATAAAATTAATTCTGATAGTTAAAAACGTTTTGGATTTCACAAACTGTTAAAGAAAAAATGAATTTGTATATACATTTGTCTGAAAGCACAATTTAAACAATTCTAGGAACGATCTTGAAAACTAAATATAAAGTTTTCCGTATATACAATATTTGGCCCATTTACTAGCTTCAATTTGACATGCATTATCAATTCTTTTTAAAACGTTCCAATTCCGGCTTCTTTGATTTTGATCATCGTTCTTTAATTTTAGGGTAATTTCGAAATCCTCTACCCTTTAATATCCCTCTTGTGGGTGTTTTGCAAGTTCCGTTTTGTCATGCACACAACAAACTTTTGCCCTATTTTTCTATTCCCAAGTCAAAATTAGAGTTGAACTAATATTTTAGCGAATGTCCCAACCCCTAATTCACCTCAAATACAACGTGGGACTTCAGGTTTCTATAGAAAGACAATTTTAGGATAATGGGGCACGATCTTAACTTCCACGTTAAAAATACCACTTGCAAGTTACTTGCAAATCATTATGTTAAAAAATGGCACGTAGGTCTGGTTTGTAAATATGTCAATTTTACAAACATGTCAGGGATTTACACAATATATTTGACCTTCAAGACTATTCTTTCTATTCTCCTATTTTTACCTTAGTGAGACACTGGCATTGCCCCTCAATAAAATTAGAGTGTACCACAACCTCAGTACTCTAACAATATACTGTTTCATAACTCTTTTCAATTTAGTGTCTTAGAATATCAAAAGTTTGTATTTTGTATATACAAAAGCTTTAAGATGAATTTTCTTTGTTCACCGAATTCTCTGCCTCTTGTGCAAAATTTTGTACGCTTCTCGTTCGTTTTCATTGGCCATTTCATTTTGTTCGCAAGATTGATGTTTTTGCAGAAAAATTCATCTCCACCAGAATAAGTTTGCGTCAGTAAGCTAATTTTGTGGTAATATTTTTTGATTTGTTCTTTGGTGGCAGAAGTATTCACAAATTTCTCGTACAGAGTGCAGACCAAATCATTATAACTTGCTTTGAAGCTAGGAAAGTTTCAGCAGCTTCGCTCTTTTTAGCTGCATATAGTTCAAAATCCGCCAACTCTTGATTGAATTAGTCAATGGATTTCTCATGTTTGGCGTTTCTGGCTGCCGCGCTTTTAGATTGTGTCTTATACCATCGCACTGAATGCTCAATTCTTGCATGGCCTCTCTCGGCCTTTAAGCAAGGGTTTGCCAGTTATTTTTGAAGCTCGAGTGAGGCTCTGTGATGTGAATAGTTAGTACTGTTAAACATCTCTAGTTGCACGCGCCAGATTTGCAGTTCCACTTCAGCCTGTGAGGCTCGGATTTGAATATTTTCAGTTGCCTGCAATTCTGGCACCGACGTCTTCAGAGACCGAGATTGGCAAGATTCAACTCTGATTATTCCAGGGGAAACCTCCACTCTAGGTTTCCACAACTATAGTATATAAACATAATCGCATGTTTGTGGGGCCACCTGTGATGAAAAAAAGAAAATTTTCGCATTTGTAATATTTTCATTTTTTATTTTGTTTTTTTTTTGGTCTTGAACTCAATTGTTCTTTCTTTTGCTCTTTTTTGTCTAAAATTTAAGACGTTTTCAATTTTGTTTTGGGTTTTCAGCTGGAGATATTTCTTTTTTTTATTTGTCTTCTTTTTCTGTACCGTAAATCAACTTTTCTGCGGTCCTGAACACAAGACATTTTTTTAACCAAAAAACTGAATTTTTATATGGACTTTCTGTTCACAATTGTTTTCTTTTGATCTCCGCGTTAATTAAATAATTATTTCAACAGTTGATTATTCCTGCGTGTTCCTGGCATGAGGTCGAGATTCCTCAAGTGTTGTACCTGCTGCCCAAACAAAATTAAATGTTCTTCAAAAATTTCCAATTCAAACTTTTCATGCCTATATTGGTGTAAAGCTTTTGACCTCAGAAGAAGGTCTGGTAAATTTCAATCATTTTTGCAGGGCCGTCTTTTTTAGTGTTAAATATTTTGACAATTTTGCTTGCCCTGATTTTCGAAACAGAATAACGCACTAAGTTGTTGTCAAAATATGCGGTTTTAAACAAAGAAAGTTTAGGAAAAACCTAGAGGACATTCAAAATTTTGACGATCCATTTTAGACGGTTCCCAAAAACTGTTCCAAAGTAATTGATTACCAAATGTCCTGTGTGTTTTACTCCTGTAGGTGAAACCCACTCTGATGGCTTAGCAAACATAGCGCTTTCGTGATTATCATCTTCATCAAGTTTTGGCTCTGGTCCTCGACAATATTTATGTCACTTATCAGTTGTAATTTTTATTGGAATAGAATTGTTGTAGGATATATATTCAAAACATGGCAATCCAAAGTTTTTGTTTTATCAAAGGCTTCTGAAAGCTCTCTAAAACTCATGTTGATCTTAAGAGTGTTGTTTTCTTCGTGGCATAGAGAACAACGTCAAATAAGTTGCTCTTTTACGTGCAGATACGATAAATACCACTTCATACTTGCAAAAAATTAGATTTGTTTTTGGCTGAAGCTCACCATGTATTAAACTACCTTCTTCCATTGTTTTTGATGCTACGTTTTTGTTATCACAGTTGGTATTGTGCCACAGTGAAAAAAATATGGTTGAGGAGATATTGTTAGAATAATATACAATTTTGCTCAAAGTAAAACGAAAGCGAAAATGGCTCGGATAGCCGAATAACAAACATAGTGATAATCCATCATCCAACATTCATTTAATTTTGAATCCAATATTTTTTCAAGATTTTCCCAAAAAAAACATCATCAGTTTGCTCACTTCTAACGTACTACTCATCTTTTGCAGTAAAGTGATTCTTTAATTTCTCAGGTACTGATTTTATTAGAGTGCTATATCGGTTAGGAATTTTTGGCGGCTTCGGATCACTTTTTTCATTTTCTCAGAAACTTTTGCTTATCTACATGCTTCGTGAGTTTTTTTCTCTGGTTTTGGTATCTGTGTCAGAACTGCTTTGATTTCAGTTTTCTCTTCAAGCCTCGATGCAGATTCACCTTTTTCTTCAGCAGTCATTTTGCTTCCCTGGCGCTCAGGCTTTTCCTGCTCTTAATACATAGATGCTTCATTCTCCAAAGCATCATTCGCAAACCTTTGTTAGATTGCAAGCTTTCTCATGTCATCTAGCGGCTCGTGCTACCAGCTAGATTTGTCTTCGAGATTATTTTCGCTGCCTGTGGATGATTGCTTCTCAATCATATCATCAACCTCTGAGCTGTTCCAGTTGCTTTTTCTCTCGAACATTTCTGTTGTTCTTTGCTTCAACCGAGGTTCAGGTTAAATGTTTTTTCTGTGTTTAGTTTATTCGGTCAAAGGGAACTTGAACATTCCTCCAGGTGTTTTATCTTGCACATTGAAACTCAAATTGGCTATGATTTTAACAATTACGTATGGTCTTCCATAGACGGAATTAAATTTTTGTGTCTCCCTTTTCTTATCTCTGGGTTTGAAACTAAAATTTCCAGGTTGTAGCTTGATCATAATGTAGGTTGATCATAATAAGTTTCCAAATGTAGTTTGACCATAGTAGGTTTTCTTTCGTCCTTGTTCGGCGTCCGTGATCTGTCATATCAACTTATGCGTCTCATGTAGTTTTTGTTTCAATGTGAGAACACAGTTTTTTGATGCTGCATATATAGAGTGGTTTGTGGTGTGCTATAGATCCAGTCTTTAGGTGGCGATAGTGGAAAACGAATATCACTCTCCAGTATACAACAAAGCCCTCACCAGGGTTTTTCCTTCTGGAATAGGTAAGCCTACGGTTTCATAGCACTTACTGAATTGATCTCGAATAATTAAAATATACTTGTTTCCCTGAGAATCGGGGAAACAATTATGCCTCTCTCTTCATCCTTCGCTGCAGATTCACCTTTTCCTTCAGCAAACATTTTGCTTCCCTGGCGCTTAGGGGTTTCCTACTCTGAATCCATAATGGATGACTAGGTTTCTATTTCGTGATTTCCTGTCGTTGTTTTAGTGTTTTGCTTTTCTTTTTCATGCACATCACAACTCTCTATCCAATTTCCTCATACTTTCTTTTGCATGTTCAAAAAAATTTTCGACGATGCCACCTATTTTGTTTTTTAAACCTTAAAGTGACTTGCGCTAGGATAGTAAAGCAACAGATCAATCACGTCGAACTTTTCTCCCATAGTAGTACCATTTGACACACAGTTTCAAAGTAAGGTATTAGTTAGTTAGTCTATCGATATTTATCTTAATATTGTTAGTATTATCGATATACAGTCCCTTCTATTAGGCATTGAAATGTATGCTGAACTCAGTATTTCCATAATTCCTCTGAAGCTTCCTATCTTGTCTTCGCTAAGGTCTTTATTTATTTATGAACCAAAGGCATGCATCTGTGAGCAGTTTGTCACTTTGATGGGAAGTTCGCTGTTTCACTCCCCGTAGTTTGCGTAGCTGCCAACGCCGACTGCCACAGTCGATTTTGTCTTCTTTTATGCTGATCGCATTATTGTTAACAAAAGCTGTGTGTTCCCCAAGTTTTGTGTTATGAGCGACATTTATGAGCGACAGACGGTTAGCTGTGTGATCTTGTTTCCTGCTCTAAGGTTGATGTCAAAAACAAAATGCCCATGTTTTTCAATCCATCTTGCCATCATATGGTCTGGTTTCCTAAAACTGTAGATCAAGATAAGAGCCCTGTGGTCTGGTATGATTAGAATATTCTGACCAAGTAACAAATTTTTTATTATGTTGCTTAAGATGAACTTAATTGCTTAGTTCCCGCTTAGTTGTTTAGTTAACAAAATTTTCCGAGCAATTGCGTTGAATTTTACTCGGAGTTTTGCTGGCATATTCAATAACTGTCTCTCTCTTTCTCTCTTCAGTTCACTGTTCCTGTGTAAGGATTATACGAAGGCTTTTTAAAGAGGCATCTGTAGTCAAGGTATACGGATACCTATCATGCCGGTATCCTAAGATTGAGCTTCTAAAAGCATTTTGTTTAATTTGGTTTGAGAACTACTGCACCCCGTGCTGAAAGTGGCGCTACTGTTTTCCCGAAAACAATAAATTTTTGGTATGGGCTAACCATTTCTGAAAAACGCCTGGACGTTTTTCAGAGAGGGAGGTCCTGTCATTCTTTCTACCGCGTTTAGGGAAAAAAAACATTTTGATTGTGCGATCTTTAGTCCATTCTTTGCTAAGCGTTTTAAGAGTTGTAATTAGCTGTGCTTTTCTGTTCCATGTTCTGATCTGGCTCGGTTTTCCCAGTCGCTTATAGAATGACAAGGTTAACACTTTTTCCACTATGAAATAGAACCATTATCGGTTTAACTTTCATTATTTTTTTACAAACAGTTCCTGTACTCCCTAGTGCGTGGTTTCCTTGACAGCACAAGCAACTCCCCACTACTTTTTATTGCACGGCATAACTCTCGTGTGACCAATCGCGGCTTCTGTTTTTCCCTGGGATTTCGCAATTGAGCTCTTTTGTCGTAATTGTCTCGTCTATTATCAGAGCTGGCTCCAGCATGGCTATTATAATGTCCATTTCTATCTCCAGTTTTTCATGAAATTCTCTCATTGTAGAGAAAAAAATTTGCTCATTGCGGGGAGTGTCCCCATCATATCAAGAGAATCTTTCCACAATGGATGACTAGGTTTCTATTTCGTGATTTCCTGTCGTTTTCGTGTTTTGCTATTCTTTTTCAGGCATATCACAATTTTCTATCCAATTTCCTCATACTTTCTTTTGCATGGTCAAAAAAATTTTTGACCATGCCCCTATTCTGTTTTTTACCTTAAAGTGACTTGCGCTAAGATAGTAAAGCAACAGATCAATCACGTTTGACTTTTTTCCCATAGTACTACCATTTGACACACAGTTTCGAAGTAAGGACTTGCTTGGTATTATCGATACACAATCCGTTCTATGATGCATTGAATTGTATGTTGAAATCAGTATTTCTATAATTCCTCGGAAGCTTCCTTACTTGTTTTCGCTAAGTCCTTTATTTATTTATGAACCAAGGGCATGCATCTCTGAGCAGTTTGTCACTTTGATTGGAGGTTCGCTGTTTTACTCCCTGTAGTCTGTGTAGCTGCCGACTGCGACAGTCAATTTTGTCTTCTTATATGCTGATCGCATTATTGTTAACAAAAGCTGTTTGTTCCCCATGTTTTCTGTTATGAGCGACATTTATGAGCGACAGACGGTTGGCTGTGTGATCTTGTTTCCTGCTCTAAGGTTGATGTCAAAATCAAAATGCCCAAGTTTTTCAATCCATCTTGCCATCATATGGTCTGCTTTCCTAAAACTGTAGATCAAGATAAGAACCCTGTGGTCTGGTGTGATTAGAATATTCTGACCAGGTAACAAATTTTTTATTATGTTGCTTAAGATGAACTTAATTGTTTAGTTCCCGCTTAGTTGTTTAGTTCCCAAATAGTTGCCGAGTAATTGCGTTGAATTTTACTCGGAGTTTTGCTGGCATATTCAATAACTGTCTCTCTCTCTCTCAGTCTCTCTCTCTCTCTCTCTTTCTTCAGTTCACTGTTCCTGTGTAAGGATTATACAAAGGCCTTTTAAAGAGGCATCTGTAGTGAAGGTATACGGTATACCTATCATGCCGGTATCCTAAGATTGAGCTTCTAAAAGCATTTTGTTTAATTTTGTTTGAGAACTACTGCACCCCGTGCTGAAAGTGGCACTACTGTTTTCCCGAAAACAATAAATTTTTCGTATGGGCTAACCATTTCTGAAAAACGCCAGGACGTTTTTCAGAGAGGGAGGTTCTGTCATTCTTTCTACCGCGTTTAGGAAAAAAATACATTTTGATTGTGCGATCTTTAGTCCATTCTCTACTAAGCGTTTTAAGAGTTGTAATTAGCTGTGCTTTTCTGTTCCATGTTCTGATCTGGCTCGGTTTTCCCAGTCGCTTATAGAATGACAAGGTTAACACTATTTCCACTATGAAATAGAACCATTATCGGTTTAACTTTCATTATTTTTTTACCAACAGTTCCTGTACTCCCTAGTGCGTGGTTTCCTTGACAGCACCGGCAACTCCCCACTACTTTTTATTGCACGGCATAACTCTCGTGTGACCAATCGCGGCTTCTGTTTTTCACTGGGATTTCGCAATTGAGCTCTTTTGTCGTAATTGTCTCGTCTATTATCAGAGCTGGCTCCAGCATGGCTATTATAATGTCCATTTCTATCTCCAGTTTTTCATGAAATTCGCTCCTTGTAGAGAAAAAAATTTGCTCATTGCGGGGAGTGTCCCCATCATATCAAGAGAATCTTTCCATAATGGATGACTAGGTTTCTATTTCGTGATTTCCTGTCGTTGTTTTCGTGTTTTGCTTTTCTTTTTCATGCACATGTCACAACTTTCTATCCAATTACTTCGTACTTTCTCGAGCATGGTCGAAAAATTTTTTGAGCATGCCCCCTATTCTGTTTTTCCGATCCTAAAGTGACTTACGCTAGGATAGTAAAGCAACAGATCAGTCACGTTGGACTTTTCTCCCGTAGTACTATCATTTGACACACAGTTTCAAAGTAAGGACTTGCTTGGTATTTTCGATACACAATCCCTTCTACGAGGCATTGAATTGTATGCTGAACTCAGTATTTCCATAATTCTTTGGAAATTTCTCCTTACTTGTCTTTGCTAAGTTCTTTATTTATTTATGAACCCAGGGCATGCATCTGTGAGTAGTTTGTCACTTTGATGGGAAGTTCACTGTTGTACTCCCGGTAGTTTGCGTAGCTGCCAAGGCCAACTGCGACAGTCGATTTTGTCTTCTTATATGCTGATCGCATTATTGTTAACAAAAGCTGTTTGTTCCCCATGTTTTGTGTTATGAGCGACATTTATGAGCGACAGACGTTCGGCTGTGTGGTCTTGTTTCCTGTTTTAAGGTTGATGTGAAAATCAAATTGCCCAAGATGTTCTATCCATGTGCCATCAAAAAGTCTGGTTTCCTAAAACTGTAGATCAAGCTAAGAGCCCTGTGGTCCGTTGTCATTAGAAAATTCTGACCCAGTAAAAATTTTTTTATTATGTTGCTTAAGATGAACTTCCCGCTTAGTTGCTTAGTTCCATTATCGTTGCTGAGTATTTGCCCTGAATTTTACTCGGAGTTCTGCTGGCATATGCAATAACTCGCTCTCTCTCTCTCTCTCTCTCTCTCTCTTTCTCTCTTATCAGTGCTTTTTTCCTGTGTAAATATTATACGAAGGCGTTTTAAAGAGGCATCCGTAGTCAAGGTACACGGATACCTATCATGCCGGTAACCTAATGCTGAGCTTCTGAAAGCATATTCTTTAATTTGGTTACAGAACTACTGCACCCCGTGCTGAGCGAGACTCTACTGTTTATCCGAAAACAAAAAACTGTTTGTTAGGGCTAACGATTCCTGAAAAATGCCTCGACGTTTTCCATTGAAGGCGGTTCTTTCATTCGTTCTACCGTTTAGGAAAAAATTACATTTTTGATTGTTCGATCTTTAGTCCATTCTCTGCTAATCGTTTTAAGAGTTGTAGTTAGCTGTGCTTTTCTGTTCCATGTTCTGATCTGGTTCGGTTTTCCCAGTCGCTTATAGAATGACAAGGTTAACACTTTTTCCACTATGAAATAGAACCATTATCGGTTTAACTTTCATTATTTTTTTACAAACAGTTCCTGTACTCCCTAGTGCGTGGTTTCCTTGACAGCACTGACAACTCCCCAACACTTTTTTTTGCACGGCATAAATCTCGTGTGACCAATCGCGGCTTCTGTTTTTCGCCTGTGTTTTATCAATTGAGCTCTTTTGTCGTAATTTTCTCGTTTTTTATCAGCGCTGCCTCCAGCATTGCTATTATAATGTCCATTCCTATCTCCAGTTTTTCATGAATTTTGCTCTTTGTAGAGAAAAAAGAAAGTTTGCTCATTGCGGGGAGTGGACCCATCATATCAAGAGAATCTTTCCAAAATGGATGACTAGGTTTCGATTTCGTGATTTCCTGTCGTTGTTTTCGTGCTTTGCTTTTCTTTTTCATGCGAATCACAACTTTCTATCCAATTACTTCATATTTTCTCTTGCATGATCAAATAAATTTTTGAGCATGCCCCCTATTCTATTCTTCCGATCCTAAAGTGACTTGCGCTAGAATAGTAAAGCAACAGATCAATCATGTTTGACTTTTCTCCGATATTACAACCATTTGACACATAGTTTCAGAGTAAGGACTTGCTTGGTATTATCGATACACAATCTTTTCTAAGAGGCATTGAATTGTATGCTGAACTCAGTGTTTCCATAATTTCTTGGAAGCTTCCTTATTTGTCTTCGCTAAGTTCTTCATTTATTTATGAACCAAGGGCATGCATCTGTGAGCAGTTTGACACTTTGATGGGAAAATCGCTGTTGTACTCCCTGTAGTTTGCGTAGCTGCCAACGCCGACTGCCACAGTCGATTTTGTCTTCTTATATGCTGATCGCAATATTGTTAACAAAAGCTGTTTGCTCCCCATGTTTTGTGTTATGAGCGACATCTATGAGCGACAGACGGTTGGCTGTGTGATCTTGTTTCCTGCTCTAAGGTTGATGTCAAAATCAAAATGCCCAAGTTTTTCTATCCATCTTGCCATCATACGGTCTGGTTTCCTAAAATTTTAGATCAAGATAAGAACCCTGTGGTCTGGTATGATTAGAAATTTCTGACCGAGTAAAAAATTTTATATTATGTTGCTTAAGATGAAGTTCCCGCTTAGTTGCTTAGTTCCCACATAAATGCTGAGTGATTGCGTTGAATTTTACTTGAGTTTTGCTGGCATATGCAATAACTCCTCCCTCTCTCTCTCTCTATCTATCTCTCTCTCTCTCTCTCTCTCTCTCTTCGGTGCACTATTCTTGTGTAAAGACCATACCAAGGCCTTTTGAAGAGGCATCCGTAGTCAATGATTACGGATACCTATCATGCCGCAATCCTAAGATTGAGCTTCTGAAAGCCTTTTGTTTGATTTGGTTAGAGAACTAGTGCACCCCGTGCTGAAAGAGGCACTACTGTTTTTTGGAAAACAATAAACTTTTGGCGAGGGCTAACGATTCCTGAAAGAGGACTCGACGTTTTTCAGAGAGGTTGGTTCTTTTACTCTTGCTACCTTGAGTTTGAAAATTTTTGCTTTTTGATTGTTTGATCTTTGGTCCATTCTATGCTAAACATTTGGAAAGTTGTAGGCAGCTGTTCTTTTCTGTTGCACGTTCTGATCTGGCTCGGCATTCCAAGTCGCTTATAGAATGACAAGGTTAACACTATTACCAACATAAATTAAAACCATTATCGGTTTCTTTTTTATCACTTTTTTACAAACGTTTCTTTTATTCCCTAATGCGTGGTTTCGTTGACAGCACCGGCAACTCGCCAACACTTTTGATTGCACGGCATAACTCTCGTTTGACTAATCGCGGCTTCTGTTTTTCCCCTGGTTTTTAGCGATTCAGCTCTATTGTCGTAATTGTTTCGTCTATTGTCAGCGCTGCCCCCAGCGTGGCATTAAAATGTCCATTTCTATATCCAGTTGTTCATGAAATTTGCACTTTGTGGAGAAAAACATTGGCCTCGCTTTTATAGTCAAAACTTTTGATCATCTTGTCTGTTAGGTCGACTAGTCGACTAGCTGCCCAGTGTGCGCGTACTCATTTCTCCAGCGCTAGACTGGCTCAACTTGTAGTGGTCTTTTTAATGTTTCGAATAAAGTCATATCCGCGTTGCCTAAATTCGATCTTAGCTCCAGTCGCTCTTGAGTTATTTTCAAGACTTCGATGAAACCCTTCAGAATGAGATGTTCTCATATCTCAGTAGAACCTTGGGGGTACGTTTTAAAGGTAGCGTTTGCAAATCACCGAAGGTCTGGTCTTCTCACAACTCTGCTGACTCTCCTAGGTACTCTCCGTTTGAACGCTACCATTTACTAATTAAAATGTAATCTAGAAGTTTTCATGGTCCCGTCATAAATCCTTTCAACGTTCACATAAGGTGTACTACAGAAATCAATATCCATCTCTTGTGGCACCAAGGCAAAGTTATGCGGGCGTTCATTAGTTCCGGAGCCAATTACTTTTTCTTTTCTTTGACATTTTTGAACTTGTGGCAAGAAATGAAATTGTATAACATAACTTTCAAATTCATTCTATCTCGTGAACGGTTCCAATAGCGGCGTTTTTGATGAGTACCGCGCCATCGGTATCTGATTTAAACTCTGTTGTTTTGCAAATTACTTCATTTCCTATTTTTAATACCGAACTATTTTTAGAACAACCAGACTCAACGCTTTTAAATCTTTACAACAATGTTTTTGAGTTCTAGTGAAAATACAAAAAACTGAGGAAAGTTGTTATTTTTCCCAAAAAAATGCACGACCATTTTTATGCTATTCAAATTTTAAGTTGTATTCACTCAAAACTTTTGAGATTGCTCCTCTTCTGATCAATTGCTGAAAACAGTTCCAATTGCCTCCCTCTTGTCTCGATGTTGAGACTTCAAATCAGTCCAGTCTTAATGAGCATGAGAGTCACCTTTCATTTTCTATCTTTCACCGTGAAACAAAAATCGGATATGATTTCAACAATTGTGTATGCTCCGGGATTATAACAAACGGATCAATGAAATTGGACAAAATTCAATCGATGATGATAGGGAGAGGCGTGAGAAAAATGATGGGCCGGTAGTTTGCTCTGACTTTGTGAGCACCTTCTTTTTGTGAACACAGGAGTGAAAAAAGAAGTTGCCCGTGCACAATATATTATACCTTTAATGAATTCATTGTGGAACATGTTAGTGTAAGAAGAAAGAACTTGAATTAAATAGTAGTTATACAGAAGAAGAAAATGATATTTTTAAAGATTCAATTGAGTGGTGAGCTTACGTTGGTCGTACCAAATATTGTTTTTACTCGTGGTAAATTAACCAAGTCAAATTAGGAGTGTCAGAATTGTTACATTTACTTGAAATCAGTTCTTAAATCTTTCGAATGTTTTTTAACTTTCCTGACACCTATCAACCTTGTGTTAGCCATAAATGAATAAACAAGTTAGTGTTTGATTATATCTTTGAACTTCAATACCAGGCTTGTTTGCGCTCTTTTTTAAATACATGTGATACTTGCAATCATATGCTTTAGAGGAAAAGTTAAACAGCATTGTTAATCTTTTTATCATAAACACTCAAAACGCGTATTATCGACCTAATGGACAGAACCGGGAGCCCCCTACTATGAGACAATACAGCAGCGTATATAGTTTCACAGCAAAAATCCTTCCATGTCACTTTTCAAACCCCAGTGCCTTTAAATCGATTGCCAGGATATTAGACACAAACAATAAGCATCATTAAGCGGTGAGGCCTATGGCTGTTAATTAAGGCATATGGGTTCAAGCCCGAGTTTGTGCAAAAAAGAATTTTTAAAGCTTTATGTGAATTCAAACACGGATGCTATTTCGACATGCTTATGTTCTTTATCTTTGCACATTTCAACGCTCCTTAAACATACAGCCTGATGTAGTTTATGCGTTTTGGAAAGCGCTATTCAATAATGTAGAAGTTTGTTATCTTTCGTTTTATTACAATGCCAATTGCTTTAAAGTGCTTGATGCAGACAACCTTGTGCTTGCTACCATGTGCTTGCTACCTTGTCCTTATATCAACACACACAGACACACACACACACATATATATATATATATATATATATATATATATATGTATATATATATATATATATATATATATATATATATATATAATGTTAATCAAACTCAGTGTACCAGCAAAATACGAGTAGCTGATACGGTTCCTGACGTCATCTCTCGTGTTGGTAAGTCACACAGACACGCTGTCAAATCGACAATTCACGAAAATTTTACACCTGCAAACCAAAAAGGGCGACGTGCTACAATCGTCATAACTTAGTCAATATTGAAACTCAAAAAAATGATAATTAAAATTACATTATAAACTAAATAGTTTTTCTGATAAAATTTTTATCCCCCGATTGTCATCACTCTAAAAAGAGATAAATGTGTTAAATTAGCACTAGACTTCGAAATTTTAAATTAATTGATTCATAAAACCGTCAGATGCCTAATATTGAAACTTTAAAAGACATAGTACAACAAAATCTAAATTTACAAGCAACAGATCAGACAGCATGTTTTGCAACACTGGATTTGAAATACGCATACAGCCAATTCTATCTAAACCCGGAAACTTGCACCATTGCAACTTTAATATTGTAAGCGGCAAATATACCGGCACATATCGCGTCATTGCAAGTTTCTACGGCTTAACTGATATCCCGGCAGCCTTCCGGAAATTTATTCATTATAAACTGATTGGATTAAAAAACAATCACTGTTTCTTAGATGACATAATAATTTTCAGTAGAGGTTCTCCAGAAGAACACTTTAACTAGTATAGAAATGTCTAAAACACTTGATTAAAGCAATTGTTGAATTAATCTTCCTAAATAACAATTTGCGGAAACATAAATTTAAATTCTAGGCTCTATATTTGGTCAATCAGGCATATACCTAATTGAAAAAAAACATCGGCAATAAATCTTAAATCTCCGAGCTCCTTAAACTCTTATACAATTGAGATCCTTTCCCGGTTCTGTACAATATATAGGAAACTTTTTTCCCAACCTCTTGGAACTATGTTACCCATTACGCCCACTCCTAAAAAATACAAAATTTGAATGGGATGATAATCTAGAAGCGCATTTTCAATACACTAAAACTCAAGCCGCACAAGCAACAGAAAATACACACTTTAATCCAAACTTGGAATCCCGAATTGCAATGCTTTTCGCTCCGAATTAGGTGCTGCATTAGAACAACGTTCGCCTACAGGATGGGATACAGTAGCATACAACACATTTTCTTAATTGTAATGAGGACAACAGAGTGGGACAAAGTTAAAACTTTAAGGCCTTTTCTAGGCAGTAGAACATTTTAAGTATTATCTCTTTGCCAATTTGTATTTACTGAGCAGCGAGCTTTATTATCAATCATAAAATAACATCCTTCAGTTAACTCCTGTAACAATAGATTGAGACGTTGGATGATAGCGTTTACTACCAACATTCCGGCGCAAAAATTAGGCTGGTACATTACATTCTGCGCCAACCAGATCAAAAGGCAAAAGCTACTGCCAAATATGACGACGAATTTGCGGTTGCCACAATTAGCCGTAATTGTGACGCCTTTGCCGCAATTTGTATAAACTCACCAAAGTCAAGCTGTCAATCACAGCACATTAACGCTGCAAATGCCGAACATTCCACTAATACCATTAACACTCAACCAGTGAACATTTCTGAATTGCTTTCTGCCCCTAACAGTCGTACAAATTAGTTGCTTCAATTGAACTCTGCAATTGTAACGCTTTTCCAGTCACATTCAAAAATCAAAATACGTCTAAAAATTCTCCTAAAAACTCTGGCCACCCCTCCTAAAAACTCTGGACGATTGACTTTCCACTCTAAACCCAAATCAGATGTCAATGGTTATAGGTCCTCAACAGAGTGGTAATCTCTAAACATCGAACTCTCTCGCGATGTTGTCTTCAAAAAGAACCTCACTAAGCTCTTCACAAATAATTTCATTGCAGTATTAAGAACAAAGGTTGCTGTTCTCAAGGAGGTGAGGGACTTTATCCTCCAGAATGATGAGCAGCGGTGTAAGGCTGTAAGGCCCACACTTATACTGGCTGGATCTTCATGTCCCGCCAGGATGAGTTTGTGTGGACGAACGAGTTTTGGTTCCGAAATTCATACAAGAGGCATTGCATATGACACATCCTGGCAACTGGGGAATGATCTCCCTGTGACAATACTAGTTTTTGCCATACATGCACGGGGAAATACGTAACAAGACTGCTAAAGGTAAACCCTGTACTGATTTCATTAAGAACCTTAATTCTATGATACCCGCATCACAATGGCGACCGTTAAAAATAGTTCTGAACCAAACGGAGCAATAGAAATAGACTTCGGGGGACGGATGTTCAAAGCAAGGGGACAAGATGTTCTTTTTCATGCAATTATTGGTCACTTTTTAAAGTAGTTGACAAATGAAGTCTTTGAAAGACATAATGGTCCGAATGTTGTAAAATTTTTAGAAGATTACATACACAAACATGGTGGACCTCGAAATGTTCGATTAGATCAAGCCCGAAGCCTTATGGGAAATAAAGTTAAAATTATGTGTAAAAATAACAACATGAACATAATCACTGCACCAGCTAATGATCATAGAGAAATAGGATTAGTTGAACAGCTAAAAATTTTAAAAAACAAACAGCTAAAAGGAGATTTACAACAAATCCATTAATTAAATCAATTGTATATCATTTACGCATCTGCAAACAAAAAAAAACCACAAAAGTGTCCCCTTTCCAAGCACATTTCGGCAGACGGCCGAACACGCCACTTAGTACTATAAGTACTGATCCTATCAGCAGAAATCTAACTTATGAGAATAGTTTACATCAATTTTTAGACAATGATACCGTATCCGTCTCTGACTACTTTGACATAATGGTTGGGCCACTGCAGACAAGAGCAAACTACTCATTGAAGAGGCCATGACGAGAACTCGACCGGTAGATGCCGGTCGACGTTTCAGCGGACAGAAGAACAAATCGGTACCTAGGTTCATTATCCACCCGAAACTGACTAATCTCATACACAGCATTGAGCTTTCAATGGCAAGCATTTAAGAAGCAATCAAAACATAAACTGCAAGGCCTTTACAAAACCATAGCTCCTCGGTCGACACTCAAATACAAATTCAGTAATCAAGGAGCTAGGAAGGCAGGCAATTTGCGTACGCTAAAGCATCATCGCTAAATTCGGCACCAGAGCCGAGAGAATTACGATTCTATGGAAAACGCACGACGTCAGCCCTGACCCTATGACAAGATCACCAAGAATAGATTTAGTTCCTGCACAAAAGAACTGAAGGAGAAATACAGGGGTGAGTCGACGATTCGTCATAGCCAACCAGATATGACTTCTGGTCTTTCCTCAGCGAATTTGAATATCTCTATGTCAATGGCTGCAAGAGAGCCAACAAATCCAATGTCACCCCGTAGAAGCCGTGTTGCAACCTCCTCCTTGTCCGCTCAGTCGACTCCATCAAAATCGACTGGGAAAAAGAACGCAATGCTCTCGAATACTATGGATTTGATAACCAGGGCAATGTGAGCTCCATCAATGACTCCGATGATAACAACGCTCCAAAAGCGTCGACGCGATAGGCTTGTAATCACCTCAGTGCTACAAGAAGTAGCAAATTGTCCTCTCGTGGACGAAACCACATTCAGTTCGCCTGTAGTGAGCCCTCCTGACCCCCGTATCAAACACTTAGATTCGTCTTCAACCCACTATGAATATGATCATGATGAAAGAGAAATTACCATGTCGGTCTTTGATGCCTGTAATCAAATTCATGCTTAGTGTTCAAACAATTTTAAAACAATTTTGCATTATTCAACCCTCAATTCCGACGGCATTCCATATTGTTTAAATCAGTAGTACAATGTAAATTAAAGTGCGGTCAATTAATTCTAATCTTCAAATGCAGTTTGTTAGTTTTCTAATACGATTGTCATGTTATTCTTTGGAAAGGCATCACATTTCCATTCTTTTGTATTTCCGTTCATTATTCTTTTGAATACATGCATTTGTCACACTGAATGCCAGAAATTATTCATTATCTGCAAACGTGGTAAATTTGTGTAATACTACTATCACTAGGTGTGATAACCAGTGCATATATATATATATATATATATATATACATATATATATATATATATATATATATATATATATATATATATATAATAAATATATATATGAAAGGGCGGATATGTAGTACAGAATTAGGTTTCCTTATTAACTTCATTTTAATAAACCTTGTTCGCTTGACCTAGTTTTACCTCAAGTCTACTGAGGAAGTTATTTGTTCATGTCACCCACTTCTTGAGCATATTTCATTCTTCTGCTTTCATTCTCAAAATTAAGTTGCCTTCTCAGATCTCTTCCTGCTGAGCCGTTTCAACGAAAAAATTGGAAACGTAGCAAGTTTCTATCCAAATTTAGTACTAAGTGGAAACGCAGCGGCTTTCCACTTATCTGGTTAAGCGTAATCCGCTTCGCATTTTTAGTAGTGGAATTGCGGCACTATTCCAGTTGTGCTAAAAGTGCACGCAATTGCTACACAAATTTTCAGCTACTTTTACTGAGGATCACAGTTCTGTTAAAAATGAAAACTACCTAAGCAGCTGGAAATCCTTGTTCTGCATATTCGTCAAGCCCTCGATTCACAGGAAACCCGTCTCTTGAAGAGCTGGTTGGTTAACTTTTTTGCAGCAGGTCAACTTTATAAAAATCAATACATGTTTAAAATCTGATACTAGACTAACCTCAAAGAAAATGAAGCAAATAACATAAATAGCGCGGATTAAAAGAGAGTATAGCAGTGAATGATTTTAGATTTATTTCGGCGGAACACAAAATTAAAAGATGGTTTTAGAGGATTCTTTAGAGAAAAGAAACAAAACATTTGGATCGCCTGGGTGCACATTTCAGAGACTCGTTGGCACTAGACGCATAAATTGATGGACAAAATTATGCACTGTATTTCAAGGCAATAACTCGAATAAAACTGTTGGATGCGTTATTGCCGCCAATAAGCAGAATTGTTCCTGTTTAATGAAGCTTCGCGAATATGATGGATGAGATTTTCTATCCAATCTTCTCTTAGGCATAGTTTTATATTTACGAAAAACTTTTGCAATTTTTGCTTTACAAAGTTTATATTACAATTTTCACTATTTGCCCAAAGGTAAATACCTATTTACTATTATTATTTTGTACTAATGGTACTAAGTTAATTGTACTAAGTTTATATTACAATTATAACTATTTTTACCCAAAGGATTTTGTCTCTAGCGAAAGGACATCAAGCATAGTCTTGAGTTGGATAAAGGTTAAATCTTCAGTGGCAAAACTTGAATGCCGGATTTGACGCGGTATCACAAAGATTGTTTTATGGGGTCTCGAATGGTGACCGAAGAGACAGTAGTACTAAAAGAGTTGATCGGCTTGCTTTCAGTCGGGAGAGTAGAAGCTATTGATAAGAAAGTGTATGGCAGCTCACCCGAATGAAGTTCTACCCTGTGGCATAAAATTAGGCTATAAATTAACCTTGTGCTGAGATTAGGTATAGTGGTCACCATGTATTAAGATTAGGTAGAGCCAACTTCATATACTATGATTAGGAGGAACAGACTCTCTGTATTTAAGTTACTTAAAACGGAGTCCATGTTTTAGGATTACCCTAGCCAATTCAATTTTTTTTAGTTTTAGGTAAAGCTGGCTCTATATGTTACCATTTATTATTATTTTCAATTGCATGCAAGCGCGCAGAATTTAATTGTGAGCGCGGAACAGAGCAGGGCTAATCTGACGCCACCTTTAATGTTGTTTTTGTGCAGTCAGTTATTGCGTTATAATCAGTGAATTTATAACCCAAGTAAGTAAAGAATCAGCGGGATGTAATGCAACGAAGACTAAAGATGTGTACTAGAATCAAAAGATGTGTAGAAAATTAGAAAAAAGCGCAAAAATTTTAACTGAACCTTTAAGTGTGGAAATTTGGCACTAATTGTTCAGTTTATAAATAAACAAATCTATTTCGTAAGTGCTCAGTTAAGGTGAAAAGGTTTTCTAACAAAACTATTATTATGCTACAAAAAACTAATGTAGAACTACATTGTAGAATTATTATTATGCTACAATACAACTGATATACATTGTAGAATTATTATTATGCTACAAAACAACTGATGTACATTGTAGAATTACTATTATGCTACAAAACAACTGATGTACATTGTAGAATTATTATTATGCCACCAAACAACTGATGTACATTGTAGAATTTTTTTTATGCTACAAAACAACTGATGTACATTGTAGAATTATTATTATGCCACAAAACAACTGATGTACATTGTAGAATTTTTTTTATGCTACAAAACAACTGATGTACATTGTAGAATTATTATTATGCTACAAAACAACTGATGTACCTTGTAGAAATATTATTATGCTACAAAACAGCTGATGTACATTGTAGAATTATTATTATGCTACAAAAAAAATGATGTACATTGTACAATTATTATTATGCTACAAAACAACTGATGTACATTGTAGAATTATTATTATGCTACAAAACAACTGATGTACATTGTAGAATTGTTATTCTACTATAAAACAACTGATGTACATTGTAGAAATATTTTTATGCTACAAACAACTGATGTACGTTGTAGATTTATTGTTATGCTACAAAAGAACTGATCAGCATTGTAGAATTAATATTCTGCTACAAAACAACTGATGTACATTGTAGAATTATCATTATGCTGCAAAACAACTGATGTACATTGTAAAATTATCATTATGCTACAAAAAAAGTGATGTTCATTGTAGAATTATTATTATGCTACAAAACAACTGATGCACATTGTAGAATTATTGTTATGCTACAAAACAACTGATGTACAATGTAGAATGAATATTATGCTACAAAACAACTGATGTACATTGTAGAAATTTTATTATGCTACAAAACAGCTGATGTACATTGTAGAATTATTATTATGCTACAAAACAAATGATGTACATTGTACAATTATTATTATGCTACAAAACAACTGATGTACATTGTAGAATTATTATTATGCTACAAAACAACTGATGTACATTGTAGAATTGTTATTCTACTATAAAACAACTGATGTACATTGTAGAAATATTTTTATGCTACAAACAACTGATGTACATTGTAGATTTATTATTATGCTACAAAACAACTGATCAGCATTGTAGAATTAATATTTTGCTACAAAACAACTGATGTACATTGTAGAATTATCATTATACTGCAAAACAACTGATGTACATTGAAAAATTATCATTATGCTACAAAACAACTGATGTTCATTGTAGAATTAATATTATGCTACAAAACAACTGATGTACATTGTAGAATTTTTTTTATGCTACAAAACAACTGATGTACATTGTAGAATTATTATTATGCTACAAAACAACTGATGTACCTTGTAGAAATATTATTATGCTACAAAACAGCTGATGTACATTGTAGAATTATTATTATGCCACCAAACAACTGATGTACATTGTAGAATTTTTTTTATGCTACAAAACAACTGGTGTACATTGTAGAATGAACATTATGCTACAAAACAACTGATGTACATTGTAGAATTTTTATTATACTGATGTACAGTGTACAACTGAAATTCTTGTAACCAAATCAGCACACAAACTTGTTCAATTTCTCACAAAATAACAGTAAAAAAACAAACAATACAAAAGTATATATAGTCGCATGGTTAATCAAAATGAAAATAAAATATGAACCGTTAAGGACAATTTTATTACCTGAGGAAAAACTATTATCGAATTTACTGTTCGAATTATTTTATTTTGATTTCAAAAATTATATTTAGTTCAAAAATTATAGTTCAATCAAATAGTTACTTTAAAAAACAGAAAATGAAAAATAGAAGCGTTGTGCTAGTTTTTTGTTTAGATGGGATCATTGAAAACCTGGTAAAAACTAAAAATCCACACTACTTTGCTTCCGATGAAGAGTTGTTTGCATAATATTGAGGCTTTTTTAATCAAAAATTTTTTTGTTATCGATTGATAAAGTGAACTTGCATATAAAACAACTTGCCGTTGTATCGAGCTGTCAATGCTTTCTAATTTTACTAGTGGGAGAATTTTTGGTGAACTGAAAGCTGAATTTAGCTTTATCTGGTATAAAATGTTTTCTCTAGGATCTTGAAGTTCAATGAGATGAAATACAGAACGTAGTGCTTGTGGAAGAGCTCATTCAACAACTCAGGAATTTCTGCAGTCAAAATCAACGCCTTCATTGTTGTTGCTTCAGCCCTACAACCATTTAGATCTGCCGAGACAAAGTTTCTATCTATGCAAACAGTTTTTATCACCCAAATTTTGAGTTTGTGTTTAACCCGTACCTAACCTTCAGAGATCATCAGTACTGAATCCGAACAATTTCAGAGAAATTTAGGTTTTCAGTACTGAATCAGAATAATTCAGAACAAATTCTGAATTTCTCTGATTCAGAGAAAAATTCAGGATCAACTTTCTCTGAAAATCTCTGAATCAGAGCAAAATCAGAATAACAATTTCTGAATCAACTCTGTTTCAGAACAAAAATCAGAACTTTTTTAAAGCAGCAAAATAAACAAGATTGGTTAAAAAAAACTGGCTCCAAAATAGGTCTATGAAACAATAGCAGTGATAAAAGTAGGCATCTTGAGTTTTTTTGCACTTTTTAGAATATAAATATCTGCTGCATATCTGAGCACCTGGTTCTATGAAGCAATTAGAGACTCTATGCTAAACAATAATCTACAAATATCTTTATTTCAAATAATGTAACAGTTGAATATTTCAGCAGAATTTACTGATTTGACTGTTTACATTTTTAAGGGAAAATTCATTAGCGTGCGAATGTTTAAAAAAGTTGTCGCGAGCAATTTGAGGATTTAAGTAATTTAGGTAATTGACAATCTGGTGATACATTTTCTTGACAGCACAGACCTTGTAAATAAATACCAGACAAATTTGCCGTCGTTTCAAAGACACATCTATAGCGCGCTAAAATTGTTTCAACATTTCTCGCTGAATACGTAGACTCATTGGAAATCAATTTTTTTAAAGAGCCCATTCAAGATGCAAATTAATGGCTGTATCTGGTTGCATTCAGATGTAATGCGCAGTTTGAGAACAGTGAGTGCAAAAAGTTTTTTACAAGAGTGAGTTCATGGAAGTCGTAATCTGCTAAATTCAAAAACAAACCTGATTTCTTTGCTGCCTTGTTTTGTTAAAGTAGTCAAACACACTTCCGTTCGTAAACAAACTTTCATTTTGTGTGTATATATCTCATATCAAGATAATTATTTCTATTTAATCCAAATTCGATTTCAAAGCTACCTTCATAAAGAGATGTACAAGGATAGACTTCTGGGACGGGAGGCAATTCATTTAGTTCTAAAAACATTAACCTTGTTTTCCTGTTTTTTGTCAACTAGTTGCCTCTTTTCTCAATCATTCAATAGATTATGGAAAATTCTTCGCTAAATAATTTTGTCAACTTACTCGCTAATCTCGTCATCCAACATTTGTCAGTTTTTCAATAGATTTTCATTAACTGATCTCAATTCAATGTCAACATTTTCTGGAACAAAATGTTTTTTCTATCGACTGATCTCGACAAAAATCTTTTTTATGTTCAAACAAAGACCTTTTGTACTCAGATTCTTTCACTGAGCAGATTATTCTCATATGTATAAGAGAGGTCTTAAACGGAGTGTTTGAGTTTGTGATCGTTTTACTCCGTACTAGGTCGTGTTATAATAAACCATTAGTTTGACTAGTATTATCAGGGAATCGGGGACTGAATTCAGGGGTAAATCATCTTGTCTGTCAGGTTCTCAAAATACCAGTATTCGAACTAACAAATTGAGAACGTTCGTTTGACTGGACGGAAGATCGCCGGCTAATCGTCTCCTGCTGCTCATTGTAAACCCTTCAGTTTTCTAGACCTCTTCCAAATGTAGAGCTCTTTTATTGCTTTGTCTAAATGCATATCCGATTCACCTAAATTAGTTCTCAATTGTAGTCGCTCTTGACTATTTTCCATGCCTCAGAGATCCACTCAACAAAGATGCTCTCCTATCTCAGCAGACTTTTTGGGGTACGTTTTAAAGCTAACCTTCGCAAATCACGGAGCACACTTGTCATTTTTCGCAAGGCTGCTGGACTCTCCTAGGTAGCTTACGTCGGCACACTACCAGCATCTCATTACAATGCTATCTAACAGCACTCACGGTCGCGTCATAAATCTTTCTAACGTTCTCAGGAGGTTAACGATAGAACTGAACGCAAATCAATGAGGCCGATTGTCAATTTCGGCTCAATTAACTGTTTTTTTTTGACACTTTTAAAGTTGTGACTGGGGCTCAAAGTGTGCATTTTAACTTTCAAAAACATTGTATCTCGTAAACGATTCCTGTATCAGCGTTTTTGAGGAGTGCCGCACCATCGATAATTTATTCAAAACCTGTTGTTCTGCAAACTGCTTCACTTGTTCTTTTCAATACCAAGCTAATTTGCAACAGTTATACTCATCAATTTTTAAATCTTAACAACACTATGTTTATTTCTAGTGGAAATACGAAAATTAAGCTATTATGATGTCTTATAAGTCACTTTCTCAAAATGTCAGGCAGTTGAATTTTATTATCCAAAAAAAGACCAAGTTTGTGTTATTCGAATTTTAGGATGTACTCATATTAAAATTTGGAGTATGCACTCTTTCTGGTCAATTCCCGACAAAAGTTCACAATGGTTCTTTTTTTCGATGTTGAGACTTGGAATGCGTTATAATGAACTTCAGTATCATTTTTCGTTTTTTATCTTCCACCTTGGAATTCAAATTGATCATGAATTCAACAATTGTGTTTGGTCCTCTGTAAAGTGATTTAAGTTTTGTGTCCCTCCCTTTTCTTGCTGCAGACATCCCTGTGCCTCCAATACAGGAAAACACGAGTGTAAAATGATATACGAGATTTTAAAAGAACCAAACGTTATAATGGTTCAAAGTTGAGCTAAACTCTTTACAAAATGATTGATTGCCCGTTTTATATTTTGGAGAGTGAAGTTTTTTTAAACAATTCATGTTAAAATTTGTCAATAAAAACCGTGAAAACGATGGTAACACATTGCCCTTTTGAGAGTCAGTTGAATAAAATAGCTTGAAAACTAGCAAATATATGCTATAATTATTTCAAGCACAATGTTTTTTTAAATAAAATTCGCGTTGCTTTGTATTGTTAAAAATAGTGAAAACCACCTAAGCAGCTAGAGAACATGTTTTTTCATATTTTTCAAATTCTGAATTCAGAAAACCCGTCTTTTAAAATCCCTCTCCTAAACGTAAACACAAAAAAGCGGAATCATCCACCTAAAACACAGAAACGTGTGCCAGCAACAATGAAACAATAGAGCAGCATATAAAAAATTTCAGCAAAATTGCTTCTGTATCTTATTCAAACTCCAATGATATGTAACGCTATTGCGTCAGTTGAATGAACTAGCCTATAAACTAGCAAATATATGCAAAGATTATTGAAGCACATGTTTTCTTACAAAAGAAATTGCGTTGATTTATATTGGTTGAAACAAATAAAAAAACCGCCAGGCAGCTTGAGATCAATTTTCTGCTTATTTTTCAAATCCTCAATTCGGAAAACCGTCTCCTAAAAAACTAATTGGTTAACTTGTGTGCGGCAGGTCAATTGTATAGTAGCAATACATGTATAAAATCTGACAATAGACTAACCTCATAGGAACATGAAGCAAATAACATAGCTTCAGAGGAATGAGACAGGATGTAGCAGCGAAGGATTTTTTTAATTCTGCGGAACAAGAAAATGGAAATTGGCTTCAGAGGATTGAGAAGGTAAATACAATCACTGGATTGTTCCAGTGCAACGCCATGATAACCAGAGACGTAAGAAGAACAATGGGCCAGAAATTTATTATAACTCTGTGAGAACCTCCTTCTTTTTTGAACACAGGAGTTGAGTAGTCGGCCGTGCGCATTAAATTATACAATGAAAGAATTGTGCGTGGTACTGGTTAAAATACAATGGTAGCTTTCGAGTAATTATACAGAAAAAAAATTATCTTAAAGTTTCATATGAGTGCTAAGCCAGTATGTAGGATAGGTGATCAACGATTGCATGGAATTTTTCCGTTGATCGTACCAAATATCGTACCAAAAATCGTACCAAAAATTTGCAATCGTATGCTTTAGGTGGAAAACTAAACAGAAACACTAATTGTTTTAAATGTAATCACAAAAACGGAATCATCCACCTATTGCACAGAACCGGGTGCCACCAACAATGAAACAATATAGCAGCGTATATAAAATTTCAGCAAAATTGCTTCTGTATCTTATTCAAATTCCAATGCTATGTAACGCGATTGCGTCAGTTGAATGAACTAGCCTGTAAGCTAACAAATATATGCAAAGATTATTTGAAGCACATGGTTTTCTAGAAAAGAAATCGCGTTCATTTGTATTGTTAAAACAATGAAAACACCAGTCAGCTAGAGATCAATTTTTTGCCTATTTTTTTCAAATCCTCAATTCAGAAAACTTGTCTGCTAAAAGTCTAGTTGGTTAACTCGTGTGCGGCATATCAATTGTATAGTAGCAATACCTGTATAAAATCTGACAATAGACTAACCTCACAGGAACACCAAGCAAATAACATAGCCTCAGAGGAGTGAGATAGGATGTAGCAGTGAAGGCTTTTTATTTGAATTCTGCGGAACAAAAACGGAAGTTGGCTTCAGAGGATTGAGAAGGTAAATACAATCATTGGATCGTTCCTGTAGAATGCGATGATAAACAGAGGCGTGAGAAAAATAATGGGCCGGAAATTTATTTTAACTCTGTGAGAAGCTCCTTCTTTTTTGAACACAGGACTACAGTAGTCGGCACAAACACAGGACTACAGTTTGTGGTTGTACAAAATATCGTACCAAATACTTGCAATCGTATGTTTTAGAAAAAAAGACTTAACAGAAAAGCTAATTGTTTTACATGTAAACACAGAAAGCAGAATCATCCACCTAATGCACAGAACCGGGTGCCACAAAAATGAAACAATACAGCAGCGTAAATAATATTTCAGCAAAATTGCTTCTGTATCTTATTCAAACTCCAATGCTATGTAACATGATTGTGTCAGTTGGATGAACCAGCCTAAAAACTAACAAATATATGCAAAGATTATTTGAAGCACAAGGTTTTTTAGAAAAAAAATTGCGTTGATTTGTAACAATATAAACCACCAGGCAGCTGGAGATCAATTTTTTGCATATCTATCAAAACCTCAATTCAGAACACCCGTCTCCTAAAAATCTAGTTAGTTAATTCGTGTGCGGCAGGTCAATTGTAAAGTAGCATTACATGTATAAAATCTGACACTAGACTAACCTCATAGGAACATGAAGCGAATAACATAATTTTAGAGGAATGAGATTGGATCTAGCAGTGAAGAACTTTTATTTGAATTCTGCGGAACAAAAACGGAAGTTGGCTTCAGAGGATTGAGAAGTTAATACAATCATTGGATCGTTCCATTGGAACGCGATGATAAACAGAGGCGTGAGAAGAATAATGGGCCGGTAATTTATTTTAACTCTGTGAGAACCTCCTTCTTTTTTGAACAACACAGGAGTACGGAATTCGGCCGTGTGCATTATATTATACATTAATGAATTTTGCGTGCTACTTGTAAAAATAAAAGACAGCATTTGTATAAAGGAGTATTTATGCAGAGAAAAAAGTTAATTTAAAGTTTCATATGAGTGCTAAGCTCGCATGTAGGGTAGGTGATCAACGATTGCATGGAAGCTTTCCGTTCGTCCTACAAAATACCGTACCAAATACTTGCAATCGTATGTTTGAGAAAAAAACCAAAAAGAAAAGCTAATTGTTTTACATGTAAACACAGAAAGCAGAATCATCCACCTAATGCACAGAACCGGGTGCCACCAACAATGAAACAATACAGCAGCGTATATAAAACCTCAGCAAAATTGCTTCTGTATCTCATTCAAACTCCAATGCTATGTAACATGATTGTGTCAGTTGAATGAACCAGCCTAAAAACTAACAAATATATGCAAAGATTATTTGAAGCACATGGTTTTTTAGAAAAAAAATCGTGTTGATTTGTATTCTTAAAAACAATATAAACCACCAGGCAGCCGGAGATCAATTTTCTGCATATCTATCAAAACCTCAATTCAGAACTCCCGTCTCCTAAAAACCTAGTTAGTTAATTCGTGTGCGGCAGGTCAAATTTAAAGTAGCATTATATGTATAAAATTTGACACCAGAATAACCTCATAGGAAAATGAAGCGAATAACATAATTTTAGAGGAATGAGATTGGATGTCGCAGTGAAGGATTTATATTTGAATTCTGCGGAACGAAAACGGAAGTTGGCTTCAGAGGGTTGAGAAGGTAAATACAAACATTGGATCGTTCCTGTGGAATGAGATGATAAACAGAGGCGTGAGAAGAATAATGGGCCGTTAATTTATTTTAACTCTGTGAGAACCTCCTTCTTTTATGAACACAGGAGTACAGTAATCGGCCGTGCGCATTATATTATACATTTAATGAATTTTGCGTGCTACTTGTAAAAATATACGGCAGCATTTGAATTAAGGAGTTTTTATGCAGAGAAAAATGTTAATTTAAAGTTTCATATGAGTGCTAAGCTCGCATGTAGGATAGGTGATCAACAATTGCATGGAAGCTTTCCGTTGGTCGTACAAAATATCGTACCAGATACTTGCAATCGTATGTTTGAGAAAAAAACTAAACAGAAAAGCTAATTGTTTTACATGTAAACACAGAAAGCAGAATCATCCACCTATTGCACAGAACCGGGTGCCACCAACAATGAAACAATATAGCAGCGTTTATAAAATTTCAGCAAAATTTCTTCTGTATCTTATTCAAACTCCAATGCTATGTAACATGATTGTGTCAGTTGAATGAACCAGCCTAAAGACTAACAAATATATGCAAAGATTATTTGAAGCACATGGTTTTTTAGAAAGAAAATCGTGTTGAATTGTATTCTTAAAAACAATATAAACCACCAGGCAGCCGGAGATCAATTTTCTGCATATCTATCAAAACCTCAATTCAGAACTCCCGTCTCCTAAAAACCTAGTTAGTTAATTCGAGTGCGGCAGGTCGAATTTAAAGTAGCATTATATGTATAAAATTTGACACCAGAATAACCTCATAGGAAAATGAAGCGAATAACATAATTTTAGAGGAATGAGATTGGATCTAGCAGTGAAGAATTTTTATTTGAATTCTGCGGAACAAAAACGGAAGTTGGCTTCAGAAGATTGAGAAGTTAATACAATCATTGGATCGTTTCATTGGAAAGCGATGATAAACAGAGGCGTGAGAAGAATAATGGGCCGGTAATTTAGTTTAACTCTGTGAGAACCTCCTTCTTTTTTGAACACTGGAGTGCAGTATTCGGCCGTGGGCATTATATTTTACATTTAATGAATTTTGCGTGCTACTTGTAAAATATAAGGCAGCATTTGAATTCAGGAGTAGTTATGCAGAGAAAAAAGTTAATTTAAAGTTTCATATGAGTGCTTAGCTCGCATGTAGGATAGGTGATCAACGATTGCATGGAAGCTTTCCGTTGGCCGTACAAAATATCGTACCAAATACTTTCAATCGCATGCTTTAGAACGAAAACTAAACAGAAACGCTAATTGCTTTACATGTAAACACAAAAAGCGGAATCATCCTCCTAATGCACAGAACCGGGTGCCACCAACAATGAAACAATACAGCAGCGTATTTAAAACATCAGCAAAATTGCTTCTGCGCTTTAATTCAAACATCAAGGCTATGTAACGCGATTGCGTCAGTTGAATGAACTATCCTGTACACTAACAAATAAATGAAAAAATTATTTGTAGCACATGGTTTTTTAAGAAAAAAATTGCGTTGATTTATATTCTTAAAAACATTATAAACCACCAGGCAGCTGGAGATCCATTTTCTGCAAATATCTATCAAAACCTCAATTCAGAAAACCCGTCTCTTAAAGATCTAGTTGGTTAATTCGTGTGCGGCAGGTCAATTGTAAAGTAGCAATACATGTATAAAATCAGACACTAGACTAACCTCATAAGAACATGAAGCGAATAACATAATTTTAGAGGAATGAGATAGTATGTAGCAGTGAAGGATTTGTATTTGATGTCAGCGGAACAAAAACTGAAGTTGGCTTCAGAGGATTGAGAAGTTAACTCTGTGAGAACCTCATTCTTTTTTGAACACAGGAGTACAGTAGTCGGCCGTGCGCATTATATTATACATTTAATGAATTTTGCGTAATATCTGTAAAAATAAAAGGGAGCATTTGAATTAAGGAGTAGTTATGCAGAGAAAAAGGTTAATTAAAAATTTCATATGAGTGCTAAGCTCGCATATAGGATAGGCGATCAACGATTGCATGGAAGCTTTCCGTTGGTTGTACTAAATATCGTACCAAATACTTGCAATCGTATACTTTAGAAGGAAAAATAAACAGCAACGCTAATTGTTTCACATGTAAACACAAAAAGCGGAATCATCCACCTAATGCACAGAACCGGTGCCACCAATAATGAAACAATACAGCAGCGTATATAAAATTTCAGCAAAATTGTTTCTGTGTCTTAATTCAACTTTCAATGCTATGTAACGCGATTGCGTCAGTTGAATGAACTAGCCTGTAACCTATCTAATAAATGCAAAAATTATTTGAAGCACAATGTTTTTTTTAAAAAATCGCGTTGCTTTGTATTTTTAAAAACAATAAAAACCACCCAGGCAGTTGGAGATTATTGCTCTGCATATTTTTTAAACCCTCAATTCAGAAAACCCGTCTTCTAAAAGGCTAGTCGGTTATCTCGTGTGCGGAATGTCATTTGCATAGTAGCAATACATGTTAAAATCTGACACTAGAGTAACCTCAAAAAGAACATGAAGCAAATAGGATGTCGCATTGAATAATTTTTATTTTAGTTCGGCGGAACACAAAAAATGAAGTTGGTTTCAGAGGATTGAGAAAGGAAATAGAATCGTTAGATCGTTCCAGTGCAGCTTTGAGAGCCTCGACGCCACCAGATACAAAAAAAGAGGGAAAAACTTGTACAGTGTTTTTCAAGGCAAGAGGTCGAATAATACTGTTGGATACGTTATTGGCGCCCATAAGCAGAATTTTTTCTGTATTATTAAGCTTCGCCAAAGTGGATAGATTACATTTTTTTCTTTCCATTTTAATCTTAGGCATAGTTTCAGAAATTCTTTTTAAATTTCTGTTTCGCACAATTCATTTTACTATTGTCTAGTGCTATTTTTGCCAAAGGGCATTTATTTATAGCTATCGGACATCAGGCATAGCCTTATGTTATCTCGAAGGCTGACCGAAGGTACAGTGTAGTAGTAATAGATTTGATCGGCTTGCTTGCAATCGTGGGAGTTGAACCCGTTATTAAGAAAGTGTATGGCGGCATACCCGCGTGAGGTTTTACCCATTGGATACAATTAGGCTATAAATTGACCATGTGTTAAGATTAGGTAGTGGTCACCATGTATTTTAGATGCCACTTTTAGCAATTTTGTCTTTTTTCTTCTTTAATTTTTCAGTGTTTGTGTTTCTTCGATTTTACAGTCATTTTTACATTTGCGGGTGTTCACGAACCCGTGTTTTGTCTTGTTTACTATCTCTGCCTACTTCTATTTTCAGCCTTTCAGAAAATATTTTAAAATCAATTGCCTCTTTAGAGGTATTCGGTGGCTTGTTACCAAGCAAACAGGCAAGGTAATATTTTGACTTCATTTAATGGAATACTTCTTTAAAACAGTGCAATTCATTTTTGTTTGTTGTATCACAGGTCGTGTGCGCTGTGACTGAGGAAAAAAGCTAACATTTCACCGCAAAAATATCTACGAAATTTGCGGTGAAAAAAAAACAACTTCACCGCTTATCTTACATATTTTTCCGGTTTTTCCTCGACCCGGGAAGCCTTGCGGGACCACTTATTGTGCTACCAATAGTTATAAAGTACGTTTCCAGCAACAAATTTCGATTAGATCAATTAAATTTTTTGTTCTTCTATTTTTGCATTTTCTTTTTCGTTCCTACTATTTTGTCAATGTTCTCATAATGATACCGTGTTTCAAGATAAGTTGTATTCGGTGGTAAGTTAAGCAGCATGTGGAGCATGATAGTGCCGGTCATCAGTTTTTTCCATTGCTTTTTTACCTTGGTTGTTTTTTTTTCAATATAGAAAAATATAGGTACAAAGTTGCCTGAGCTGTAAGTTGTTTTGCTTCGAGTCGATTCTAGCTAACAGTTCCGTTTCTATGGAAATTCCTTAAGTAAACCATGCATTGCAGCTTACTTGAGTTTACAACAGATGTCAGACATTCACTGGTAGTGTACGATTTCACTCTTATTCTATAATGCGGCAGCAAATGTGTTTTTCGGCTATATTAATGAGTTTGTTGCAATTTTTCACATCTTTTATGCAAACTTATAGTTAAGTTTCTCAATTGAACCGAAATTAAACATAACCTAATTGATGATTATTTTCAGAAATTTTCCGGGAAATACTGATTGTGGATTAAGAAGATATTAGCAGTTTTGCAACTACCCATATCATGGCTCACAAGAACAATTAAGTCTCTGAAACGGGTCTCCACGGCCTAATAATTGTTTTAGGCTATCTGAATGCTCAGAATAGTGGACATGGCTTACGTTTATCCGTGAATACGAGTGACGACATTCATGTTTTGTCCGTCACTTGTCACTTATGTCCACGATTAGTGCAACCATTTTTCACAGTGATTTAAAGTGACGCAAAGTCAAACATTGGCAATGAGGTGTTGTCACTGTTGTCCACGAAACGCCAAATAAACTCAAAAACAGCAAATTGGACTTTTACAACGCATTACCTGCTATTTTGAGTTAGAATAGGGTAAAACCTCGACCCAGATATATTTATACTAGGTCTTTATGTTGAATTGCGTCTTTTTTGAATTACTTTGCTTATGTTGATTCCAATAAAATAATTGACATTTTCGTGAACGGGATTGACAATATCTCGTTACTAAGTAGCAGCCTACTTTCGTTTCTCTCGTCGGTGATTCTCAAGTGACTATCAGAGACTAAGATTATAACAGCAGCCTAAGTTCAAACCCTTTAAAACACTAATCTTCATATTCTTAAATTACTAGTAGGTGCATCACTCAATTCAACACATGCTCGTGCTTCAAAGCAAAAACAGCTTCTATTGATAAGATCAAAAATCCATCAGATAGTAGACTAATTGTCTGGGTACAATTCAAGAAGCAAATAGATCAATCAGTAAACTATGTTTGTCACTTTTCAGTCTGTTCCGAAGTATCTTCGACCAAAGTTCGTTGGGATATCTATTTCTGACATCTCAGTCGTCAAAATTGTCATTCCTGGGAACTCTTTGGAGAGACTGCGAGCACCTGAACAAACAAACAATAAACTCATCTTGCATTGACGCACATAAATTTATGCGACAAAACAAGGAACCATCTCCAGATCCGAATTGGCTTTGTCAAGCGAGATACTTGCTAATTAGCTCAAAATCATAAAAATCGGTGACATGACAATAGGCCCATTACCATTATACCCAATTCTAATATACCCAATGCCAAAATACCCGACGCGACAAAAACCCAATGCTAAATTCAATTTAATTGCTATAATCCTAAAATTATATCGGCCCAAAATTAAGTACACATTCTATAATTTAACATTAACTAAGTAAGGGGGTGGGTTAAGCGGTAAGGCTCTAAGAGAACTTAATACCGTCCGGCGTTACCTGTTTATCCCGTTTTTGAGGTCGAAAAGTCAAAAGGGTCAGACAAAAATCGGTCAAGCGAAGGACAGAGTAAGAGCGCTGGATTAATCAATTCATTTTAAAATGAATTGATTAATCCAGGCTTAAAGCCAACTCAGTTCTGGATGACGTCTGCAATGAATTGACATTCGATATTCACATGTCAACTTGCGTTCAGTGCTTAGCAGATTTCGAATCATATTCGAATCAATAATATTCAAATAATATGTCAAATTGTTTTCAATTAATTATCAAGTCCTTGTGTATTCATAGCAGCAGTGTAATATAGCGGGAGCATTGATTATGCAAAAACATTTCAAAACGAGATTCTTCTTTAGATTCACGCAAAGAGATACATACCCAGTCTTTCCAGCCATTTACTTAAAAATAAGTTGTACACAGTCGATCTATTCAATCGGCCCCTTGTCCCCCCCCCCCCCCCGGGGGGGGGGGGGGGGGGTGTATACCTCTTCCGAAAGCTTAAAAACAAGTGTTTTTATATAGCACATTACTGTAAAAAATTAACATGTGTGCCTGTGCCTAAGAGCGTAAAATTTATGCCTATGCACACTAAGCTGAAATGAGGGTTGGAACAAAACAGATGCTAGTCTTGACCTTCATGGCTGGCAAAGAGATTGAGTAACAAGATGTTTTCCTGTGCAACTCCATTGTCGAGTAACTTCTCGATCGCCTTGGTACATGTGTCCCCTGACTTGATGATTGGATACAACAGCAACACTTTCCTGTTGGCAATATCAGCTGGCAGCTTCAGGTAGCACACACTCGCAACTCCCGTCTCCTCGTCTGTTGTCACCAAAATCTTCCCTATTCGCATCGATTTGCAACATTCCCGCAATCCTTTCTCCATCGCTTCGCCTGAAATGCTAATTTTATTTCAAAACTTCCTGTCAAAAGAAATTTAAATAACACCGGGTTAGAAATTGTTCAACTATAAATAATTCCTTTACTCTATGATAAATATTAATTGTTATGTCCAGTCTCGCCTCTTTCCAATTTTGATTAACATTGAACATTACAAAAGAATTATCGGATCTGTTCAGTCACTACCCACATCCCATCGTTTAGCGAGCATAGAACTTTTACGACCAAAAACGTACGTCTCAGGTTTTACATAATGACGAGTTATATAAAACTTGATATTGTTAATTTGGGGTCCTACACGACACGGGTTACAGAATACAACCAGAAATCTAGGCTAACTAAAACAGAAAAGTGGTTACCTGATCGCATGATTGCAACTCCACAGTTTCCCGGTTGATGATAGAGACCCTGATAGGGGAAGCCATGGGGTGTGGTAACATTACACTCCACATACGGCAGAAGAGTCAAACCAGCTTCAACTGTCAACCGGATCTCAACATAAGTCACAACTTAGTAAAAATGAGACAAGCATGAATTTATTTGAGCCTGATACGCGTCTTACCAGTCTGTCAGCTGCAAAAACAAATCGATCACGTGGTGTTGTTCTGAAACAGAAAATATCTCAATGATTATTAAATCCTCAGAGATGCTCAAGCAATTGAATAAATAGTTAGATCACGATAAGGTGACCCCATTTTGACTATCCATGTCATCCTGTTCAGTATTTCAGTAAAATTAGCTGAACCGACCCACAACGATGCAGTGGACATGTGTTTAACATAACACCACAAAGTATAACCCAAAAATTTCCAATTTAGTAAAAGTAGCAGAAATCAAGATACCTAAAATCTGCAAAAATAGGAGACAAGCTTAGTATCTAGTTTTCGCAAGAGGTTCCCCGTTACTTGCAAGTTATAAATTAGGTAACAAGTCCTGTTAAACTTCACCGCGAAGTTAGGTATCTATTTTTCGTACACAAATTCATTTCTCGCACTGATGTTTCCATAATCCGCAGTTAATGTACCTATACTCCACAATCGCGCCTAAACTAATGCGCCCTTTTGAGCACGTAAAAGTGGTTTAAAGCTTTTTTAATTGAGCATATAAAAGTGGCTCAAAGCTTAATATTATACAAAATAGGGTTTACATAAAATTATCAAAATGTTTATCTGTTTTGAAATATAGGTCGGAAAATTTGATTTGATGTGCATTAAACCAAGGGCAACAAAATTATGTTGATTCGGCTATTTCATCAATAAACCTAGCATTCAGATAAAATCTGCCATCTTTAAAATGAAGTTTTTTCTGTAGTAACTTCTTAACTTCCCTTGATCGATCATAATCACTAAAGACTTCGGCAAAAAATCGCATAGGAATTGATTACTGTTTTTTATTAATTTTCTCAATGGAATTCATTCAACACTTTTTTCGTTTAATGACAAAAAATCTCAACGACAGATAAACACTAATATGAAATAGAGTGGTTTGTGGTAAATCACATATGAAATGATTTACAGTTTTTTCTTATTTATTTCAATTAATTTCAGTTACATCAGCAAATGAAATTTTTCATTTGAGTTTATTCAGTACTTTTTGCGTCTACTTTTTGGTGTCTTGATGAAATAGCCGAATTAATAACAGAGCATAAAACAAATCTTTTCTGCTGCAAAAAAAATTCATGGCACCAACCTAGAAATTAAGGACGTCCGATATTGATTTAAAAAACAACATTTTGTTGTCTTTGGTTTAATGCACATCTTAGTCAAATTTCACAACTTAAAATTCAAAGCAAACAACTACATTAGGGTAACTTTATCTAAGCCCTATATAGTAAATTATTAAGCTTTAAAGCACTTTACATGCTCAATAGAGTTACGCTCAGTGCAAAAAAATAGATACTTGAACTGTGCTGGAAAGTTTTACATAGCGCACGAAAAATAGGATACAAAGCTTGTAACTCATTTCCGGTGTTGAAATTTGGACACCTTTTCGAACACGGGTTGTGCAATTCTCTTCAATTTGGCCCAAAATTGCTGAAGTATCTATTTTTTGCAATATTGTCACATTTTCAATGTATAACATCGTAAAAACGAGCAAGTGTTATTCAGATCGGGCAGATTTTCCCGTGCTGATTTGGGTATACGGCGTTATGAATAAAAAATTGGCATCTTAATTTTTTATTTATTGAAATTCGTTCTACTTTTTGTCGATAATGGTGAACTAGAAACAAAATGTTTCGTTGAATTCCGAGCTGTAGCATTTCTAATATGCAATTGTTACTCAGTTAACATTTTAAAAAAACTGAAGATTTTCAGGAA
Organism: Convolutriloba macropyga; assembly: GCF_964194025.1. Lineage (NCBI taxonomy): Eukaryota > Metazoa > Xenacoelomorpha > Acoela > Convolutidae > Convolutriloba > Convolutriloba macropyga. The sequence goes on from NC_134475.1 coordinate 18,964,308, forward strand.
TATATCAGCCATTCGTGATACCAATACTCTGACCCCCAAATAATTCCTCTCAGAAAGCAGTTGTGAAGCAATATTTGAATTGTGACAACAAATTTGCCTCAGAGAGTTGGGTTTTGAGATAATGGAAGAAAATAGAACAGTATATATGCTTTGGCAGGAAATTGGAAAAATGAAGGAAAATTTGAGTTTTCTTACGGCCCGCGAGTGCTTCTTACTCAACGATCTTAGTGCCAAAAAATTTGCCTGCTTTTTGCGAATCTTTGAATTTTGTAATTTTCTGAAATCCAAAAATGCATTTTTTGACCGTATCGATTAATTGAATTTGGTTGCTACTCTGATAAACGGGTTCTATCTTCAAAAATCCTGCTAAATTGCAAAAATTGTCAGTTCTAATTATTGACGTCTTTGAAGACCAGTGCATTCATTCCCTGATTTTTGGCTTCAAACTCGTTTTCAAAATATCGTCTTTTGGAAAGAAATGTTACACCGACTTTGAGATGTTTGTGTTAAATCCAATTTGTGAGCAATTTGGCGAGAAGTTGCATGAAGGTAAACGGTTGACGAACGTTCACTCTATTATTTCGTTCTTATCCACTAGCTTACTGGATGATCAATAAAATTGGTTCATCTAAATTTGAAAATGAGCGCAATCTGAAAAAAACTCAGGCGACCAAAAAATGCAATCGTGTTGCTAATGAAGGCTTGACTTCACATCATTTCACGGCCCTTTATAGAAAACAAGTACTTACCTCAACCTTAAAAATTAGTAGGTATAATGTTTACTCCAAGTGTCATCCAACAACTATAGGTTGGACGATCTACACCCGCTCAATTTTCACTGAGAGCAAGCACTGGGGCTACTAGGTTGGTGACTCTTTAAAAGAGCGCGGAACCGACAGGGCTTTGCATATTTAACAGAAAAAGTAGCACTATCCTACAACATAATTCGCCTTGGCAAAATTCAATGATTAAATACAAACTGTGATACGAGGAACAAATGTTATGATAACTGTAATTGTCAGCTTTTCAAAATACTATTGTTTGCAGAGCGGGAACATGCAAAGCGGGAACCCCATGCAAAGCGGGAACAAACTCTACGCCAACCTGCCTTTCCTTTGTTATGTCCCTTAACCTCATGAAATAAATATCGCAGCAAAACATGAGTGGTACCATTTGTAAATCTTTACTGAGTAGAAACAAATCGCACAAATTTTTATGAACTTCTTTTTTCCTTGAGAAGATATGAGAATTGTCTCAGCAGAAACTTTACGGAAATATCTCAAAACAGTTTAGACTAAAAATTTACAAAAACAAGGTCATGCAACTGAGTGTTGACAAAAATTTGTATGAAATGTACCCGAAAACAGCCATTATTTGTATGTTAAAATTTATAATAAGCGCAACTATCTTCATTAACTTTTAAAAATAGGTCAAACAAAGGTATTAACCTCTTCATCAACTTTTATTAAACCTGCAGTGGCGCCCACATAGAAATATACTGTGAAATTCACATTCGTCAAAAAGAAAATTCGTCTTTTTTATCTATATTAATGTCGCATCAATGGTACGAAATCATTAACCAGTTTTATATGACTACAGCTACTCTTAAATGAACCAAATTCGAAACTTAGAAAGACTTGCAAATTTACGTACTTTGCAGAAAACTGCTTCAAATTTCGTTGTTAATACCGCTCCAAAAAATTCAATTGAAAATTCAATTTGTGTCCCATTGCTAAAGCATGCATAATACATTGTATGCTGATATAGTTGTTTGTCAAAATCCTCACAAAAAAAACTCGGCAAAGTTTGAGTCAAAATTAGATAACTATTTGATAACAAATAAACTCGCGAATGGAAAAACCTTGGACACAAACAAAACCTCACAAGCCACGGACACTAAGCATGAATGAAAACGGAAATTTTACTGTGCGGACGTTCGGTGAATAACCAAAACCGACAAAGATGCCAAAAATAAACGAAATCAAGGAAAATCTTTCATTTTACAGAAAAAATGTATATTTCGTCGAAAATTAGGCCAATTTTTTTTCAAAAATGGGGCGAGATCAATTTAACATCATGATTTAAAACATCAATTTTAAAAAAAACTATTTCTGGATTTTCCGTTCACGAAGAAATGACAGTTATATCACTACAAAACAGTCGACAGAAATTTCAATCAGTGTATTGAAAAAAGTTATCTTTTGCCAGAATGAAAAACCAAATAAAAATTTAAAAGTTTTTTTAATCGCAATACTGTGCTCAAATGACAAAAAAGTGCTACAATTCGACTAACGAAATGCTACTAAAAATTCTACTAACGAAATTCTACGTACTACTATTATAAAATCGAAACGATTATCGAAATACTTTTGAACAGAAAAAAATACCAATTCAAAAAAATAGTTTACTGAAAAAATAAAATGCCCCCAATCACTTTTTATCACAATAGACGTCTAAATCACATTTACTTTTTGAAGATATAATTTTCTGCATTTCAATTGATATTGTTGCATTGATTCTGAATGTCTTTTGGAGACTAATGACTAGGACAGAAGACCGCGCCAGATTTCGAAAAATCAATATTACTTGAAAGTAGCTTTGATTAATAGGGACGCAAAACCAAGTTACTCTTTGTCTCATATTCTGACCCGGGCGAGTCTTCAAAATACAATCACTATTTAAAAAAAATCAAACACCCACCAAATATTACTTTCTACATATAACTTAAATATTGCTTCAGTATCATACCTCTGTTCTCACGCAGCATATACATGCTATTTAATTTCAAAAAAGGAGTCTGCATAAGCTCATTATGTTCAGACCCATCCAACCCCACTACATCCAACCTATCTACATGCTTGACTAATTGGCTACCAAATGATGAAGAGACAGAAAACTTTCAAACATAGCTGGCAGATTGCCAGAAACAAGCCGCAATAGCTTTGTAGAAGTGAAATAAGAAAACATGAAAGGACAAGTCCTGACGTACAGTTCACAGAATTTTCATTGACTGAACAAAAAATTAGACCTAGAACGGACCATGAGTTAAATGGGAAAACCATTTTTAAAAAAAATCACTTCGAAAAACTTTTTGCAGTCTCAAAAAAAAACAGTAAAAAAGACAGACCAAAAAATTAATCTTTTCATTGAAGGCTGAGATGTTATATTTTGATTAGGAATCTGTATTAGTTTTCGCTGCCTCTATTAGCTGCTCTCAAATAACCTCCATTTAGAGTTACACACATTCACTTGACCTTATATCGCTGAATTAAAGTAAACAAAGGTCAATTTCGAAGTGAGGAAGTCACGCACGTACTTCAGTTGAGATTGCATGAACGAATGAATAAAAAGCGGCTGTGACTTCATATGGTTGTAACAAAAATCTTGACGACGAAATAAGAAAACATAAAAGGACAAGTCCTGACGTACAGTTCACAGAATTTTCATTGACAACACAAAAAATTAGACCTAGAACGGACCATGAGTGAATTGGGAAAACCATTTTTAAAAAAATCCCATCGAAAAACTTTTTAAGAAATCAGAAAATCAAAATCAAAATGCCACCTGTGAACAAAAAAACCAATAGCCAGGAATTGAAATTTGGTTCAAACAAAAAAGAGGTCTAGAATGAACGATGAATGGATTGACAAAAAACATTTAGAAAAAATCCAATCAAAAAAACCAAAAAACTAATACTCAAAGTGAAATTGCCGCATGTAAACAAAAAACCACTAGCGAGAAAGCGAATTTTGGTTCAAACACCGTTTTCTCACTATTTTAAAAAAAAAGAGAAAAAATTTCACGCCGCAAAACTACTCGCTTTTTCGCTCCACTTCCTGTTTCGGCGTGACCAAACTCACTACTCCAATTTGACTTCAAAAATCATGAAAATGTGTGAGCAGATCTTGAAAAAAAGCTCGCAATATAATTCAAATTCTGTGAATTGAAAAAATACCATAGAAGCGCAATAATAACCCCAGCTATCGCTGTGCGGCTATTACAAACATACATATTGTTTAAAAACCACTAATGGAATTTAAAAAATGCCACGTTAGAAGGCCGATCAAAATCGTTGTTAATAGAACTACTAGAAAAGACAATAAAAACTAACAAACGTTAATTACGACCAAAACTCGTTGTCTATATTAAAAAAAATCATATAATCAAACTCGATTCAGATAAAACCTAAACAAAACAAATCAACCTATACTTCATTAAAAAAGATATGTGACCTGTCCTCAATCGACTGGAAATGAGGTCGACAAAAAAGAGCAAAAAGGTGCGAAGTTCAAAAATAGGTTTCTATTTTTGAAAACAATTAATTTCAAAGTGATAATTCTCATTAGATGATAACTGAAGTCACTAAAATGTTCATTTGTATCTCCATAGGAAGCAATTGAGACCTGTCATTATCCAGTGTACGCCATCCGACTTCAAAAATAGGGTCAAATACGGCAAAATTAAAAGGTTCAACTATGCGAGAAAATGGCAGTGAAGCCGTTAATACCAAAAACTTGTCACTAAGAGCATCAGAAATGTTCATTTGTGCAATATTTCAGAGCCAATGGGACCTTACAATAACGTTATAATTTAAAAAGAAAAAAAATTCTTCAAAATGTACCAATATATAAAAGAAAATGTGAAACATGAAATCTTGCAGTGACAGCAGAAACAAAGCCGAGAAAAAATGTTGAAACTATAACCGTTTTATAGATTAAATTATGGGTCAATGGAAACAGACTGTGACCTGTATTTACAGAGACTAACCTACAAATCGACCAAAAAACTATTTTAAAAAAAATGGCGGAGCTGAAAAACCCAAATATGTCAGGAAGCCAATTGGGCGTGTCATTAATGAGACTAAGTCACGAGACTTCAAAGTAGTAACAAAAACAGGCAGAAGCCAAATTTTCACAAAAAACTTTACGACACCACAGTGTTCAAGGCACTATATTTATAAGATGTTATGTACAAGAACTGTAAAATCATCACTTGCGTCTCATCTGAACATCAACTAGTCTTTCTTACAAAAGGACTACAGAGAAATGACAAAAAGAATATTGAACAGCATATAAATCTCGAAAACTTAATCTGAAATTAACTGCCACGGTTTAGTGAAGCTAGCTTAAGTTTAATTGATGGGACTTGAGGCGAGCGCAGCGGGGAGGGGGTGAACTGAGGAGGAAGGGGCTGATGGCCGCAACTGTGCGGAGGACAACGGTGGGTGTTTTGGCTGCACGGGGCTCTTACGGTCTGAACGATGTGCAGGGGTGGGGATTGCAAGGGATGAAGTGAGGGAGGCTGATGAGGGGTCGGGTTCCACCTCTGAGAACCGCCCTTCGCACCATGAGTATAAGTCTCCAAAACAGTTTCTGTGAATGGCATACTTGGAGACTAGTGAGCTAAAAGGCTCTACGAGCACTTAATTCCCACTAGGCGCTACCTGGTTATCCCGTTTTTGAGGAGGAAAAGTCAAATGGGTCAGACGAAAAATCGGTCAAGCGAAAAATCGCATAAAAAAGACCGACAGGAGTAATAAAATTGCTACAAACTTCGTAAGAGAGCAATTAATCACACGTTCTCAATAATCGTTGGAAATGTGCTAGAGTAATTGAAAAGAGCTAAAAAGACAGCTTAAAGTGCTAAATACATCAAGAATTTTTTAAGTCTTAAATGGGCTTTCCATAATTTTTTTCAAAGAATCTTGCCTTGCGCGTCTACGATTTTCCCCCCAAGAATTTTGCTCAGCAATTTGCTCGATTTATACCACGTCGTAGATTACAGCTAACATGGAAGTGCGATCAAGAGTAAAACCAAGTATGAAAAGATGAACAACACTCGTACAATGATTTCTCGCAAGAAAAATCACTGAACTTTGAGCTGAAGCTGAGCATTATTGATAATCTTTAGTAGCAACAAAATTGCAGTCTAAGTGGACATTGATAATTTGACGCACTCTTCAATTAATGACGGCGCTTTATTCCGATACTTTTTACTTTGCTCTTTTGACCTTCACATTTTCTGCTGATTGCATAATTGTGAGTGAGGGACACTTCATTAACTGGTTACAAAAAGTGCTGTAAGTTACAAACTGCGTAAAAACTACTTGAAAACTAATTTATAGAATATCCTACGAAAAATTCAAAATAATTGAAACCGAATTGCCACCCATGGTCTGGAGAACTTCACTCAAAGCCCGAAATTTACAAAAAAAAAACGGTTTCTCAATGTGCGCAAGACTTTGAAAACCTGATGATTGCTCAAACCTTCAAAAAACGAATAAACAAATAGCCGAAAGAATACAGCGAACAACCCAAAATCTAATCCATAAGGAACAAGCCAAAAGAATCAGTAAAATTAGTCAAACTCCCTGTGCTGAAAATTTTTTCCAATATCAAGCTTAGGTTCGAAAATCGTTTTACCACAAGGTTTGAGAAAAACTTCAAATTCCAGACCGCACAACCACAATTTTCGCTCCACTTCATGTTTCGGAGTCACAAAATTAACAACTCATAAATTACAAAAATGCGGAGACATTGTTAAAAAGAACAAGATGTCATTATTGCCCTTCGTAAAAAGATTTGCCTCCAATACTCCATTTACCCTTTTCTCATTTACGTGAATGCATCTGCAGTAGCTGAAATAGAACCGTCGGCTACAAAAAATCCAGCTACAACAAATAACTCTGAATCGTTCCTACAAAATTCATCCAGAAAAATTTAATCAAAATACTTTATTGAATATATTATAATAACGTGTATTTCTCAATTTCACCGAAACAACGTGTGCAAAAATATTGACTAAATTTATCCAATTTTTCGTAAATACACACATAGCAATATATATGGCCACATGGACCCACTCTACAAGGCATTACAGGATGATGTTTACATTCAGGGCAGTTTAACACAGCACCCTCTGGCTCAATTCTGGCATCCCTTTTATTAGTTCCTTTAAAAATCAACATTTTCAACTTCTCAAATAATCGAGCTCTGACCACAATTGGAAGTAAGAAGTACAAAACTCTGAAAGAAATCTGCCAAACAGCATATCTTGCAGTAGTTTCTGAAAATTGGCTTTGCTTACGATCAGAATCTGAAGTTGCTTTTATTCCGAACAAATGATCAGTCAATCTCCGGCCTTTCCCAGTCGATAAAAAGTAGAAATCGTTCAATAGCAGCAAAGTGCGAATAACAAGCGCTATAATCCATTTAAATAAGGGTATAAATTTCCTCCGCGAACTTAAGTACTGTCTGTAATTTTTCAAACACTTTAGATTAATGCTAGGGCCTTCAAAAGGTTGTTGGAAAACGTCTATAATATAATTACATAAGACAACTTTTAGAGCTAGTTGTCCTGTAACCAATCTATCTCTCTGGTCAAGCAAAGTTAATCCCACAAATCGCTGACCAGGATAACATGAGAATCGATTCAAAGAGGCAAAATTGATGACAAAATCTACGAATGGATCCAAGTTATATCTATCCCAGTAATAACTCAATTGAGGTAAATGTTGAAATATCTGTTTAATTTGCAATTTAATAGCACCGTTGATAGCTCCAGTTAGTATACCACTGTCCCATTCCTCAATTCGAGATGCTAACTTCCACCCGTCCATTTCAGATGAATTCATTTTCGTTGAGCAAAATAAGTCTCAAAATTGTATTTGAGAACATGTATTATGAATGCCTTCATTGTAGGATATGAGCATGAAAAACAATCTGAAATGAACTCAATGAATTTTCATGAATCTGTTATTTCCTTAGTTGAAGAAATACAATGATTGGTAGGTTTCAGCCACTTTCACTTTCTTACAATCACGGTGTATACCCCTTTGATGGAACAAATATAATAACACATTTGAAACTAAATCATCCTCAAAATTGTGGATATGTGTCTTTCTTCAGTCGTGAAGCAAACTTTTTCTTTTCAATTGCGCGTGAGAACAAACTGATGTGTGCATTTACACTTATGATGAGCCCATTTGTGCCCCCCCGCCCAGCTTAGTGGGTACATATTGTTTGCACCCCCAGACACACGTGCCATATATTTGCAAATAATGATTTACTATGTAATGGCACGTGCTCTGTAACTGAGGGTGCATAAAGTACTGGGGGGGGGGGGGGGGCACAAACTGAGAAGATCAGTTATAATTTATAAATACTACTATGTGATGAAGTTGATGAATTGCTCTTACTTGTCTCTAATCTGCGTCTGAAGCTCTCTCACATTATTTGTGGGCTGAAGAACTTTGATTTGGTTAGAGCACCCGTCTAAGTCTCTGTCTGCAATCATTTATTACCTCAAAAATCGATGAACGAATTGCGGTCGTGTTCAGAACTATCTTATACAATTTGTGGTTTGCTGCACATTGCGAAAGAGTGATACAACAGTGTCTCGAAGACATTCAAATCGGGAAATGAAGTTATTACTAGCAACTGAATGAATTTATCAAACTGAACTGCACTGTGATATACTCTCTAACAAATTTTAATCAGGAGTATTGTTCATTGTGGTTTTATTTCCTACACTTGTTAACATCAGATCATTAAAAATTAATATTTCACCAATGATAGTGACAAGAATCTTATCTCCTCTTATCAATTTTAGTTCGAAAACTACTTCCACCCAGGGAAACCGAAGAAGATACTGGAAGTTATAGTTCGTGTGACGTCAAAGATACATTTTAAAATCTTAAATATAAACCGATCAACGTCTGGTCAAATGCTCTTGAACGACAGAGACGGCGACTCAATTCAACTCAGTGCCGATGGGGCTGTAGCTTGGATAAATTCACCGAGTTTGAAATTGCTCCTAGCTTATATTAAACAACTAGTTAGAGTTAAAGTTAGAGTTAAGACAATTTTGGTGTATTTTGCAGCCAATTGATTTCAGAGTAACTCATTATGACAAAGCGATTTGTCAAAGAATGGGATCCTTCCCAATCCATAGTCATTGTGACTCCAATTTAAGAACATAACCGACTAACGTTGGGCGAATTGCTCTCAAACGACCGGCGAGCGGTTGGCTTTCTCAGTAATTAGCCACTGTTTAGTGAGTCTAGCTTCAGCTTAATTGAAGGGGCGTGCGGTGAGCGCAGCGGATCGTGCAACACAGCGGGCGTGCAACAGTGGATTGGGGAGCGACGTAGGGGCGGTGGGTGGGATCAATTTCTAAGAACCGCCCTTGACACTAAGCACTTGAAGGACCACTAAACGCGATGAAGGGGCTCTAATAAAGCTTAATGCACACTGGCCGCTACCTGTTTATCTCGTTTTTAAGGACGAAAAGTCGAAACGGTCAGACGAAAAATCGGTCAAGCGAAAAATTGCATAAAAAAACAAACAGGATTAACATTTGCTACAAACTGCGTTTGAGAGCAATTAACATCGATTTCCTAAAAAGTGCTAGCTAAGTCATTTCTGATAAAATATTGCTATTATAATTCAGCGTTAATGAGAATAATGGATGATGATGTCACGTCACATAACAGCAGCTGAAGTGCGGCATCAACTAAGAGTTAAGGAAAGAGAGAGGGAGAGAAAGATTAAATGCGAACGAGAAAGAGAAGGAAAGAAACCTCAAGCGACAGAGAGAGAAAGAGAGCTAGGAATATTTTCCATAATGTTATTCGATTCAGCAACTTTTAGTTTTACCTTGTTGGTAATTAAATCAAATAGAAAAAAAAACTGATAAGTACAAAATTTAAAAGATAGGTTTCCAGATTTCGCAGTAAAAAAATGTTCCAGAACCATTTTTTGTCTCAGGAGTTCTGCCAAATAACTGAACTGCAAGACTATCGTTGGCCAGTAATGATCGTTAAACTCAGAAAAGGACTAATATTCAAAAATTTGGAATACAATCACAAATTTTAACAATAGCTTGCTTCTACTCAGTTTATTTATATCTTCAAAACCATTAAATTGTCTCAAGAGACAATTCATTAACGCTATTCAAAGCCTTAAAATGTTTCACTGGCTCATAAAGATCGATAAACCTGGAACATAATAATTTTCAATAAATTTGAAAAAAATTTAATTTTTATCAAAAAATTGATTAAACTGGAGTCAATAAAAAAGATAACCACTCCATTTAATCTAGAAAATGAACAGCAGCTCATTATCAAACTTTGGATGAGTTTCTGCCCCAAGTGCGGAAAAAATCAAAAAGATAAAAAAAACTTGAAAAAATTGCAAATATTAAATTCGTGATATTGCAAATTGCTTAAATTCGTGATATTAAAATCTTGAAGAGCAATCCATTACATCTAGAAACTAAGAAATAAAATATTGTCAAACCTTAGTGGAGGTTCCTTGGCTCTTGAGGCTGGAGAAAATTGAAACACGACAAAAATTTTCAAAAAAAACTTGAAATGCAAGTTATATAAAAAAAATTGCTACCATTTGCGATATTAAAAAGTTGAAAACTATTTAATGGCTATAAAAATTTTTCAGTAACTTTTTATCGAACCCTTAAGGAGGTTTTCTGGCCCCTGGGTAATGAAGGACTTGAATAATGAAAAATAAATGTCAAAAAAATTTAAAAAATTTCACGTTTTGTCAAAAAATGCTAAAATTCGTGATGTTAAAATGTTGAAACCAATCCATTACCACTTGAAACTATGCAGCATCAAACCCTAGAGTTTTTTTGACACAGGACGATAAAAAGCTTGAAAAAATTGTGAAAATTAATATAAATTTGCGTGTTTTAGCGAGAGGTTGTTGGACAGTAATTAGCCACGGGGAGGGTGGCAACAGTGGGATGGAGTCAACCGCACTGTGGGGGAGAGGGGCAATAGTGGGGGATCAAGAGGGGGGTCTTCGACCTTCGCACCATAAGTATAAGTCTCCAAAACAGTTTGAGCTGAAACAGAGCTGAGAGGCTCTAAGAGCACTTATTGCCCGCTGGGCGCTACCTGTTCATCCCGTTTTTGAGGACGAAATGTCAAATGGGTCAGACAAAAAAACAGTCAAACGAAAAATGGCATAAAAAAGACCAACAGGATTAATTTAATTGATACAAATTTCGTTTGAGAGCAATTAAACAACCTGCGTTATATATCTTTAAAATGCTGGTTTTCTTAGATGGGACTTCCTTGTGCCTTTTCAAGATGCTCTGTGACTATGAAGAAGAAGCCATATTTTTCACATTATGGGTTAAAAACCAATTAAACGCAAAAGTGCAAAAAAGAACTTCAATAAGTCAGTAGTTTATCAAGGTTACATGGAAGATCAGAATTTCATAGTCATAAAAGTAAAGAATAGAATCTCTTGGTACAGATTTTCTCACTAAACAGGTAACAGCATGACAATGATTTTTGTACTTCAACAGCTTTGCTATGAATGATTGAGGATCTAAAGAAAATCGAACAAAACAGGATTATCATTATAGGATTTTCTTAGTGTGATAGTGGTCGTCGCTTTGAAAGCATTAATTACAGCCAAAATTTCAATCATTGTCATCTTTCAAAGTTGTGTCAGATGCCAAAGTTACGGCACCCGTGCAGTGCTCATTAGGATCAGCAGTTTTAATTGAAAAACTGCTGATTAATTGTTTGAAATGGGCCAGAAATTTTAACTAGAAATGTGGCAACAGCTATTGCAAGTTCATCCTTCCTGGCATTGTAAAAAGACAGGAGAGGTGCAGTGGATTTCATTTCCAATAATTGTTTTGAAATTGCACATTTGGAAACATGTATCTGAATATATATTAATCCATTTTCAATAAAACATTGGAACAATATTAACAAGACAAAGTCTCAATGACAGAATAGTAACGAGCTGCAATTTAGATGTCTAGAAGGCAGCCCATACAAATACACGTTATCATAACCAACAATTCACACAATCACCCACCCAACCCCCCCCCCCTGGCAAAAAAGAATTCAGACAAAAACTCGCATACGCGCAAACAAACAACCTAGCAAATATACCGCAAAATTTAGGAAACTGAGTGTGAACTAAGATTTGAAAACGAAGAATTTTTGTTTTCCCTTCCCAATCATTTTTTTTATTAATTGTTACATTATGTCTTTAAGAGAATGATAATACTTGAAATTGTTTGTCAGGCAATTGTTTCGTCAAATGCGGACAATTGGGTGCACCATAAAAAACAATTTCAAGAGTGTTCATTGTGGTTTTATTTCCTACACTTGTTAACATCAAATCATTAAAAATTAGGATTCCACCAATGATAGTGAGAAGAATCTTATCTCCTCTTATCAATTTTAGTTCGAAAACTACTTCCACCCAGGGAAACCGAAGAAGATACTGGATACTGCTATAGTTCGTGTGACGTCAAAGATACATTTTAAAATTTTAAATATAAACCGATAAACGTCTCGTCAAATGCTCTTGAACGACAGAGACGGCGACTCAATTCAACTCAGTGCCGATGGGGCTGTAGCTTGGATAAATTCACCGAGTTTGAAATTGCTCCATTATAGCTTATATTAAACAACTAGTTAGAGTTAAAGTTAGAGTTAAGACAATTTTGATGTATTTTGCAGCCAATTGAGTTTAGAGTAACTTATTATGACAAAGCGATTTGTCAAAGAATGGGATCCTTCCCAATCCATAGTCATTGTGACTCCAATTTAAGAACATAACCGACTAACGTTGGGCGAATTGCTCTCAAACGACCGGCGAGCGGTTGGCTTTCTCAGTAATTACCCACTGTTTAGTGAGTCTAGCTTCAGCTTAATTGAAGGGGCGTGCGGTGAGCGCAGCGGATCGTGCAACACAGCGGGGGTGCAACAGTGGATTGGGGAGCGACGTAGGGGCGGTGGGTGGGATCAATTTCTAAGAACCGCCCTTGACACTAAGCACTTGAAGGACCACTAAACGCGATGAAGGGGCTCTAATAAAGCTTAATGCACACTGGCCGCTACCTGTTTATCTCGTTTTTAAGGACGAAAAGTCGAATGGGTCAGACGAAAAATAGGTCAAGCGAAAAATTGCATAAAAAAACAAACAGGATTAACATTTGCTACAAACTGCGTTTGAGAGCAATTAACATCGATTTCCTAAAAAGTGCTAGCTAAGTCATTTCTGATAAAATATTGCTATTATAATTCAGCGTTAATGAGAATAATGGATGATGATGTCACGTCACATAACAGCAGCTGAAGTGCGGCATCAACTAAGAGTTAAGGAAAGAGAGAGGGAGAGAAAGATTAAATGCGAACGAGAAAGAGAAGGAAAGAAACCTCAAGCGACAGAGAGAGAAAGAGAGCTAGGAATATTTTCCATAATGTTATTCGATTCAGCAACTTTTAGTTTTACCTTGTTGGTAATTAAATCAAATAAAAAAAACTGATAAGTACAAAATTTAAAAGATAGGTTTCCAGATTTCGCAGTAAAAAAATGTTCCAGAACCATTTTTTGTCTCAGGAGTTCTGCCAAATAACTGAACTGCAAGACTATCGTTGGCCAGTAATGATCGTTAAACTCAGAAAAGGACTAATATTCAAAAATTTGGAATACAATCACAAATTTTAACAATAGCTTGCTTCTACTCAGTTTATTTATATCTTCAAAACCATTAAATTGTCTCAAGAGACAACTCATTAACGCTATTCAAAGCCTTAAAATGTTTCACTGGCTCATAAAGATCGATAAACCTGGAACATAATAATTTTGAAAAAAATTTAATTTTTATCAAAAAATTGATTAAACTGGAGTCAATAAAAAAGATAACCACTCCATTTAATCTAGAAAATGAACAGCAGCTCATTATCAAACTTTGGATGAGTTTCTGCCCCAAGTGCGGAAAAATCAAAAAGATAAAAAAAAACTTGAAAAAATTGCAAATATTAAATTCGTGATATTGCAAATTGCTTAAATTCGTGATATTAAAATCTTGAAGAGCAATCCATTACATCTAGAAACTAAGAAATAAAATATTGTCAAACCTTAGTGGAGGTTCCTTGGCTCTTGAGGCTGGAGAAAATTGAAACACGACAAAAATTTTCAAAAAAAACTTGAAATGCAAGTTATATAAAAAAAATTGCTACCATTTGCGATATTAAAAAGTTGAAAACTATTTAATGGCTATAAAAATTTTTCAGTAACTTTTTATCGAACCCTTAAGGAGGTTTTCTGGCCCCTGGGTAATGAAGGACTTGAATAATGAAAAATAAATGTCAAAAAAATTTAAAAAATTGCACGTTTTGTCAAAAAATGCTAAAATTCGTGATGTTAAAATGTTGAAACCAATCCATTACCACTTGAAACTATGCAGTATCAAACCCTAGAGGAGTTTTTTGACACAGGACGATAAAAAGCTTGAAAAAATTGTGAAAATTAATATAAATTTGCGTGTTTTAGCGAGAGGTTGTTGGACAGTAATTAGCCACGGGGAGGGTGGCAACAGTGGGATGGAGTCAACCGCACTGTGGGGGAGAGGGGCAATAGTGGGGGATCAAGAGGGGGGTCTTCGACCTTCGCACCATAAGTATAAGTCTCCAAAACAGTTTGAGCTGAAACAGAGCTGAGAGGCTCTAAGAGCACTTAATGCCCGCTGGGCGCTACCTGTTCATCCCGTTTTTGAGGACGAAATGTCAAATGGGTCAGACAAAAAAACGGTCAAACGAAAAATGGCATAAAAAAGACCAACAGGATTAATATAATTGATACAAGTTTCGTTTGAGAGCAATTAAACAACCTGCGTTATATATCTTTAAAATGCTGGTTTTCTTAGATGGGACTTCCTTGTGCCTTTTCAAGATGCTCTGTGACTATGAAGAAGAAGCTATATTTTTCACATTATGGGTTAAAAAACCAATTAAACGCAAAAAGTGCAAAAAAGAACTTCAATAAGTCAGTAGTTTATCAAGGTTACATGGAAGATCAAAATTTCATAGTCATAAAAGTAAAGAATAGAATCTCTTGGTACAGATTTTCTCACTAAACAGGTAACAGCATGACAATGATTTTTGTACTTCAACAGCTTTGCTATGAATGATTGAGGATCTAAAGAAAATCGAACAAAACAGGATTATCATTATAGGATTTTCTTAGTGTGATAGTGGTCGTCGCTTTGAAAGCATTAATTACAGCCAAAATTTCAATCATTGTCATCTTTCAAAGTTGTGTCAGATGCCAAAGTTACGGCACCCGTGCAGTGCTCATTAGGATCAGCAGTTTTAATTGAAAAACTGTTGATTAATTGTTTGAAATCGGCCAGAAATTTTAACTAGAAATGTGGCAACAGCTATTGCAAGTTCATCCTTTCTGGCATTGTAAAAAGACAGGAGAGGTGCAGTGGATTTCATTTCCAATAATTGTTTTGAAATTGCACATTTGGAAACATGTATCTGAACGTGAATATATATTAATCCATTTTCAATAAAACATTGGAACAATATTAACAAGACAAAGTCTCAATGACAGAATAGTAACGAGCTGCAATTTAGATGGCTAGAAGGCAGCCCATACAAATACACGTTATCATAACCAACAAATCACCCAATCATCCACCCAACCCCCCCCCCCTCCTGGCAAAAAAGAATTCAGACGAAAACTCGCATACGCGCAAACAAACAACCTAGCAAATATACCGCAAAATTTAGGAAACTGAGTGTGAACTAAGATTTGAAAACGAAGAATTTTTGTTTTCCCTTCCCAATCAATTTTTTTATTAATTGTTACATTATGTCTTTAAGAGAATGATAATACTTGAAATTGTTTGTCAGGCAATTGTTTCGTCAAATGCGGACAATTGGGTGCACCATAAAAAACAATTTCAAAACAAAAAGCTATTAAAGTGATAAAAAATTGTTAATGAAAGCAATTTTTTATCCCCAACAAATGGAAGCAATAGAAGGCTCAGTAGAGACTCTATGCTCGATCAAAAGCAAAAAAAGACACCTAAGACGAACATGATCATCAGATATGATCAAAATTAAAGACTAACCCGAAAAGTAAAAAAAATGTTAATTCTGACTTTATCTGAGAAAAACTGTTAAAACCCAAATTACTTTTATTTGCCAATATTTACTATCGTTGATCAACAGCCCTTATTCAAGAGCATTTTAGTTGTCTTCAAACACAATAAAAGCAATAACGATGGAACAAAACTAATCTCCATTGTTCATGTTCTCCATTGTTCTTTACATATTGATCAGTTCGATTCATTACAAATATCTCTAAACGCAATGATTAAGGATATGCGTTTTTGCTCAATGCTAACGGACTAAAAACATTAGCTAGCCTCTTGGATTAAAAAAAAATGTAGTCCACCATACTCAATCGGTAGAAAAATGCCAAATATTTAGCAGTTTTTGAGATAAGAGGTACATAAAAATTTTTTCCAGGTTTTTCAAAACTTCAGCACAATTTAAAATTTTGAAAAACTGTCCGGTGTCAAAGACCCAAAATAAAAGTTAAATGGAAGTACAACTCAATGAAGTTGCAGTTTGTAAATGCAAGTTAGCTCAACAAAAAAACAACTAACGTAGGACAAATTGCTCTCAAACGACCGGTGGGGCTGTAGCCTAGTAATTTTTATGGGTAGAAAAAAACTCCGCATAAGGAGGCGCCGAAACCCGGATCTCCGCGGTAATGTCATTACCAACTCGACAGTCAGTCCCTTGTGGTGGCCTATCTTGCGGTTCTATTGTTTTAACACAATTGAATTTCTGAATGAGAGCAATCTACATCAAGCAGAAATTGAGCAGTCTAGCGGGACAAGGTCATTCCAGTAAAATCCGAAAATATAACCGACTAACGCCGTGCGAATTGCTCTAAAACGATCGGCGAGCATACTGTGAAAAGCATACTTGAAGACTAGTCAGCTGAACGGCTGTAAGAGAACTTAATGCTCGCTGGGCGCTACCTGTTTATACCATTAATCACGCTGAAAAGTCAAATGGCTCAGAACAAAAACTAGTCCGGCGAAAAATCGCATTGAAAAATACCGACAGGACTAATATAATTACTACAAATTTCGTTTGAGAGCAATTAAACAATCTAGAAAACTGTGAAAAAAAATTTTGCAGGGAAACGAGACACGTTTACAATAATTGCTTCAAACGTCGTTCGAGAGCAATTTAATACAGTTACTCTTTTTTTAAATTACAAAATGTATTCATAACAAAGCCAGAAAAAAGCCAGATTTCCGGAAAAGAGCCGCCGTTGACGCGCTAGACGCACATCGGGATTGAAACAGAAAAAGATAGAAATTGACGAAAAAAGTTTCAAAAACTGTTCTGATTCAGTGTGCAGTTTTATTATTATATTTAATTTGGCTTCTAAACTGAAGAATATCAAGCTTAATACTAATATCAGGTAGCAATTGCTCTAATGAACTTTGATAACCTAATGCACTCTGACTTAATGACCGGGCTTTATCGGTTTATCCCGTTTCTTTTGATTTAGATTTTGCTATTTTGACATTGACAGTATTCACTACATTGCGTAATTCAACGCGTGAAAAAATTTAGATTACATTCAGTTGAAACAGTGAGTGAGGTAAGTCAGAAGTCAAACGTGAAAATCCTGACTTATGTAAAACGAAAAACGTGATCAAAAGGAAAAGTGAATTAAAAGGACAGCGCCATAATAATAGCCTTTGAGAGGCTGACAGCGGCTATTAAAAAAAGACCATTATTATTGCACTTTTCTATACACTGTTTTCAAGTCTCACATTACAATTGTTTAGTCTATCTCAAAATTCGAATACTTGATCGGTTTATAAAACATTTTGAACTAACTAAACTTTTATTTGAAAAATGATGCAACATCAAGAAGCAAGGAGGCTGAAACACTCTTGTCCAAAAATAATCAAAACATAGCAGGCAGGTTGCCAGAAAATAGCCGCAATAGCTTTGTAGATCTGCAGTCTCAAAACATCAGAAAACAGACAGACCGCAAAAATTCGTCTTTTCATTGAAGGCTGATGTGTTATATTTTGATTAAAAATCTGTATAAGTTTTTGTTGCCTCTATTAGCTGCTCTCAAATAACCTTCATTAAGAGTGGCACACATCCATTTGACCTTATCTCTTTGAATTAAACTAAATAAAAGTCAATTTCAAAGTGAGGAAGTCATTTTTGAGAGTGAGGTAAGTCAAGTGTGACCAAAAATTTAATCACGCGAATCAACAAAAAACTCGCTCCACTAAGAGCGAAAAATGACGTCACACACGCATTTCAGTTAAAATTGCAAGAACGAATGAACAAAAATCAGATTCGAAGTGGTTGTGACGTCATATGGTCGTAACAAAAATCGTGACGACGAAATAAAAAACATAGCAGGACAAGTCCTGACGTACAATTCAAAGAACTTTTATTGACTAAACAGAAAAACTAGACCTAGAATGGACCATGAGTGAATTGAGAAAACCATTTTTAAAAAATCAGATAAAATAATAAGAAAAAAAAACAGAAAACCAATGTCAAAAATGCCGCATGTGAACAAAAAACTACTAGCGAGAAATGAAAATTTAATTCAAACAAAAAACTAGACCTAGAATGAGCTGTGAATGGATTGGAAAAACCATTTAGAAAAAATCCGATCCAAAAATCGAAAAAACAGTAAAAATCAGAGTGAAATTGCCGCATGTGAACAAAAAACCGCTACGGAGAAACCGAATTTTTGTTCAAACACCGTTTTCTCACTCTTCTTTAAAATTAGAGCGAAAAAAATTCACGCCGCAAAACCACTCGCTTTTTCGCTCTTTTTCCTGTTTTGGCGTGACCAAAATTAGTACTCCAATTTGACTTCAAAAATCATGAAAATGTGTGAACAGATATTAAAAAAAGACAGCGCCCCAATACAATTCAAATTTTTTAGAATGGTCTATGGGTGCACAGGGAAAAGCATTTCTAAAAAAATCAGATCAAAAAAATTTAAAGAAAAATAAAATCAATGTCAAAATGCCGTATGTGAATAAAAAACCACTAGTGGGAAACGGAAATTTCGTTAAAACAAAAAACTAGGCCTAGAAAGAACAATGAATGGATTGGGAAAACTCTTTAGAAAAAAATCCGATCCAAAAAAATGGAAAAAACAGTAAACATCAAAGTGAAATTGCCGCATTTGAACCAAAAAACCACTAGCGAGAACGCGAATTTTAGTTCAAACACCGTTTTCTCACAATACTCTAAAATTAGAGCAAAAAATTTTTACGCTGCGAAACAACTTGCTTTTTCACTCCACTTCCTCTTTCGGTGTGACCAAAGACACTACTCCAATTTGACTTCAAAAGTCATGAAAATGTCTGAAGAGATCTTAAAAAACGTAGCTGGAAGAATTCCAGAAACGACTCGAAAAGGAAAAACATGTCTAAAAAACAGAAAATAAAACAAAAAACTGCAAAAAAAAAAATTTAAAAAAATAAATCCAATTTTCGCCATTCTTTGTCAAATTTCTCAACAAAATGATTCATATCCAAGCCTGTACCCAATTGTTATCTAAAATATGCTTAAGTAGAAGGGGTCTTTTCAATATCAATTTGAGCCAGTAAAACAAAACAATCGTCAAAAAAACGCAAAAATCAGCCCGAAAATCGGCAAAATACACTATAAACCTCCGAATTAGTATAAAATTCATATGATTTTTCAGAAACCTTCAAAACACTACCAAAACCAGCCTAAAATTAAACCAAAAAAATGAAAAAAAAACTGCTTTAACATGCCGCACGTGAACAAAAAATTTTGCTCGCTAACAGAATTGTTTTTCACACCTCAATTTCTCGCTCTCTAGAAAACAGCGATATGAACAAAAAACCACTCTTTTCGCTCAACTCTTCATTTTGTTCAGCAACAAAATCACTCCAAAATTTTTCACGTGTTCCGTTTCCCGCTTCAAAATTCACTCCAATGGAAGTGATTTAAAAAAGAGCTTCTCCAGTACTCCTCTTCGAGTCGTGAAAAGACAGCACCCCAATACAATTCAAATTCTTTGAATTGTAAAAAGGGAGAGCGCCTAAATAATAGCCATTTTAGAGGCTGACGGCGGCTATTAATTATTAATATATGCACAAAACAAATTCTCATTGCTTCTGAAAAAAAACAATTCTCCGCTTGTCTAGGCGATGAAAATTGATATGTTCAGAAGCCAAAAATTTGGGCCAATCATTCCAATAAAAAACCCTGCAACTTTTGCTAAAAATCGTGAAGAAAATGTTCTTATCGTTTCTTCGAGTGATTGCCAGAACTAGCGATCGCTTATCAATGTCAACAAAAATCCCGAATTTCTGAATAATTTCCTTTCGTTTTCAACATTAAGCGGTCCATTCTCGAATCATCCAAATATTTTTTTATCACTGATCATGTTGGAACTTTCTGTGCCAGACACAGCTGTGCGCGAGCCGTATTCTCTTCATTTCTTAATTATAGCTTCAACCTATCATCAGCTTGCAATTTTCTAGCTTTATGCTTCATACAAACTGATCTTCTTATGGAAGAATGTCGAAAAGTGTTCCCCGACAGCCTTTTTCTGTTACCTTAATTCTCAATCCTTGATTTCAAAAATGTTTAAATGATCTCTTGATGTGTGATATGATTTAAGTTTATTATGGAAGGCTGGAACAAAATTCTAGTGACCGTTATCGTAAAGCGTGATAATGTCTTTCAAGTAAACAAATTGGTCAAATTCAAATTAGACTCAAAAAGTTTGAGAAATGCAATTTTGACGCAGGTTGAAACATAGTGACATGTACATTCCACTTGCTTCTAAAAATTAAAGATTTTGCCTTAACATGCAACTGGACTATTAGTCTAATTCATCTACAATTGACAGCATTAAATTGGCAAAATTTAAAAAAAAACGGTAATATTGGGGAACACATTTTACATATGACCTGTGAACGCACTAAAATGGTGATGCTCATCACTTATCACTTGTTTCGTGGTTGTAATCGGTAAAAAAACAGTTGTAAGATACAGAATTTGTTAAATTAGTGCAAATTTAAAAATTATAAATCTGAATATTGAATAAACTTTACACCACTTCGAAGATAGACGGTAGCACCTGAAAGTCGTGAATAAACTTGATCAATTAAGATACAAAATATGAGATAACAACGATTCCTTTCTTCAAAAAGGAATTTTACGTTTATAATAGACGATAAATAAATCAGGATATAGATTTGGTTCACCTAATCTTTTACATTTTTGTTCCAGTTACTGTGGAGGCAAAAACTTAATGCCTTTCTAAGTAGCACTCATTCATATAATTCAATTCAACAAATTATCAAATATAACCAAAAAAAACGTCCACGAATTGCTCTCAATCAATGTTGAGCGAATTCTAAAGTCATTCAGGAAAATTTAGTAGAAAAGAAGTAAGTTGGCACGGTAAATGATCAAAAAATCTAAAGCCTAACAGGACCCAAATAATAGCAGCAACTTTTGAATGAGAGCAATTGATAAGGGTATCTACTATACCATCCACCACTCTATTGTGACCTGATAATCAATATCAGATCTCTTAACATGGTCAAGGGCACATAACACCCTACAACTTGTACGGAAAAAATATTTAGTCATCTCAGAAAAGTTCAACAATGACAATCAAATGACAATGACAGCATTTCATTCCATACCAACGTAAATGTCAGATGGAACCAACACAATAGCCACTCGACTTGGC
Organism: Convolutriloba macropyga; assembly: GCF_964194025.1. NCBI lineage: Eukaryota > Metazoa > Xenacoelomorpha > Acoela > Convolutidae > Convolutriloba > Convolutriloba macropyga. Next base: position 18,985,904 of record NC_134475.1, read on the forward strand.
AAATAAATCTGAACAGATCCAGAACGCCCGTCAATACCCTTCGGGTACACTTGGAAAACTTTGTTCATATCAACACGATCGAACCCATCGTATCTTCCACAATCAGAACACAAACCAAGTTTGAATTCGAAGCCTCCTTCACGCTCAACTGGGATCCAGTAATCTGCGTAACTCTGATTGGGGTGGAAATTGAACGCAAATACACAACCAGCCCTTTCGAACACAATCACTTTGTCCATTTCATGTTTCCTGTTGATGTAGGCCTGGGTTGCCGATACCCATTTGAATTGGTTCTCTAGCAGGTTCATGTCTTTGTCGAAGAATGCCAAGTTTCGATAACGAAGTAGCTCGTCTTCAATTAAGTTGAATTGCCGCCTAAAAATAAAAAAAATGTTTACAATATATCCAAGTGGTATAGGAAGAATCTCAAACAATTGATATCCCAAACCGCAATTTCCGATAGACCATCTTTTAAAAAAGACCGACGACTACAATAACTGCTTCGAACATAGCGCGAGAGGAATGATAAAGACTACGGCAATTAACAGTCCTCAAAAACATAACCGACTACCGACGGTCGAAAAGCTACCGAACAAAAATGGGTCAGCGTTGGCTGTAGGAAACTTAAGCATCGCTAGACTAGCCTCGTGGCGAGGATAAAAGTGCGAAAGGGATCAGAAATCGTCCCTCTAACCATGAATATCTGCCTCCTCAAGCGTTCCTCTGCTGCTCAGCTTGACCGTACATTTAGAGCCATAAAGCTTCAGAGCGGCTCAGAGACTTAGTGCCATAGGGTTCCACAAAATTTTCCCGTTTCCTTCCACGAAATGTAAAAACACTCAAGCGAAAAAAGAACAATCTAAACGAGAATGTTCAGTCAAAAAGTTTTGCATGTAAAAAACAGACACCTTTACAAAAATTGCCTCGAACATTGTTCGCGAGCAATTAAATGCGTTTTCTGACTATTCGCAATGATTGCTTAGTTTGATCTAAAGACTCCCTATGTTATCAAAAAGCTACATACAGCAAAAATTCTGCGCTTCCAGCTTAAACTGAGCCCCGTGTCGTAAATTTCTATTGGGCGTGAAAACATGCGTAAAATCGTGAAAAAAATTGTGACTATATTCTCATTTTCTCTTAAATTTCTCCAAGGCGAAACGCTACGCAACGTCGGATTTTCACAAAAAATATAAAGAAGAACTTGATACATAAACCGACTAACACCAGATGAATTGTTCTCGAACGAGAGACGGGAAAATTTAATTGAGAGGGGGTAGCTTAGAAATGTTTTATGGGTGCAGAAAAAACCTCAAAGGGCTCGAACCCGTAACCTCTAGGTTGGCACCCTGACACCTTAATCACACAGCTGCAATGACTTTAATTGCCTTGCTTTCGCAATCGCTTTTACCAACAAATTTTATTACAAAACGAGAGCAAATTACATCACTCAAAAATGAAACGAACTAAAGTGTGAAAGAGTCACCCGAGAAGTCGGTCAAGCAAAAAATTTGCAGAGAGACACGTTTACAATTATTGCTTCATACTTCGTTCGAGAGCAATTAAAAAGCATGCATACAAACTTAACCTAAAAATACGGTTCCAGGTCACAAATTCAAGAGTAAGACTCCGAAAAATTGGAAGCATTTAGTTAATGAAACATCTCCATGAAAAACCAACTAGGACGCATCAGAGTCGCTCAAAAAAATCTCTCTTGCAGTGATATAATTAAATGAAGTGCAGACAAATTCTCAAAAACAGGGGAGTTTTCAAAAATAATGCCAAAAAATCAGTTTCAATGCAATAAAGCAAGTAACTTTGATCAAAACGCGTTAAGAAGATGCTTAAGAACAGCTCGCCCCTTGTTGACAGGATGTTGGTTTTGCTGAAGAGACATAATTCCACATCTCTCAATGTTCGAGTTCTTTGAAGTAATATAACGATATTTCTTGAGAAAAAAATCTCACCCCCAGAGTTCTGAACATACATACCCCCCAGAGTACCGGATAATCGCCGCCATTGATCCCCATAACCACGATTGGGATAAAACTAACAAAAAAATTTATGGACGTACAAAAAAATTTTTGAAGTGCAAACTAATTTGATTTCATTCCGTTGTATGACCCATTCCAGATTCTTAATGAAAGATTACAAGAGTTAGTATCACTATTAATAAGCATTAGAAATGGTAACTGAGACTCATAAGAACAAAATTTAAGTAGCGGGCAGCTAAAATTGGGCTTTCCTGGTTTATCCCATTTCTAAATCTGATTTCTTTTTTGACTCTGTTCACTAGATTGCTGTTTAAAAGTACTTTGAACAGGAGCGAAGAATGAAACTAGCCTAGAGAAGACAAAAAGATTTCATTCAAAATGTTCACAAAGCGGCAAAATGAGCAAAAAGCGAAAAAATTCATAAGACGAAGTAAAAACATTTTTTACATTTAAACAGCAATATCAAACGAAAATAGGCTAAAACCCATAGCCCCACATGGGTTCAAAAAACACAAAAATCTAGAAACAATTAGAACAAATTTCGTGTTTCAAGGTCTAGATTTTTTGAGAAACAACTATAAACTTAGCACCTTATGAAAACATCGACTGCGTATCCATAGACTTAGTACATAAAACAACAACCTAGCAGGAATCAATGGCAGACAAAGCAGATACGTCAAATTTTAAGAAAACAGGAAGAAATTAGAAACATTTTGAAAAACAAAGGACTCAAGTTAAGAACTCATAGAAATTTCTTTCAGCAGTCCTAATGGCTGATGAAGGCACAATGGAACTACAAATGGCAAGATACAAATTCAATAAAATATTCGAAAACAAAGGGTATCTCACTCGATTATTTAAATAGCAAATAAGGAAGCAAATCAGAAGTATCAAATCATGCCGCACTACCAGACCAATGACAACTGTAATTTCTTATCAATTAAGCGCGAACACAAGAAAAACCACAAAAAAATGCAAGACTCAAAAATCAACCTGAAATCAAAATTTTTAAAAAGGTGTTTGAATAAAAAAAGACACAACTCAGGCAACTAGTTAGGTACACTTTTTCCTCATTAATACCCAAAAGAAACCTGTCATAAATGAACTTAAATAATCAGACCACAAAAATACAATCAATTTTCGTGAGAACTAAAGAACTGGCGTATACTTTTTGAACTAACGAAGTCACGCCGCGCGCTGATTAAATAATTATATCTTCATAAGCAACCGAAGAGACCTGCCATTATTGAGAATGTGATAAGACACCAATAATTCAAATACAAGCAAAACTTAAAACTTCACTAACCATTTTTGAAAACTAACAGCGTATAATTCATAGGAAGTAAAAGCCATGACTTGAAAATAATAACTTCATTTACTTAAGCATCTGATGAGACCTATCATTAATGAAAATAAGACAAGAAAGTTGAAATAAAAACACGTAAAACTTAAAAAATCGACAATGATTATTGAAAACAACTAGTATCAAAGTCATAGAAATCTATAGATTTTTATTGAAAAAAATAAATCGATCAACTTATTCTCTATTAGGAACTGTCCCTAATGCGATTAAACGGTACGACAAAAAAAAGTTAAACAAATACAAGAAAAACTCAACAATTCAATAAAAACTTTTGAGAACAATTAGTGTCAAACAACTAGCTTTAGATTCATAACATTAACTAGGTTCATTTCTGTCTGACTTGCAACCAACAAGACCTCTCATTAACGATAAGTGAGAGGAAATCACTAATATTTAAAAAAAGGACAAAATTCAAATATTCACTAATATTTCATGACTACAAATAGGTCAGAGTCACAAAAAGCTATAACTTACTATTGGTGAATTTAAGCAATGAGAACACATACGCATCATTTTAATAGCACTAAAAAGAAGAACTAAAAACAGAAGTCAGATTGACACACCTCTGAAAAACTAAAACTCTATTAAGCGGAATTTTCTCACTCCACTTTAAATGTAGTTCGAAAAAAATCGCGCCTCTGACCTACTCAAATTTCCACTCACTTTACTACTTCATCGCGATTAAAATCATTACTTTAATTTGACTTCTCAAACGTGACAAAGCCGAGAAAAAGTGTTACCAGATCTTTAAAACACCAATACAATCCAAATACTTTGGATTGTAAAAAGGGGCAATATAATAGCCTGCTGAGAAAATGAGGTCAGCTATCAACAAACGACCACTGATTTTGTAGTGCAAAGCAACCGGATTGAAAGAATTTGAATGCAATGTCTCCAAACCTGCCAAGCTTCAATTTGGAATTTTGAAAATTTACAAAAAAATTTTTTCAAGACCGTATTTCTCAACCTAATGAAAGAGAGTGGTAGGTACTGGAGTGTCTAGCACATACTCAGGTTCTGAATAGAATTCCATGTTTTGAAGACTAATATCATGAAGCAATTAAAAAAGTGTCTGAGACTAGAGGAAACTGTCAAGTGTGTGCGTGTGTGTTTGTGTGCGTGTGTCTGTGGGGTTCAAACTCTAATAATCACCCTTCACACTATGAATTTATTTCCCCATAATTTTTGGAGAATTGCATACTTAGAGGCCATTAAATCGTAGGGCTTTAGGAGAAATAAAATCCACTCTGGGCTTTACCTATTTATCCCGTTTTTGAGGACAAAAAGTCAAATAGTCAGACGAATAACGATCAAAACATGTATCGAAAAAGACCACAGGCCAATGATAATTGCTTCAAACTTGGTTCGAGATCAATTAGTAAGAGTGATATATTCTCAGTTGGCCTTGATCCCTCCAACTATTTAAGTAAAACGAATTATTTAAACATAACCGGAAAATAAGCCCAATTATTAACTCTACAAAACTAAGCGCCCATAAAGACAAATCTTCTGCCTGAGTCCTTGTAATTGTCAGCTGCATTCATTTTATTCTGCTCATTAATTCTTTTTCTGCTCATTCTTACTCTGCTCAGCGAATAAATCAAATCCTAAAACCATGCAAACTGTTTTCATTTTAGTACACAACCCTCATACTTTCATAAGACGCAAAAACAAACATAACCAACTAACGTCAGAAGAATTGCTTTCAAACGACTAATGGGATATCGAATCTATTCAAGCCTGCTTCAGTCAGGGGGTGGGAGAGCAATTAAATTCATTAAAAGGGTCAAATGAGGTCATTAGATGTTATAATATACCACTAATACAATTTGAAATTGAAAATTACATCAATTTCGGCGCACACATTATTTGAATTTTAGTAGTGAACTGTCGCCACTTGAGTTTAGCTGAGGACACTTGTGAATGAGGGAAAAATTCAGATCACACAAAACGGAAGTCACTCGAAAAGTCAAAACGGCCAAGCGAAAATTTTGCATAAAAAAGACCAACAGGTTTACAATAGTTGCTTCAAGCTTCCTTCGAGAGCAATCAAACAGACCATTTTTTAGAGTTAAATGTCACCAAAAAATTATTCATGCAGAACAACAATCCAATGAAGGTTCAACAAATGACGTGCCAAGAATGTAGATTAATTGATTAGTGGCACGAATGAATAAAAGGAGCTCCGTTTGTAGGAAGCGTGAACAAAACACGTAAATAAATTCAGAATATATGAAGAAAACCATGAGAAGGCCAACAACAGCTAGCTCAGTTATCGCAGCTATTAAAAACTCAGCACGGCGTAAATTTCATTGAGAGCCTTATAAATAGCCCCTGGGGTACCACTGTGATAATCGACCTGCTTTTCCCGGATTGCATCCCACTGCGCATGAGAGGCATGACCCTGGCCATCAGTAAGCTGAGGCTTTTTCACACTCCCGATTTCTAAATATATGTATATATCTCTGGTGCACTGGAATTTATAAAAAATTACGGTCAGTAAAATCTGTATTAATTGTAATGGCTAACGATTATTCCTTATGACGGATTGCATAAATTTCGATTGTGTTCGTACGTTGGCTTACTTTTATGTCAGCGTGATTTGAAATAATCGCGTTGCCAAATGTTTCAGGTTTTTATCTCCTACCTACAAAAAAATTACTATTTAAGAAAATATCACCCACTAACGTCCGGCAAATTGCTCTGATAAGACTGCCGAGCGGTTAGCTTTGTCAGTAGCTAGACACTGCTTAGAGAAGCTAGCCTTAGCTAAATTAAGGGAGGGGTGGAGAGAGAGAGCATGGGGGGGGGGGGGGTGAAGGGCGTAGGGTGGCTCCTGAGCACGGGTGGGGGATAGCGTGCGGGGTTACGGTTGGAATGAGGTGGAATTGGGAAGTAACGGGGGCGGGGATTAAATGAGGGGGATCAAATGGGAGGAGGTCAAGCTCTAAGAACGGCCCTTCACACTCGAAGACGAAAAACCAAATGGTCAGATGAAAAAAACGATCAGACGAGAAGTTCTTAGCACAAAAAATTGCATTAAAAAAGTCCAGCAGGACTAAAATAATTGGAACCAACTTCGTTTGAGATCAATTAAACAGTTTATATAAATATCTCCAAAGAAGTTTTAAAAAGACAAAGAAGTCCCCAATATGTGCAACAAACTATTCAGTTTTTACGAAACCTCTTAAAACATAAGCGAAGTGCTGAACTCGTACAAAGCTTCATTTTCGACATTTTTGTGAAGCATGACAAACGCATAATAATCCGGCTTTAATTGCGTACAGTGGTTGGATGCGAGAATTGCAAACGAATTTCTCAATCTACATTTAGTTGAGGCATCAGACCACTTCGACAAACTTCTATGTTTGCTCAGCCCTGATATTGAAGTTGACCTTCGTCGAATTCGGTGCTTGTAAACGGATTTGAGTAATTGAGATGTTTGCATTTATTCTGACGGCAAGAACACAGCACTCGCTGCAGTAACTTATAAGTTCATATAAATGACAATCCCGTCTATCGTACCTTAAACTACCCACCAGAAAAAAAGACAGATGCTAAATTGTTTGAATATTATTTAAAACCTTTGAACATATAGAATTGATTTTGTGAATGCAAATAACGCAAAGGGAAAGCAATAAGACTTAAAACTAAGTTGGACCTGTGAATACATAACATAATTAAGGAGTAAGCTGGATCAAAAAAACTATCTTTTTAGCGTTTTAAAAGGCATTCGTAAACGACTTAAAATAATAGCCGGCAGATTGCCGGAAAATAGCCGCGATAGACGCTTGTGGCCTACCATGAATTGAAACACCTGAAGAAATAAGATTGACAGATCGACCACCAGCTTTTAAATAGACCACTAGACTGTTTGGGTTAGATGCGGACTACTGTCATTTCTATGAGACACATTTGCTCTACAAGGAAAAAACCCTACTGGAGCTTTTTCAAAATAAATATTTGATATTAAAACTCAAGACTCTATTACTCAGGAATTAGGGCATATAGGTTTGGCACTACTTAGAGGCACACTATTGACCACTAATTAGTAAATGTTCATAAAATTTAAAGTTCCATAAGTGAGTTCAGAAGTCATTTTTTTACTGAGATAAGCCACGTAATTGACCTAAAAGCAGAAAAGACATCACGAACACAAATTTTAACTGCAAAGCAGTAGAAGTCACTGAAGTCATTGAAAAAATCAATTCCAAGAAGTCAGGGTAAGACAAAACAATAATCTGTTAGAAGTAAAAAACATAGCAGGACAAGTCCTGACGTACAATTCAACGAATTTTTATTGACTAAACAAAAAAATAGACCTAGAACGGACTATGAGTGAATTGCGAAAACCATTTCTAGATAAACAGAAAAAAATTAAAACAAAATCAATGTCAAAATGCCGCATGCGAACAAAATAACCACTAGCGAGAAATGGAAATTTTTTTCAAAGAAAAAACTAGGCCTGAAATGAACTATCGATGGATAGGGAAAACGCATTAGAAAAAAACTCGATCCAAAAAACCAAAAAAAAACAGTAAAAATCAGAGTGAAATTGCCGCATGTGAACAAAAAAAACCACTAGCGAGAAAGCGAATTTTTGTTCAAATACCGTTTTCTCATTCTACTTTAAATTAAAAACGAAAAAATTTCAAGCCGAAAAAACAACTCGCTTTTTCGCTCCACTACCTGTTTCGGCGTGACCAAAGTCACTACACCAATTTGACTCTAAAAGTCAAGAAAATGTGTGAACAGATATTAAAAAAAAACAGCCGGAAGAATTCCAGAAACGACTCGAAAGAAAAAACTCCCCATACTTATGCCTGAACAACTAGAACAACTATTGTGAGCCCCGAGCCTCCAAAATGTCATAAAAATGTAAGCAAGAATAGAATTGGCATTCAAAAACAAACTAACAAAAAAAATAAGAAAAATTTAAAGAGTTTTTTAATAGTACAAGGAAACATAAAGCCGAATAAAATTCCTCTCAATTAGAGTAATGCAAAGCTCGCAAAACAATGGGCAAGTCACAAAAGGCTAAGAAACTTGTCTAAGATAAAAAGAAAAAGAAAAACTAAGAAAAAAAAGGAAAATGGTTTAAAATTTCTCAATTTTTCTGTCAATTTTCCTTAGAAAAAAATGATTAATACCAAGAAAAATCGGTATGTGAATACTCCTTAATTAACCAGCTTCTATTCAAACCCCACTTAAAGCATTAAAAAACAGGCAAAAATCATTAAAACTCGTCTAAAAATCAGCAAAGCTGATCAAAAACCTCCAAAGAGGCATCAAGCTCAAACTAACTGGTTGAAACCTTCAATTCCTATCAAAACAAGCCTAAAACTATTACAATACCATAATCAAACCTCAAAGCCATCAAAATTGTTTCACACATCAATCTCTCGCTCTCTCAAAAACAGCGGTACAACAAAAACAACTCTTTTCGATCCGCTCTTCTTTTTTGTTCAGCACCAACATCACTCCAAATTTTTCACGCGTTTCGTTTCACGCTTCAAAAAGCACTCCAATAAAATTGTTCAAAAAAGTACTTCTCCAATACAATTCAAATTCTTTGAATTAAAACAAATTCTTTGAATTGTAAACATAGCCGGCAGATTGCCGGAAAATAGCCGCGATAGACGCTTGGGGCCTTCAATGAACTGAAACAACTAAAGAGATTAGATAGACAGATCGACCACCAGTCCTTTAATAGACCACTAGCACTAGACTTTTTGAGTTAGCTTTGGACTGCCATTTTTATTAGACACATAAGCTCTAAGGAGAAAGCCCTAATAGGGCTTTTCAAAATTAGGATCTTTTCCGTTTGTGCCCCCTCAGCTTAGTGGGCGCATATTATTTGCACCCCTCAGATGCACGTGCAATAAATCTTACATAATGACTAACTATGTAATGGCACGCGCTCTGTAACTGGAGGCGCATAAAGTACTGGGGGTACAAAAGGAGAAGATCCCAAAATTAATATTCGAAATCAAAAACTCAAGACTCTAATAATCAAGAATTAGGGCATATATGTTTGACACTACTTAGATGCACACTATTGACCTTTAACAAGTAAATGTTCATAAAACTTAAATTTCCATAATTGAGTTCAGAAGTCATCTTTTTGAGTGAGGCAAGTCATTGAAGAATTCAATTTCAAGAAGTCAGGGTAAGATGAAACAAAAATCTGTTAGACGAACTAAAAAACATAGCAGGACAAGTCCTGACGTACAATTCAAAGAATTTTCATTGACTAAACAGAAAAATAGACCTAGAACGGACTATGAATGGATTGGGAAAACCATTTAGAAAAAAAACCGATCCAAAAAATCGAAAAAACATTCGAAAAATCAAAGTGAAATTGCCGCATGTGAACAAAAAACCACTAGCGAGAAAGCGAATTTTTGTTCAACCACCGTTTTTTCTCTACTTTAAATTAAGAGCGAAGAAATTTCACGCCTTAAAACCACTCACTTTTTCTCTCCACTTCCTGTTTCGGCGTGACCAAAATCACTACTCTTTGACTTCAAAAATCATGAAAATGTGTGAACAGGTCTTAAAAAAACAGCGCCCCAATACAATTCAAATTCTTTGAATTGTAAAAAAAAATTAGGAGCGCTATAATAGCCGCCTGTAATTGAGGACGCGGCTATTAAAAATTTAGGAGCACTATAATAGCCGCCTGGAATTGAGGACGCGGCTTTTAATAAAAAAAGACAGCGCCCAATACAATTCAAATTCTTTGAATTGTAAAAAAATTAGGAGCACTTTAATAGCCGCCTGGAATTGCTGACGCGGCTATCTATTAGAATATTTTGCTATTATCCAATTTGTTTTGTTTTGCTCCTACCTAGCAATCTAGTTTTGAAAAATATCTGCCCTCACCTTGCGTAGTGATAACTGAATCCGTTTCCCTCCCTAGGGAAGTCGAGCCATTCAGGATGTCCGAACTCATTCCCGATGAAGTTCAGGTATCCCTCTCCACCCAGTGCGTGTGAGATGAGCCTGATCATCTTGTGCAGGGCCATACCCCTGTCCAGGATGAGGTTGCGAGGAGACATAGTAGACATCGAAGTGTACATCTCCTTGTCCATAAGCCAAAATGATAGTGTTTTGTCACCAACTAAAAATTACTTGAGCTCTATTTTATTTACTTATCTGCAACGTTATTTGAGCTAATATTATGCCAATGAACTGTCATCTAGTGGTTGTAAAATGTTCACTACTTGATAAGTTCCTTTCGGCACAAAGTATACGAAAGCATTAATTTGAAATAGTATTAACTTTGCTACAGGAATAAGCAAAGGAGATTTCTCCCTTAAGAAACTCAGAGTGTACATTATACAAGGCCTGTCTCAGTTTTCGTGTTACTTGAATAAACCTTATAAGCACGGGCGAAGTAGGCATTGTAAACGTAACCGACTAACGTCGGACAACTTGCTCTCAAAGGACCGGCTAGCGGTTGGCTTCATCAATAGCCAGCTGGGGCTTACGGATGCCAGCACTAAGGGGGGTTGACCGGTGTGTGTGTGTGTGTGTGTGCGTGTGCGTGGGGGGTTGTAATTGCGGGGGGGGGGGGGGGCACTTTCACCTTTTATTGTCTCCTCAAAACAATTTTGGTGAATTGCATTCTCAGAGTATAGAAAGGCTTAGGGATCTAAGAGAACTTCCCTGTCAGAGAATGCCCCCTCCCTGTTCATCCCATTTTTAAGGACGAAAAGTCAAATGGGTCAGAGGAAAACTCGTTGAAGCGAAAAATCGAATTAAAAATATAGTCGTGCAATATAATTACCAACCAAACTTAGCTAAAAGAAGAAATATCAGAGGAAAGAAAACGAAAAAAATTATTAGCCTAATGAATCTAGACATGGTTTTAAAAAATGACACAGCTTTTAGTTCAGGTGTCTGGATAGATTGGTTTATTCTAACTCTTTTCATTTCGGTATTTGAAATTAAACGTATTCGTGAAACATTCTCTAACAGTTGAAAAATATAGAGCTAATTCAGAAACCAAACGTGAAAATTGTGACTTAAGTAAAACAAAAAACGAGAACGAAACGTAAAACGAGTTTTAAAAAAGTATAGCGGAGCAATAATAATTTAATAAGTATAAAAAAAATAAACAAAAAACCATTTACATGAATATCTGTAAAATTGATTTTGTTCAAAACGACAAACAAAATTTCGTCTATATCTTCAAAATTTAAAACAACTTATATCGGTACGTGAACTAATGGCACATATCTGAGTTTGAGTTTCATTGTAAAAACAATTTAAAACAACCGATTAACGTAGAAAGAACTGCTCTTGAACAACTAACCTATATCAGCCTGCTTCAGTTGAGGAAGGGGACTAAAATCCCTGTGGGGGGCTTCAAAAGACGTCAATACAGGTTATTATATATCACTAAAGACACTTAATAAAATAGACACTAACAGAACTGAAAAAACATAGCAGGATAAGTCCTGAAATACAATCCAAAGAATTGACTGAAACACTTAGAAGTACTATACCTGACCAGCAGATCAATTGAACGATGCAAGTCGAAACACAATCAATGATCTCAAAAAGTTGAGAAACTAAAGCAATCAAACAAATCAAAAAAATATACTCATTGCTAAAACGCTAGATTTTACCACAAAGGCAAAATTTGATCCCTTTAAATATATCTATTTTCAAAAAATGATCAGAACCAAATTTTGTCTCTGGAACCGGTCCGGTATTATATCTCTAAGACCTGAAAAAATTCATTGCCCATTAAGATCGATGAACTCGAAAATGAAAGAAAAATTCAAAAATGAAATCAATTGCAAATTTTGATGAAATGTTTCTGAAAAACGTGATATTAATATCTTCAGAACCATTTGTGTTTCTCCAGAGGCCATACAGTAACCCAATTCAAGGCCTTAAAAAATTCACCAGCTCAAAGATCGATAAACAAGTTACAAGACAACAATTTTAAAAAATTTCAAATTTAATCAAAAATAGAACATTGTTCGATTAAAATGTTGAAAACCATTCCATTGTTATTGTAAACTATGCAGTGCCCTATTCTTAATTCTTAAAGGAGATTCCCTGGACCCTGAGTCTGGAAATAACAAAAAATTTTAAAAACTTGAAAAAATGTGTATAATTCTGCGTGTTTGTGTTTGTAGTACTAAAACATTAACATTTATACTAAAACATTTATACTAAAACATGAGCACTAACATTTATCTCATAAAATGGTCATAACAATTAAAATCTGTTCTCGCAAAACACCTTCGTCGGCTTTTAAAAACTTCAACCTAAGACTAATCAAACAAAAAGTCAAAAAATAAATAAAAAAATGAAAAATTGCATCATTTTGAGCTCAAAAATTCCTAAAATAGACCTTTTAACCTTTAGGGTTATACCAGCAGGTGCACCACTCTAAGCACTATCAAGACCTACTTGGGGCCTCTAATTAAACTTAATTCCCGCAGGGCTTTACCTGTTTATCCCATTTTGAAAGATCAAAGTCATTGACAAATGTGCGAAAACATCTTATCAAAACACAGCGCACCAATACAATCTAAATTGTTTGGATTGTAAAAACTACAACAATTTCCGATCACTTTTAAGTCGACTTTTAGTAGTGAACTGCCGACACTTTAGTTCAGCTGCTTAAAACGTGAATGAGGGAATTTTAAATCACGCAAAACGAAACGCAAAAGTCACACGAGAAGCCAAATCGTTCGAACTAAAATTTTGAATAAAAGTCATAGCCAGTAGAATAAGGGAAACCACTCGAAGAGTCGTGCAATATATTTACTAACCCAACCTTGAATTAAAATAATCTAACCAAAATACCAAACAAAAAATTACGAAAAAATTAAAGGCCTAATGAAATTGTAGAGATGGCTTTAAAAAATGACACAGCTTTTAGTTTAGGAGTCTGGGTAGGCTTGGGGGAGGTAGGTTAGGTGGCACGAGAGGGATTAAGTGGGTAGGGGGTTAGCTGGGGGAGGTAGGTAGGTGTGGGGGCAGGTAAGTAGGTGGGGGAGGGGGTTGATAGGTTCTACGGGGGGGGGGGGGGGGGGTACGTGGGCGTAGAAGCGGTAGGTGGGCGGTGTCTGTAGTTTGAAGAGAGAAGAGACTGTTATGGTAAGAAAACTTCGCACCATGAACTTTTCACCTGAAGTAATACCAGCAGTTGTTAATTTCTATGCTACTGTTAAAGTCCAATGTTCGAAAACGGAACTCAATATTCGAAAACAAAAGTCAAAAGTTCAAGTCATGAACAACTTGCGTAAACTAAAAAAAACCTGTAGAATTTCAATACTCTTCTTCGAGTCGTAAAAAGACCACAGTACTGATAAAATTGCTACAAACTTTGTTTGAGAGCAATTAATATTATGCTGAACGTCAGAAGTAAGTTAGCACCCCCTAGTTTCTCGATAAATTCAATTATTGACGCAATATTACTCATCTTAATCAATTTTTGAAAACAATTTTTATATCATCGATCCCCTAGGCTGGTGCTTTTGTCTAATTATGAAATTCTGATCATACGCAACGGTAATTTGACGTTGTACGCAAATGCAAGCTTAATCATGGTTGAACAAACGTGAAAACATCACATTTTGAGACAACTTTCTTTTAACAATGAAACTTGGAATAAGTTCGTCAGCTTTACATTGGTGCATTTGGTGAGTTGCCGTTACTCAATATCTGCATTTTATAACTAGGCAAGAGCGGTAGCCTAGGGGGTAGAAATTGTTTTTGAAATTTGATAAGATTGAGTATTGAGTAATGTTGCATCCAAAATTGAACTTTTACTTCGTAAAACTAGGAGGCGCTAATTTAGTTTTGACGTTTAGTATACATGCTCCGACTAAAAGCAAGGTAATGAAAGGACTAGACGATGAAACTCCTTCTTAGTAGATGGGAGAGTAGAAACAGGAGTAGGATACCTAGTGCCTGGTCATGTGACTCTGCATATCCAATGCACTTCTCCTTGTGTCTTCTGTTTGTGAGCACGTGGCATATGTTCCCCATGTCCCACTCGTCATCCTTCTTCTCCTTCAGCAGTTTAATCCACATGTCCGGGATAGCCATCGCCAGACGGTAGTCGAATCCCAAACCACCCTCCTCCACTTCCCTGGATTACAACAGGTATCATGCCAAATGAAATCCCCCACACCCTCCCCACTTTTCATACGCTTCCATATCCATACCTTTCTGATTACTGTTAGAGGTATAGAAAAACTGCTGGAATAACTGGTAGCTATAATTCTAGCAGTGATGCAGCGTTTTCAGATTTGAAATTCATATTAATTAAGGTTCCAATACTTCTCGCTCTGCTAGCTAATTGAGCGATTCCTACCATCATATTTTTCGGAAGTAATTAGCTCTACCATTACCTGCATAGAGCTGGCATTCCTGACACATCCTCTGCTATCATGATTGCATCAGGCTTCAGATACTTCTTCACCAGGTGACTGGCTAGCATCATATACACAAGTGCATCTGTGTCCACTTGCATTCCAAAATACTCTCCGTAATCCCCACTGAACCCTGCAAAACGTATACTTAGTTAACACACACTGATTTGCTACGGATCGCATCACTTGGATTATATTTGTAAATATTTGTAAACGTTTCTGAAGCCTTGGTAACATAAAAGGCTTTAGCCCTTCCCCCACACCCTTCACTCTTGACTCTTTAGCCATTCAATTGTTTGCATTTCTTCAATATTTTTAGAAGCTTTCACTTGGACAACTTTATCTTATTAAACATTTCTCCAAGCCTTTTTTCAACATACTGTTTTAAACTAATAACGATCGATTAGTTTAAATCTTTTCAAACTTTTCTTTTGAACGTACCTGTTCCAATTCCATGATGATGATAGAGCATTGAAGTGACTCCGTCAAATCGGAACCCATCGAACTTGTACACCTCCATCCACATGGCAAGATTAGATAGCAAGAACCTACAGTAAATGACCCTCTTTTCATATACGTTTTAGAATTACAGCAAATTATTGAATTAAATTCTCCTCGTAACTAAAAGATCTACGCATTGCCCTTTGAATTGTTGATCAGCAACACAAATTAACACAATCGACAAATGTCGCTCGAATTGCTCTCGAAAGACTGACGTCGCTCTACTCTATTGTAATCTGCTTGAGCAGAGGTAGGGGCAGTAGCGGGGCAATAAGTTTACTAAGTGATAATCATTTACAATAGGTTTACGAATGATGCTAATATAGCTTATAGATCACTAGTAAGATTTAGAGTAACAAATCAAACCAATTTTTGTTTTAACCTTTTATTTCAATACTAGTGGTAAACTCGCCAATTGAGTTCACCTCCTTAAATTCTGAATGACAGAGCAATTTAGATAAGTCACTCAAAAAGTCAAATCGGCCAGACAGACACAAAACAATAATTGCTTCAAACTTCGTTCGAGATGAATCAATCACAACTCTTACTGCAATTAATCACAACTCTTACCTCCGGGTTTCCCAATGTTTGTAGTCAAACAGACGGCTGTCCCACAGATTATGATTGCCTCTGGGACCTGAGTGGAAAAAGCAGCTGTCCGTTCCATCGAACATGTTCAACCCGTCTAAAGTATTTTTGGCAGCGTGACTGTGGACAACGTCCAGAAGGACAACCAATTTGAGACTATGTGCTGTGTCTATGAGTTCCTTCAGCTCCTCGGGAGTACCGTACCGGCTACTGGCAGCAAAAAAGGCAGTGACCTGCAAACCAACAAACTCATTTCCCCTCTACTTGCATAAAAAATAAAAAGCAATAAAATACAAAGTTTTATTCTTAACGCAGAAAAGATACCATAAAACACAAGCAATCGTCAGTTATTACACTTATGTGCGCGAATCCGGCGTTGCATAATGCACTACGAGCATTTAAGTAAAGGATCCATCTCAACACTTTTCCATGGGAAAGAGGAACATAGCTGGAAGATAGTCAGAATAGCTGCGATAGCTTGGTAGTCTGTAGTCTCGAAAAGCTAACAAAAAAGAAACTGCGAACAAGAATTTTTGCCATAACCTTGTCGAATACGCAAGCGTTATTTCTACAAGCCTTCAAATAACCTTCGATTACAGCGTTCAAATCTAAATGAAGGTCACCTGCTTTTAGAAATAACTTAGAAATAAATTAAGTGTAAATTTAATTTTCTGACAATCTTCCAGCTATGTTTATTTTTCGAAAGGATGAACCAGGGTTGAGATATTAATTTACCTATATTTGATGATATCTCCTCAATTGAAAGCTTATTTTTGACATCGTGGTAAAATCACATTTCCGCCAGTTGTCATGTGCGTACAAAAAAATATTCATTTGCACGAACAAGAGTTACCCTAATGAGAG
This sequence comes from Convolutriloba macropyga, assembly GCF_964194025.1. Lineage (NCBI taxonomy): Eukaryota > Metazoa > Xenacoelomorpha > Acoela > Convolutidae > Convolutriloba > Convolutriloba macropyga. The sequence continues at coordinate 19,002,616 of NC_134475.1, forward strand.
CTAAAATCGATCAAATGTCATTCAAACCAAAACCGGATCTTAATAAAAACGTCTACATCGCGTGATCTTCAACAACATATACCACCTTTGTAAAAAAGAAACCAAATGAGAAACAAAGTAAAAAAGGACAACAGGCAATGAATTTGATAAAACTATATATAGTTCCTATTTTTATGTTCTAAAGGTAAAAAAGACTTCTGCTAATAACTGGGACTCTAAAATAGATTCTGTCTGATCTCACCATGAAGGCAATGTGAACTGTTAATATTCAGATTAATATTAAAGAAACCAAATAGATTAACGAGTGGGTTCAAAATGAGCCTTTTTTTAAAAAGATAAGAAACGATAAAACTTAAAGCAACAAGGCGGCTCGTTAATGTGCGATCGCACTCACATGATGTTCCGACCCGAGCTCATCTACATTTTTGAGTTAATTGTCAACCAAAAGAAGAAATAACAAAAATAGATGTTTGAGATTAAAACAATCGTTACACAACCTATCTACTAATTGAATTACATAATACCATACCTTATTACAGCGCCAATGAGATCTGACCTTAAAGAGACCACGAGACAAAAAACAACAAAAAAATAGCAAAAACAAAAACTTCACGGCAAAAACTGAATATCTAAATTTAAAAGCACATAGTAACAACGTCAAAATGCAGTCAGATAGAACCTTAAATACTCAAAATTAATTTGTCCTATCTATACAGTGGACAGAAAAATTTCTTAATGAGACTATGTTACTATCAATGAGGCGAAATTCAGAAATCAACCAACATTTTTTAAATAAAAATTTCAAAAGTCTTAAAAATCTTTAGCTTTTAACAAAATAATCCATGATAATTTGATAAAAAGTAATACAAAACCAAAAGGCCTTGTCTTTGGGTAGTTTAGGCCTTAGAAACAAACTAAAGAAAAACCTACAAAAATTGGAATCGACTCGCGAAAACAAACTATTGCTACCATTAAAATCTTTAGCTATTATCTGAATTTTATAAATTTTCAATTCTTATTTCTACTAATTCAGCTGCAGGAACTATACTGAGAGATTAGATAAGTTTATTTGGGCCACATTTGTAAACCATTGGGATCTGTTACTACGCGATTGTTCTGTAGGAAGAGAAAAAGAAGCGCAAAAAATGACCACTCAAAAAACGTTCTAAAGAACGCATATTTTCCAACAAACGAAGCATCGGTTACAAATAAAATCAGTAGATATGTTAATTTTTGGAATACAAGAAATTGGATGTGACCTCTCATTGATGAAAATAAATTAAAATTTGAGGAAAAGAACAACAAAAACTGAAAAGTTTGAAAATTGTTTGAAATTGTATGTCATAAACTTTAAGACTAAAGGCTATAAACTGACTAATTGATCCGGTAAAATCATTAGTTCAATCATCAATTAAAAGCCTAAGAGACTTGTCAGCAATTTACGGCTACCTGAAGAACAAAAACAGGCAAAAACAGCAACTTCAAGAAAAAAATTGAGAAGGCAATAAAAAATAAACTTTTCTATGTTCAATTATTTTTTAACAGTGATAAAATCCCTTTTTTTATCAATATAGTTTCAAAAAATCAAATATGAACAAATACATTAGAACCAAGAAACTTCTGAGAAAACTCGTAGTCAACGCCATTAATTTCATTAGCTTTCAACGGAATCCACTAATTACGCTAAATTATGCCTCCATGGGACAACAATTTTATTGGCTATTCATATTTGGTCAAAGGACCTTACAACAAAATTTTGAAGTTGAAAACAACAACAAAGACAGGCAACAACCATAAATTGAGTAGAAAAGTGCCAGAAGAAAGTGTCGAAGCAATTTAAATAATGAGTTCTCTGAAAACTCTATATATGATTCATTGAACGTCTTCGCTAAACCAATGGGAACTATCATTATTAGGATAATGTGATAAGATTTCAATAGGATCCAAAACTAAAAAATACTCGAAAATTAAAAAAATTGAAAACTAGTGGCCTTGAAGTTTAAAACTAATAGGTAGAAGATAAAACCGCTAACCAGATTATTTTTGGCTACATTAGAAATAAAAAGGGATCTTGTAAGTACTAAGACTAACAGTCCACGAAAAAATTTAGGATCGTTTGATGTTTAAAAAATTTTTAGAAAAAATGTTTTTAAAGTCTTAACAGCCATTAAACTCAAAAGCTTTTAACGGAGGTCAATAACTACGCTCAGAAAAAACACGATGGCAGGAGAAAAAAGTTTGTCATGCATTGATAATCAATAAGAGATCGCAATAAGTCTAAGACTGAAAACAACAACAAAAACATGCGAAAACCAAAACTCTGTAGAAAAGTGCGAGAAAATTTCGAAGCCATTTAAACCATCAGCTTTTCTCGAAAAACTTTATCTGTGATCCACTGAATGTCTTTTCCAAGCCAATGGGATTCGAAGATTTTTTGGATAAAGTGTATAATATTTGGATAACGTGATAAGAGTTCAAAAGTAACCAATAATACGAAAATATCCAAAATTTTTTAAAAAAAACTTTGAATTCTTGGGTTATTGAAGTCATATAATCAATAGTTAGAAGATAAAATCACCAACAAAATTTGTTTTAGTTTCAGTAGAAAGCAAATGGGTTCTGTCAATACTGAGACTGACTAACAGTTCACGAAAATTTTGAAGATTGGTTAATGTTCAAAATTTTCAAAAAATTATTTTTTAACTTCTTAAGAGCCATTAAATTCATTAACTAACAACGAAAGTCAATAACTACGCTCAAAAATGCTTCAATGGGAGTATGCGGATGTTTGTCGTGCATAGTTGATCAATAAAACATAAGTCTTATGACTATGAAAAAAAAACAAAATGAGGCAAAAAGCAAAAAATCAGTAGAGAAGTGCGAGAAAAAATCGAAGCCATTTGAAACCATGACCTCTTCTCTGAACAGTTTATCTGTGATCCACTGAACGTCTTCTTGAAGCCATTAGGAGCTGTCAATAGGATAATGTGATAAGGTTTCAAAAGTAACCAATAATACTGAAATATCCAAAAAAAGTTTTTAAACCTTTTTGAAACCTTGTGTCATTGAAGTCATTTTACTAAAAGTTTGAAGATAAAACCGCCAGCTAAACCAAATGCGTCTACTGTAGTACGCAATAGGGTGCTGTCATCACAGAGACTGACTTACAGTTCACGATATAAGTTCATGATTGATTAATGTTCGAAAAAATTTTCGAAATTTTTTTTAAAGTCTTAACAGCCGTTATCTGTCCACTCAAAGCACTAGATATGTTCACTTAATCTCATAACGGAAGATATTGCAATGTTAGTCACTTCGATTTGAAAAGTGACTTGTCTCTAGGTGACTTAAAAAAGCAAAAAAAATGGAAGAGTTTTTTAAAAAAAAGCTCTCAAATAGATTTCGAATTTTCTTAAAAAATTGAAGCTCCCTATGACACCAGAACTAGTCTTTTTATCGCCTTTAGTCTATTAACACAAAATCGGTTCATTTTTGGGACGAAATTCAAGTTTGAAATACTATTTTTACAGAAAATTTCTTAATTTGAAAAATCACACTAAAAGAGAACAAAAATCCCGTTGTTCAAACAAAACATCAATCCTCGATAACTCCTTGAAAAAAAACGAAAATCAAAAAATCTTATTTTTTGATTTTGAATTCTACAATCGACCAGCTTTTTAATGATACCACTCACATTTCTGCGATGAATATATCGATCGGCCAAAATTGACTGAACAAAAAAACCCATTTGAGTATATAGTTCCTCCCCCCACAAGTGGGATCGGAACAATTAAAATAAGCTACAAACTGAATGCAGAGAACGGCTTCAATTTCATTTAATCAGTTTTTTTAACAAGTAGTGTAAGATCCTTAAAACCATCAAATAAGGATTGAAACGATTAAAATAATTCATTATACTTCATCGGAGAGCCAACGACACTCCAAAAAGACTAAATGACAAGGAACAACAACTACGGACAAAAATTGAAACATATCAAGCCGATTGCCGAAAATTCAAATACCAAGCATAAAATATGGGCTTTTTGGGTTTATCTCGTTTCTATTTTGATTTGCTTTTGCGATTTCAACGTAGTTCAATTTATATTGCTTTGTTGCGCAATCACTTTTTAAAAGCAGGTTGAACAGAATGAATCTATCCTAAAGACACGATTTCACGCAAAACTTTAAACAAAAATAATTTACTTCTGCGTTATCGCAGCGGAGCAGCATTAGGCTTTTAAGTCTGCAGCGTATTAACAGTAGCCTGTTCTCAGCTGTCCTTTTTCTATTATTCCCTACATCTCAGACTGTTCATTTTTGTGAGCATGCATGCTCTTTTTTTGGTGACTATGGTAACTTTTTTGTGTCCGAGACGTTCACGTGGTACCATTATTGGAGTCAACATTGGTCAGGCTATAGTCAACCTGAAGCTATGGTTAAGTAAGAGCTCATCGTTACACAGACAGCTTCACGGAGGCAGGGGCTCGAACTATCGACCAATGGTGTGTCAATTACACACCCTACCTTTCGGCTATCACGCCACTGACCCAAATAAAGCAAAACAAATTTTTGGCTTGCGAAGTAAAAAAAACGCAATAATAGCTGGCTGAGAAGATGAAGTCGGCTCCTCAAATCACTGATTATTTTTTAATACCAGTATTGTCAAATTTAAACACATTAGATATGATCAAGAGCCATCGCATCAACTAAATTATGCCTTGTTGAAGAACCCATGAAAACTTTCACTCAAAGTGACAGGACCGCGGAAAAGATCAACCCCCCCCCCCCCCCCCCCCCCGCCCAAATAAAACTACTAATATTTTAGTGTCAAATTCATTAAAAAGATTTCAAAACTCAGCTATTACATTGCTTTAATTATGCCTCATTGCAGAGCCGAAGAGACCATTGATTAATGAAACCAGAAGACTAGAGAAGGATTTGCAAATTGGAGACAAGGAAGAAATCCGGAAATCTTTATGAAAGCACAGTTTCTAAAAGAAGAACACAACTTTGCAAAAGAGTGCTTGTACAGCTGTACAAAATCTGTTCTCTCATTGCACTTTGAAAGAAGCTTCAAAACATTTCACACCTTAAACCTACTTTCTTTGTTCGCCAACTAGTATTCCAGTTTGACTCCTCGAATGTCTTTTCGGAAAAAGGCGGAGAACAGCAGGAATTTTTCCAGAAAAGACTCCAGAAAAAATATTCAGAAATCAGCTCGACAATTTGTTGGGAATACTCTTTCACTGAACACTCCAACTTAAAAACTCCAATAGAGGCCGCTATAGAAGAAAACTATCTTTTGTTGACCAGATTAAGCTTTGAAATACATTAAAATATTAAAGAAATGCAAAAAGTATTTAAAAAAATAGTGGAACATTTTCATTCAAAAATTCATTAAAATTTTAAAAGTTTTCACCGAAGAAATATGGAAATCAGTCTCATGTCAACACTGATTTACTAAACAAGTCTGCTGTCTTGAATTTCATACTAAAGGAAAAAAAAACACAAAGTTAAACTTGTCAGGAAACTATAGGAAAAGACCTTAAAATTACGATGCTAGAAGTTGCCGCGAACTGAACAAGAAAGATAAAATATCATTAAACGACTAAAAGTTATAAGTTGCCGTGGACTGATAACAGTACGATTTTAAAAAATACCACTAAACGATAACAAAATGTTTAATCAGAAGTAATTCTCCGAAAACTGTCAAAATCAATTGAATCGAGTTTTTTTGCAATTTTGTTATGCTCAAATTGCCAAAACCAAAAAAATACCATAAAAGAAAATAGTCGACGAGAAAACCCTTAAAAAGAAACGCTCCGGCTATTAATCCAACTTGAACACCAACTCAGAGAACCAAATTTCCTCCGTAAAATCATAAGAAAGCGACAAAATCAGCAATTACTCCTCTTTAATTCGTATTAGAACATACCGCGACCCAATAAAACTGACAATCTTTGAACTTGAAAAACTAAGAGAAGGCCCAAAAATAGCTCCAATCAGCTATTGACTATAATTCATATAGCTTAGTAATCAAATCAACCAAACAACAGATAAACGTCGGTCGGAAAGTAGTAGTACAAAAATTGCATTAAACGAAGACCCACCGGCAAAATATAATTGCCTAAACCTTCGTTTGAGAGCAAACAATACCCACAGCGTATTAGTCGATGATGAGCTGCTCAAATGTACAGCGCAAATTTTACATTTCTCTTATCGAACAACTTATCGAAATTTTTAGAGAGCAATTAATATTCACCTATGCAAATTTGCCTATTTATTTTCAGCTATATGTGGTTGTCCATATTATTTCTGACTTAACGTATTACTATTATTTTTATTATTCTAAAAAAGAACTATTTATAAACTCAACAGTACAGAGGAACCGAAAAAAGTATTTTGAGTTCTCTTTAAACTCAATTTCAGATGTGATCGATTTCAACTGGAAAGGCAATTTATTCCATTCATTTGGTACTGCAAAACATACAGTTCATCTGCCTTAAGTAGATCCGAATTTCCGTGTGGCAAACTTGTACACAGTGCGTTCATGTACCATCGCAGTTGCGATGGGACAGTTCGGACAGATAACTCGGAGGATGGTGAATGCCACAATAAACAATCTGATAAATTTTATACTATCCCCGTTTTCTTATTGGAAGCCAGTAAAGTGTTCTCAGAAAGTTGGCTGTCGGTGAATGTGATGACAAGTAGTTTATTAATCGTACAAACGAATTCAAAGTCAGCTGTAGGTTCGCAAACCATCAGTTTGGAAGTCCCTAATACAGAGAGTTACAGAAGTCCACTCTCGACAACACTACAGAACGAGTTTACTCAACTGAAAGGACGTGATCAAGCTAATTACGGGCCGACATAACTTCTTGCATGTAATAATAATAATTAAAGAGACCGAACTGGTCTACGGACAAACTTAAGCCTAGTATCAAACTGAAAACCAAGCAATTTAACATTTTCAGATAACTTTGCTTTTTGAGGTAGATCTAAATTACAGGTTGTACTTTTGACACGTTTGGTGACAATAAAAACCTGTCTTTCATGAAGACATTTTTGTTCCAAAAAAGATTCCATTAATGACCAGAATGATCTTAATCCTTAATACAATTGTAGTCAATTCGTCCTCTGCCATTGTTCACGAGGGACAGCTGAACCGTTTCTAATATTTGTTTTTTGCTTATGGTCAAGTTTTGAACGAGACGCCCACTATGTTTACTTACTTCTGTATTTGACCATAGACACTAAACGTAACCATAGCGCCGACCCATTCATTCTTTGCATTAGACAAATACTTCAGCATAAGTTATATTCTCCTTCATATTACGCAGATATTTTCTCGTTTATCAAAACACTCACGTGCACATTTTAAATGCCGAAAGTCTGCAGTGCCGTAAGTTAAAATGCCAGAAGTTGCTTCTTAGCCAGAAGTTGACTTCCGTTGACTTTCGTCATTTTAAAACGTGCGCGTTTCGTGTTTTAAGCATGGTTAAGTGACTCTGCAGAAGTCACTTCGAAATTCTGACATAATATCTCGAACCGCTTCGCGGTTCTCGATAAACGCCAGAAGTTCTCAGTGAATTCAAGCAGAGTCATTTAACCATTACTTCATTAAAAGGCTTGTATGTATTTACGTTGATATTGAAATTCACGTTTTCTTATTCACGTTCACCTCTAACGGATGCCGATTACTTGTAACTGAAAACTACTAATATGTGAGATATGTAAGTTACCTGATATCCGAAGCACCCATAATATGCATGCTCCATGATAGCCATCAACTGGATGCAGTTGTAGCCCATGTCAGCGATATGGGGAAGCACCTTTGCAGTGAAATGTTTGTAAGATGACACTTTCGGTTCCGGGGACGCAATTCCAACATGCGCCTCGTAAATTTTCAGATTTTCAGGAACGGGAGGTGACTTATGTTTAAATTGATAAACATCTGTCGGATTCCAAATAACGTGGTCGTAGGTGAAAGAGCCGTCTGGTTGAAGAGCGTATGAAGTCCATGGAGAAATACGGTCCAGCAATTGTCCATCCTGAAAACAATTGGGACAAATGAACACAGTTAAGAAAATATTCTCAACAATTTTCAGCTGAGCATATGTTGCCACTCACCTTAGACGCGACACTCAACCGCACTCTGTCTAAATGCTTTAAACGAGGTGTCCCGTCATTTTGGGGTGGTAGATCAAGAACCCACTTTCCATGTTCCAATTGTTTAAAGGAGGTATTAACTCGATTCCAATCATTGAATTGCCCACGCAGAAACAACCCTTCAGCTCCAGGTGCATACTCTAACCACCTCATAGAGCCATCGGGCAAAAACTGTGGTCCAAATTTTTGATAACCTCGGCTGGAAAAAACTTAGTCAATTACTCAGCATCAAATAGGTCTACCGAAAAAACTTGGCTGTATACTATTTTTGGTACATTCAAGCGGTTTTTGACAAATTTTGCGTTTTAATAGCTGGAGGAGTTAATGGTATATGTAAAGGTTTTTTGAAGGGGGACGAAAAAGTATAGGTCCGCAGAAGAGAATTGACAAATCATAGTACAAACCTGAATTTTAGAATACTTCCTTCACCAGCCTCGATCGCATCTAAAGACTTTTTGAACTGTGTGTAACGGTATCTGAAGTCTCTTTCAAAGTTGTTTAAATACGGATCGTCATTTAATAAATTTTTCAATTTGGGCGGAGGAATAGCATAATCTGGTTTCCATGTGTCGTGGTTTCCATTCTCAGCATCCGCTGCTCCATTCAAAGTCATTTTATATACCTACAAATAGTTTTAACTATAAAGAAAAAAGTTCAAATAGAATGCAAGTCACATTTATATATTTACAATGCGGAATGCAACTTTAGATTTTTCCGTTTGTGTCCCCCCCAGTAAAATCTTCAGGGTTTAACAACCATTCAGTTGTCCAAGTTTGTTAGTTTCTGATTGCTGTTGCAGTGTCCTCATTTCCATATGATGAACTAGGTAAATTTGTTTTCCTGTAGGGATTGCAGAAATAATAGAAAATAAATTAACAAAGGCCACTCCCCAACACTGGATGAATACTGGCTGGTCCGGCGCCCTCCCAGCACTACGTCTTTATAAAAGATTTCGTATAATTTAGATCTATCAATAAAATGATAATATATACAAACATCAGCTGAGGAAGTAAAACAAAAGACAGATAGCATTAGAAAACATACCCGGCAGATTGCCGGAAAATAGCCGCCGTTGATTCCAATAAGCATGATTGGGATTGAAAGAAAAGAAAATATTGAAAAAAGATTTTTGTACAAAAAAATTTTTTAAGTCCGATTTATTTTGATGGCATTTCGTAGTTGAACATAACGTACTTCTGTTTCTTAGAGAGAGGCTACAGGGGCTACTATCAATACCAATAAGCATTAGCGATGGTAACTAAGACTTATAGGAACGACGTTAAAATAGCGGGCATCTAAAATTGGGCTTTATGGGTTTATCCCGTTTCTACTTCTGATTTTGATTTTTTTTTAATACTGACTCTCTTCATTTTGAATTGCTTTGCTGAGCAGCTGCTGTTTAAAAGGACTTTGAGCAGAATGACAGAAGCGTGAAACTAGCCTAGAGAAGTCAAAAAGATATCACGCAAAATGTTGAAAAAGCGGCAAAATGAGGTAAAGCGCAACATTTTTTATTCGTCTAAGTAAAAAAAAATAGGAGCGCTATAATAGCCGGCTGAGAAGATGAGGGCGGCTATTAAACAAACAAATAATGACAGAAGTAGATGAGTCAAACTAACAGCCTCCCTCCTTCAGCAACAGCTCCCATCTACAATTTCGCGCCGCCTAAGCGTCCTTGACCCACGAAGGCAGAGGATTGAACTCTTCCGGAGAGCAAAGCTGATCCTTGTCCTTAGATATGATATGAATCAGCGTAGCTGTCCCCTTTTCGCGCAGAGAGCTTTGATGCAAGTTGTTTCAGCACTTTTGAAGCTGATGGGCCAGCTCTACCAGTGCACGCGAAGACAAGCGGGCAAAAAGTTGCTCTCTCAACCTCAGTTATTCTTTGTTCATATTTGTTCTTTTTAATAGATTCATGGTACTCGTAGGCCTCGCTACTGCTTTCAGGCCAACATTTTTGTTGAACCTTGATTCCCAAAGTCCGTTGGCCTTGATATCTAATCTTGCATCATCATCATCAGTTGTCGTTGATTTAAAAGTAAAGGTTTCCCCTTGTAACGGCTGAAGATGAGGTTCAATCTTGACATCATGGCAGATATCATTTAACAAATTCTCAAAGGAATCGCAGAGTCCATTATGTCTCATGTGCGTGTATTCTCCTTTCGGACAGAAGAGGGCATGTGCCACAGTGAAGTTTTTATTGCATGCGCATAGTGATGGCATCTTCACTGGGTTCCAGCCATAGCGTAAATTCAAGAAATTGCAGAAAAACTAAATTGCAGTCTTTCCCAAAACGTAAATTGCAGAAATAATGCCAAAATATTAGACAACGTATTTATAAGTAAACATTTTCCATATTTTGCATACCTTAAGCACTAGGTTGTACGGATCTATTCTGTTTTGCCCCCTGGTTAATTATATGTTGTTATATAGCACGTTACTATGCAAGAAAATAGCAAGTGCTGATGAGGGGCGTAAGAACAATAAGCTAACTAAGGTGGGGGCGCAAAACATAATAGATCCGGTTGTAAAGAATTTTTATTCGGTTGAAAATTTCTTCAGTCCGGTCCTTTCCCATTATAGTCTCCCTAAGAAGTTATAGCTCCCATTATGGTATAATTACCGGGTCTTTCCCATTATAGCACCCACCCATCTTAGTGGTCAGAAAACCTATAGCCCCCCAATCATGGTAAATATACCATAATGGGGCAATACTTTCATGGGGGGCTATAATGGGAAAGACCCCTAGGGTCTTTGCCATTATAGCCCCCCCCCCTCCCCGATGAAATCATAGCCCCACTTATGGTATAATAACCAAGATTGGGGGTGGGGCTATAGGTTACCTGGCCAGTACGCGGGGGCGGGGCTATAATAGTAATGGGATAGACCCCTAGGGTCTTTGCCATTATAGCCCCCTCCCTCCCCGATGAAATCATAGTCCCACTTATGGTATAATAACCAAGATTGGGGGTGGGGCTATAGGTTATCTGGCCAGTACGCTGGGGGCGGGGCTATAATAGGAAAGACCTGTCATATTTACCTTCTTTCAAATCAATAAATTACAATTAAAGGTACAATAGGGTGCATTTCAAAATTAAGACGGAGTAATTAAAGTTAAAAGTCGCTCTTCATAGCTGTTTTTCAATTAAAATCCATTTTGTAGTTCAATTTTAGCAGTTCAATTTCCTTCATTTGCGATATTTGGAAACCATGCCTGAGAGCAGTAGGTAATTATCGGTACAAAGTAACAAGGTCGCTTTGGTTTTCCATTTGGTCTACCATATGATGAGTAATAGTCGCCGTTATGCTTCCCTTGACGTTCAGGAGGTTAGTCGCAACTTCTGTATTACATTGCTGCTGACTTACAAGTTTCATATAAGCCAAACCGAAGAAACTATATCACTTGTTGTTCAGGCAAATCACTGTAGGAAACGATCAGGAAAATAGCATATAACCCCGTGACGCGCCACTGCTAACTTCAAGCCTAACAGATACCTAATTAGTAGTTTTTGGTTCGTTAGATTACTCAATTTATTTTACTCCAACTCTAATGTTATGGAAACTTTGTATTAGCACGTTATGTGGTAGAGTAAAAAATTTCGCAAAGTCAAAAATACTAATGTCTTTGCTACAGAAAGAATTGTCAATTAAAAACTAAAATGACTTAAAAACATTATTCAAACATTGCGTTCATCTTCAGGTTTACTTATAACTGATTTCACAATCGATAGAAAAAGCTCTAAGAGATCTCTATTCAAGCAACCTAGCTCCAGATATCCCAAGGTCCGCCATGAAAAGTTTGCTAAAGCTTGCGGTGACGAATGTTCATTTCAAATGTAATGGGATCTGGTATGTACAATCAGAGGGACTGGCTATGGGTGCATCACTGGCTGTAATACTAGCAAATGTGTGGATGAAATCGTTTGAGGCATCACTTCAAAAACCAGAGCTCAGTAAAAACTTTTCCAGATGCGACCAAAACGGGAATTGCAAAGACTGTAACCGGAGAGTGACCTACCGAGGAAAAGGAGTGGAATGTGAGTCATGCAAAAACTGGTTTCATGCAAGATGCCAAAAAATATCGAATGAGGAATACGCCAACATGCAGGATGTGGTTTGGATTTGTACTTATTGCAGCAACCAACAGACAGTGGGACACGATAAGGAGATGAAATTGTTTAAAAGGTATGTGGATGATATTATCTGCACGGTTCGTGGTGACCCGGATGAGTATTTAAAATTTGCAAATTCATTACACAACAACCTGCAATTTACCTTAGAAAAAGTGAACATGGATGGGGGTTTGGCTTTTCTTGACATTAACGTAAATGTGAGCAGCAAAAATAATATCACCTGTCATTGGTATCAAAAACCAACTGACACTGGAATAATACTGAATTTTCGCAGCTGTGCACCGCTTCAACGTAAGAAAAATGTGATTCAAGGGACGGTTCACAGGGTTTTTAATGCAACCTCTAATTGGTTGGCCTTCGATCAGGCTCTTGAAAAGAACAAATCTTGCTGGACCAAAAATCAATATCCAGAGGAATGGTCTTCAAAAATTGTGAATCAGACTCTAGAAAAAATAATAAGTGGCGGTAAAGACCAATTAAGAACAACACCAAAAGAGCATCAAAAAAGCAAGACTAAATCTAATGATAAGCCAACTATTTTTCTACAATACAGAGGCAACCTCACTCAAAACTTCGCAAGCAAATTGAAGAAACTATGCGAATTGCAAGTAGTTTTTACAACGCGAAAATTAAGATCGTGCCTCCCCACCCTGAAATCATCCTTTGATAGAGATCTGAAATCCCACGTGGTATATGAAATTAAATGTAATGGATGCGGATCCATCTATGTTGGGCAAACAAGCCGGCATGTTACCACAAGGATAACAGAACATCAAAAGAAGGATTCACAGGTGGGTCAACATCTAGTTGAATGTCGTGGCGCCACGAATGACATTGAATGGAGAATTCTGGACGCCTGTCGGTCAGTAGAAAAACTAATGATCATCGAAGCTATATATATCAGCAAGCTGAAGCCGGCACTAAACACACGCGACGAATATAGGGGGAGGGAACTCACGCTAAAATATTAGTTCAAATCATAATTTTGACTAAATGAGAATGCATAGGGCAAAAAACATTTTGTGCATGACAAAACGAAATTTGCAAAACCTCCACAAGAGGGATACTTATGGTTAGGGCAAATTCGGAATAACCCTAAAAATACAAGAACATGGACAAAATCGAAAAATCCGGAATAGGAATGTTTTTAAGTAAATTGATAACAGATGTAAATATGTGTTGTAAATAGGCTAAATATTGTATATAAGGAAAAATTTTTGATTGAATTTTTTAGAATGTTTCCTAGAATTGTTTTAATTGTCATCTCAGACAAATGTAAATACATATTCATTTTATCTTTTAACAATTTGTAAAACAGTTTTAACCTGACGATGAACGTAAAGTTCGAAAACGTTTGTTTTAAGTATTGGAAGTAATTTTAATTTGACAAATTGGTTTCTTTTACATCGATTAAAAAGATTTCCAACGCCTATAAGCTTGTCATTGACTCTATCTATCGATTTCTACGAAATGATTTAGGAAAATAACGAAAATTTGAAATTAATTAGTTAAAATTACATTTACAAGATTTTATTTACCTTTAATACATCAAAAAGATTCAAAATTTGTTCCGGACTTTTATAAATTCAGTTATTTGGATTTTAATTCCTGAACAAGAGTCTTTGCGTTCATTCCTCTGTTATCCAATATTTATTGGGGTAGACAAAATTTGCAATTAACATATATCAGAAAAAATTTTGAACTTGAAAAGTGAAATTTTCTGCATTTGAACAAATACTTCAGTGTAAATTTCCACCCCTGGTACTCGTCGCGCGTATATTTTTGAGGTTTAAACATTTTGATGTAGATCGCTTCTATTGTCATTAGTTCTTTAACCCCGCGACATGCATCGAGATTATCCTATTCAAAATCATGCGATGTACTTCAAAATCCAGCGAGGTGTTACTCCACAAGGGAATCTTTCATTTGTTGTTCTGAAATTTTAGTGGTAATATGACGGCTGGTTTGACGTATACAGATGAAAATGCGTCCATTACATGTAACTTTATATACAACAAATAATCTCAGATTTTTATCAAAATGTGATTTCAGGGAAGGCTAGCACGTTTTAGTTTTCTCGTTGAGAAAGTGATTTGAATACCAAACATTTTTTTTCAGTTCACTCGCAAACGTTTTAGTGATGTTTCTTTTGTATATTGAACAAAAAAAAAGCTTATGCTAATTTTCGTTGAGTTTTTAATTGTTTCGAGATGTTGTTTATATTCTGGGGTTATTTCTGAAACCGTTTCTTTTGTGACTATTTTGTCCAACGTCTCGTTGAGAAGAGACTACTTATTTGGATACTGATTTTCAGTCAAGATCTCCTTAAGGGCTGCATCAAAGTATTGCTAATCACTGATTGCATTGAAAATCCTATATAGAGTCCCTTGATTCACTTTTTATGTTGCAGCCGTGCACAACTAGGAAAATTTAAGTTTATGCCGGTATCAGTGAATTTCTGATACGAATGACAGCTATTTTGTGTTTCATCGTTTATGCTTAAGTTCAGATCAATGAACGTCAGGTTTCCATTAGCGTTGGGGGTTTCAAAAATGAATTGTAAGTTCTTGTGAAGAGAATTCACGTACTCAAGGTACCCTTGAGGATTCCGTTTGCCAGTGCACACTATGTCATCCACATACATCTTGAATGCTTTAAATTTTTTTGTGTCCTCCACTGTACATTTTTCTGCGCATTGGGAAAGATCCATACAATTTCCTGCCCCAGTTTTTAAACTCCGAGTAATACTTTCGAATTTTGCAGGAAACCAGCTTTTACAAGATTCCAAATCGACTCTGGAAAAAAGAGACACCAAATTGTTGCGGTTCTCGTTACTGCTTTCGGGCATTTACAAAGCAGGCCAAAGCGGAGTACTGTTTTTCTGTACTTAAGCAATTCCATTAAGCCTGGCAGGTTGCGATCCAATTGTCCTGATCCTGTGTTAAACCTTTTTATTTATTTTCACCATTTCTTTCATTGATACAAACTGCTATTTATCTGTTTCTCAGTTTCTACGGTAAGATCGTCACGCAACATGCATCGACAAAGTATCATTCAATATCATGCGGTGTACTTCAAAATCCAGCGAGGTGTTACTCCACAAGGGAATCTTTCATTTCTTGTTCTGAAATTTTTGGTGGTAATATGACAGCTGGTTTGACTTATACAGATGAAAATGCGTCCATTACATGTAACTTTATATACAACAAATGATCTCAGATTTTTAACGAAATGTGATTTCAGGGAAGGCTAGCACGTTTTAGTTTTCTCGTTGAGAAAGTGATTTGAATACCAAACATTTTTTTCAGTTCACTCGCAAACGTTTTAGTTTTAAGCATTAGAGATGGTAACTAAGACTTATAGGAACGACGTTAAAATAGCGGGCATCTAAAATTGGGCTTTATGGGTTTATCCCGTTTCTACTTCTGATTTTGATTTTTTTTAATACTGACTCTCTTCATTTTGAATTGCTTTGCTGAGCAGCTGCTGTTTAAAAGGACTTTGAGCAGAATGACAGAAGCGTGAAACTAGCCTAGAGAAGTCAAAAAGATATCACGCAAAATGTTGAAAAAGCGGCAAAATGAGGTAAAGCGCAACATTTTTTATTCGTCTAAGTAAAAAAAATAGGAGCGCTATAATAGCCGGCTGAGAAGATGAGGGCGGCTATTAAACAAACAAATAATGACAAAAGTAGATGAGTCAAACTAACAGCCTCCCTCCTTCAGCCACAGCTCCCATCTACAATTTCGCGCCGCCTAAGCGTCCTTGACCCACGAAGGCAGAGGATTGAACTCATCCGGAGAGCAAAGCTGATCCTTGTCCTTAGATATGATATGAAATCAGCGTAGCTGTCCCTTTTTCGCGCAGAGAGCTTTGATGCAAGTTGTTTCAGCACTTTTGAAGCTGATGGGCCAGCTCTACCAGTGCACGCGAAGACAAGCGGGCAAAAAGTTGCTCTCTCAACCTCAGTTATTCTTTGTTCATATTTGTTCTTTTTAATAGATTCATGGTACTCGTAGGCCTCGCTACTGCTTTCAGGCCAACATTTTTGTTGAACCTTGATTCCCAAAGTCCGTTGGCCTTGATATCTAATCTTGCATCATCATCATCATCAGTTGTCGTTGATTTAAAAGTAAAGGTTTCCCCTTGTAACGGCTGAAGATGAGGTTCAATCTTGACATCATGGCAGATATCATTTAACAAATTCTCAAAGGAATCGCAGAGTCCATTATGTCTCATGTGCGTGTATTCTCCTTTCGGACAGAAGAGGGCATGTGCCACAGTGAAGTTTTTATTGCATGCGCATAGTGATGGCATCTTCACTGGGTTCCAGCCATAGCGTAAATTCAAGAAATTGCAGAAAAACTAAATTGCAGTCTTTCCCAAAACGCAAATTGCAGAAATAATGCCAAAATATTAGACAACGTATTTATAAGTAAACATTTTCCATATTTTGCATACCTTAAGCACTAGGTTGTACGGATCTATTCTGTTTTGCCCCCCCCCCCCCCCGGTTAATTATATGTTGTTATATAGCACGTTACTATGCAAGAAAATAGCACGTGCTGATGAGGGGCGTAAGAACAATAAGCTAACTAGGGTGGGGGCGCAAAACATAATAGATCCGGTTGTAAAGAATTTTTATTCGGTTGAAAATTTCTTCAGTCCGGTCCTTTCCCATTATAGTCTCCCTAAGAAGTTATAGCTCCCATTATGGTATAATTACCGGGTCTTTCCCATTATAGCACCCACCCATCTTAGTGGTCAGAAAACCTATAGCCCCACAATCATGGTAAATATACCATAATGGGGCAATACTTTCATGGGGGGCTATAATGGGAAAGACCCCTAGGGTCTTTGCCATTATAGCCCCCCCCCTCCCCGATGAAATCATAGCCCCACTTATGGTATAATAACCAAGATTGGGGGTGGGGCTATAGGTTACCTGGCCAGTAGGCGGGGGCGGGGCTATAATATTAATGGGATAGACCCCTAGGGTCTTTGCCATTATAGCTCCCTCCCTCCCCGATGAAATCATAGTCCCACTTATGGTATAATAACCAGGATTGGGGGTGGGGCTATAAGTTATCTGGCCAGTACGCTGGGGGCAGGGCTATAATAGGAAAGACCTGTCATATTTACCTTCTTTCAAATCAATAAATTACAATTAAAGGTACAATAGGGTGCATTTCAAAATTAAGACGGAGTAATTAAAGTTAAAAGTCGCTCTTCATAGCTGTTTTTCAATTAAAATCCATTTTGTAGTTCAATTTTAGCAGTTCAATTTCCTTCATTTGCGATATTTGGAAACCATGCCTGAGAGTAGGTAATTATCGCTACAAAGTAACAAGGTTGCTTTGGTTTTCCATTTGGTCTACCATATGATGAGTATTAGTCGCCGTTATGCTTCCCTTGACGTTCAGGAGGTTAGTCGCAACTTCTGTATTAAATTGCTGCTCACTTACAAGTTTCATATAAGCCAAACCGAAGAAACTATATCACTTGTTGTTCAGGCAAATCACTGTAGGAAACGATCAGGAAAATAGCATATAACCCCGTTACGCGCCACTGCTAACTTCAAGCCTAACAGATACCTAATTAGTAGTTTTTGGTTCGTTAGATTACTCAATTTATTTTACTCCAACTCTAATGTTATGGAAACTTTGTATTAGCACGTTATGTGGTAGAGTAAAAAATTTCGCAAAGTCAAAAATACTAATGTCTTTGCTACAGAAAGAATTGTCAATTAAAAACTAAAATTACTTAAAAACATTATTCAAACATTGCGTTCATCTTCAGGTTTACTTATAACTGATTTCACAATCGATTAAAAAGATTTCCAACGCCTATAAGCTTGTCATTGACTCTATCTATCGATTTCTACGAAATGATTTAGGAAAATAACGAAAATTTGAAATTAATTAGTTAAAATTACATTTACAAGATTTTATTTACCTTTAATACATCAAAAAGATTCAAAATTTATTCCGGACTTTTATAATTTCACAGTTATTTGGATTTTAATTCCTGAACAAGAGTCTTTGCGTTCATTCCTCTGTTATCCAATATTTATTGGGGTAGACAAAATTTGCAATTATTATATATCAGAAAAATTTTTGAACTTGAAAAGTGAAATTTTCTGCATTTGAACCAATACTTCAGTGTAAATTTCCACCCCTGGTACTCGTCGCGCGTATATTTTTGAGGTTTAATATTTTGATGTAGATCGCTTCTATTGTCATTAGTTCTTTAACCCCGCGACATGCATCGAGATTATCCTATTCAAAATCATGCGATGTACTTCAAAATCCAGCGAGGTGTTACTCCACAAGGGAATTTTTCATTTGTTGTTCTGAAATTTTAGTGGTAATATGACGGCTGGTTTGACGTATACAGATGAAAATGCGTCCATTACATGTAACTTTATATACAACAAATAATCTCAGATTTTTATCAAAATGTGATTTCAGGGAAGGCTAGCACGTTTTAGTTTTCTCGTTGAGAAAGTGATTTGAATACCAAACATTTTTTTTCAGTTCACTCGCAAACGTTTTAGTGATGTTTCTTTTGTATATTGAACAAAAAAAAGCCTATGCTAATTTTCGTTGAGTTTTTAATTGTTTCGAGATGTTGTTTATATTCTGGGGTTATTTCTGTAACCGTTTCTTTTGTGACTATTTTGTCCAACGTCTCGTTGAGAAGAGACTACTTATTTGGATACTGATTTTCAGTCAAGATCTCCTTAAGGGCTGCATCAAAGTATTGCTAATCACTGATTGCATTGAAAATCTTATATAGAGTCCCTTGATTCACATTTTATGTTGCAGCCGTGCACAACTAGGAAAACTTAAGTTTATGCCGGTATCAGTGAATTTCTGATACGAATGACAGCTATTTTGTGTTTCATCGTTTATGCTTAAGTTCAGATCAATGAACGTCAGGTTTCCATTGGGAGTTTCAAGAGTGAATTGTAAGTTCTTGTGAAGAGAATTCACGTACTCAAGGTACCCTTGAGGATTCCGTTTACCAGTGCACACTATGTCATCCACATACATCTTGAATGCTTTAAATTCCTGTGTGTCCTCCACTGTACATTTTTCTGCGCATTGGGAAAGATCCATACAATTTCCTGCCCCAGTTTTTAAACTCCAAGTAATACTTTCGAATTTTGCAGGAAACCAGCTTTTACATGATTCCTAATCGACTCTGGAAAAAAGAGACACCAAATTGTTGCGGTTCTCGTTACTGCTTTCGGGCATTTACAAAGCAGGCCAAAGCGGAGTACTGTTTTTCTGTACTTAAGCAATTCCATTAAGCCTGGCAGGTTGCGATCCAATTGTCCTGATCCTGTGTTAAACCTTTTTATTTATTTTCACCATTTCTTTCATTGATACAAACTGCTATTTATCTGTTTCTCAGTTTCTACGGTAAGATCGTCACGCAACATGCATCGACAACGTATCATTCAATATCATGCGGTGTACTTCAAAATCCAGCGAGGTGTTACTCCACAAGGGAATCTTTCATTTGTTGTTCTGAAATTTTTGGTGGTAATATGACAGCTGGTTTGACTTATACAGATGAAAATGCGTCCATTACATGTAACTTTATATACAACAAATGATCTCAGATTTTTATTGAAATGTGATTTCAGGGAAGGCTAGCACGTTTTAGTTTTCTCGTTGAGAAAGTGATTTGAATACCAAACATTTTTTTCAGTTCACTCGCAAACGTTTTAGTGATGTTTCTTATGTATATTGAACAAAAAAAGCTTAAGCTCATTTTCGTTGATTTTTTATTTGTTTCGAGATGTTGTTTATATTCTGGGATAATTTCTGTAACCTTTTCTTTTGTGACTATTTTGTCCAACGTCTTGTTGAGAAGGCAGGGAGACTACTTATTTGGATACTGATTTTCAGTCCAGAATCTCCTTATGGGCTGCATCAAAGTATTGCTAATCACTGATTGCATTGAAAATCCTATATAGAGTCCCTTGATTCACATTTTATGTTGCAGCCGTGCACAACTAGGAAAATTTAAGTTTATGGCGGTATCAGTGAATTTCTGATACGAATGACAGCTAATTTGTGTTTCATCGTTTATGCTTAAGTTCAGATCTATGAACGTCAGGTTTCCATTAGCGTTGGGAGTTTCAAG
The DNA here is from genome assembly GCF_964194025.1 of Convolutriloba macropyga. Classification (NCBI taxonomy): domain Eukaryota; kingdom Metazoa; phylum Xenacoelomorpha; order Acoela; family Convolutidae; genus Convolutriloba; species Convolutriloba macropyga. Next base: position 19,023,078 of record NC_134475.1, read on the forward strand.
AGTGAATTGTAAGTTTTTGTGAAGAGAATTCACGTACTCAAGGTACCCTTGAGGATTCCCCTTGCCAGTGCACACTATGTCATCCACATACCTCTTGAATGCTTTAAATTCCTGTGTGTCCTCCACTGTACATTTTTCTGCGCAATGGGAAAGATCCATACAATTTCCTGCCCCAGTTTTTAGACTCCAAGTAATACTTTCGAATTTTGCAGGAAACCAGCTTTTACATGATTCCTAATCGACTCTGGAAAAAAGAGTCACCCAATTGTTGCGGTTCTCGTTACTGCTTTCGGAAATTGACAGAGCAGGCCAAAGCGGAGCACTGTTTTTCTGTACTTTAGCAATTCCTTTAAGCCTGGCAGGTGGCGATTCAATTGTCCTGATCCTGTGTTAAACCTTTTTATTTATTTTCACCATTTCTTTTATTGATACAAACTGCTATTTATCTGTTTCTCAGTTTCTACGGTAAGATCGTCACGCGACATGCATCGACAACGTGTCATTCAATATCATGCGGTGTAAAAAATCCAGCGAGGTGTTATCCCAAAAGCAATTTTTAGCAGGTCAATTTCCTTCATTTAAGATATTTGTAAACCATGCCTGACAGCAGTAGATAATTATCAGTACAACGTAACAAGGTCGCGTTGGTTTTTCATTTGATCTACCATATGATGAATAACAGTCGCCGTTATGCTTCTCTTGACGTCGAGGAGGTAAGTAGCGACTTTTGTAATACCTTGCTGCTCACTTACAAGTTTCATATAAGCAAAGCAAGGAAACTCTGTCAATTGTTTGTTCAGGCGAATCACTGTTGGAAATGATTAGAAAAATATTTTATAGCCCCGTGAGGCGCCACTGCTAGCTTCAGGCATAACAGATAACTAATTAGTAGTTTTTGGTGCGTTAGATTACTCAATTTATTTTTCTCCAACTCTGATGTTATGGAAACCTTGTATTAGCACGTTTTCTGGTAAACAGTAAAAAACTTCGCAAAGTCAAAAACATACTAATGTCTTTGCTACAGAGGAAGAATTGTCAATTAATGACTAAATTGATTGAAAAACATTATTCAAACATTGCCTTCATCTTCAGATCTACTTATAACTGATTTCACAATCAATTAAAATGATTATCAACTTATATAAGCTTATCATTGACTCTATCTATCGAATTCTACGAAATAAGTTAAGAAAATAACGAAAATTTGAAATTATTTAGTTAAAATCACATTTACAAGATTTTAGTTATGTTAAATACATCAAGAAAAGATTCAAACTTTATTCCGCAAATTATAAATTTACAGTTATTTGGATTTTAATTCCTGAACAAGAGTCTCTGCGTTCATTTCTCTGTTATCCATTATTTGTTAGGGTAGACAAAATTTGGAATTAACATGTATCAGAAAAATTGTGAACTTGAAAAGTGAAATTTTCTGCATTTGAACCAATACTTCAGTGTAAATTGCCACCCCTGGTACTCGTCGTGCGTATTTTATTGATGTTTCAACATTTCGATGCAGATCGCTTCTATTGTCATTAGTTCTTTAACCCAGCGACATGCATCGAGATTATCCTATTCAAAATCATGCGAGGTACTACAGAATCCAGCGAGGTGTTATTCCACAAGGGAATCTTTCATTCGTTGTGCTGAAATTTTAGTGGTAATATGACGGCTGGTTTGACTTTTACAGATGAAAATGCGTCCATTACATGTAACTTTATATACAACAAATTATCTCAGAATTTTATCAAAATGTGATTTCAGGGAAAGCTAGCACGTTTTAGTTTTCTCGTTGAGAAAGTGATTAGAATACCAAACATTTTTTTCAGTTCACTCGCAAACGTTTTAGTGATGTTTCTTATGTATATTGAACAAAAAAAGCTTCAGCTCATTTTCGTTGATTTTTTAATTGTTTCCAGATGCTGTTTATATTCTTGGGTAATTTTTGTAACCTTTTCTTTTGTGACTATTTTGTCCAAGGTCTCGTTGAGAAGACAGGGAGACTACTCATTTGGATACTGATTTTCAGTCCAGATCTCCTTAAGGGCTGCATCAAAGTATTGCTAATCACTGATTGCATTGAAAATCCTATATAGAGTCCCTTGATTCACATTTTATGTTGCAGTCGTGCACAACTAGGAAAATTTAAGTTTATGCTGGTATCAGTGAATTTCTGATACGAATGACAGCTATTTTGTGTTTCATCGTTTATGCTTAAGTTCAGATCTATGAACGTCAGGTTTCCATTAGCGTTGGGAGTTTCAAGAGTGAATTGTAAGTTTTTGTGAAGAGAATTCACGTACTCAAGGTACCCTTGAGGATTCCCCTTGCCAGTGCACACTATGTCATCCACATACCTCTTGAATGCTTTAAATTCCTGTGTGTCCTCCATCCTACATTTTTCAGCGCAATTGAAAAGATCCATACAATTTCCTGCCCCAGTTTTTAAACTCCAAGTAATACTTTCGAATTTTGCAGGAAACCAGCTTTTACATGATTCCTAATCGACTCTGGAAAAAAGAGACACCAAATTGTTGCGGTTCTCGTTACTGCTTTCGGGCATTGACAGAGCAGGCCAAAGCGGAGTACTGTTTTTATGAACTTTAGCAATTCCATTAAGCCTGGCAGGTTGCGATCCAATTGTCCTGATCCTGTGTTAAACCTTTTCATTTATTTTCACCATTTATTTTATGGATACAAACTGCTATTTATCTGTTTCTCAGTTTTTACGGTAAGATCGTCACGCAACATGCATCGACAACGTCTCATTCAATATCATGCGGTGTACTAAATCCAGCGAGGTGTTATCCCAAAAGCACTTTTGAGCAGTTCATTTTATTTCATTTAAGATGTTTGTAAACCATGCCTGAGAGCATTAGATAATTATCGGTACAACGTAACAAGGTCGCGTTGGTTTTTCATTTGATCTACCATATGATGAATAATAGTCACCGTTATGCTTCCCTTGACGTTGAAGAGGCAAGTCACGACTTCTGTATTACATTACTGCTCATTTACAAATTTCATATAAGAAAAACAAAGAAACTATGTCACTTGTTTGTTCAGGCAAATCACTGTTGGAAATGATTAGAAAAATAGCATATAGCCCCGTGAGGCGCCACTGCTAACTTCAAGCATAACAGATAACTAATTTGTAGTTTTTGGTGCGTTAGATTACTCAATTTATTTTTCTCCAACTCTGATGTTATGGAAACATTGTATTAGCACGTTTTGTCGTAAACAGTAAAAAACTTCGCAAAGTCAAAAACATATTAATGTCTTTGCTGCAGAGAAAGAATTTTTAATTAATGACTAAATTGATTGGAAAACATTATTCAAACATTGCGTTCATCTTCAGATCTACTTATAACTGATTTCACAATCAATTAAAATGATTATCAACGTATATAAGCTTATCATTGACTCTATCTATCGAATTCTACGAAATAAGTTAAAAAAAACGAAAATTTGAAATTATTTAATTAAAATCACATTTACAAGATTTTAGTTACGTTAAAAACATCAAAAAAAGATTCAAACTTTATTCCGCAAATTATAAATTCACAGTTATTTGGATTTTAATTCCTGAACAAGAGTCTTTGCGTTCATTTCTCTGTTATCAATTATTTGTTAGGGTAGACAAAATTTGGAATTAACATGTATCAGAAAATTTTTGAACTTGAAAAGCAAAACTTTCTGCATTTGAACCAATACTTCAGTGTAAATTTTCACCCCTGGTACTCGTCGCGCGTATTTTTTTGAGGTTTCAACATTTCGATGCAGATCGCTTCTATGGTCATTAGTTTTTTAACCCCGCGACATGCATCGAAAATGTCCCATTCAATATCATGCGGTGTATATCAAATTCTAGCTAGGTGGTATCCAACAAGAGAAGCTTCCATTTGTTGTTCTGAAATTTTAGGGGTCATATGACAGCTGGTTTGGTTAAATAGATGAAATTGCGTCCCTTACATGCAACTTTATATACAACAAAAGATCTCAAATTTTTAGCAAAAGGTGATTTCAGGGAAGGCTAGCACGTGTTAGTTTTTTTGCTGGGAAAGTGATTTGAATAAAAAACTTTTTTTAAGTTTACTCGGAAACGTTTTAGTGATGTTTTTTATGTATATCGGACAAAACAAAAGCTCAATCTCATTTTCGTTGAGTCTTTTAATTGTTTCGAGATGTTTGTTTTTTGAGGGTTTTGCTGTAACTTTTTCTTTTGTGACTATTTTGTCCAACTTCCAGTTGAGAAGAGTGGGAGACTACTAATTTGGATACTGATTTTCAGTCCAGATCTCCTTAAGGGCTGCATCAAATATTGCTAATCACTGATTGCATTAAAATTTCTATATAGAGTCCTTTGATTCACAGTTTATGTTGCAGCCGTGCACAACTAGGAAAATTTAAGGTTATGCCGGTATCAGTGAATTTCTGGTACGGTACAAATGACAGCTATTTTGTGTTTCATCGTTTAGTCTCATGAGTCTCAAGAGTGAATTGTAAGTTTTTGTGAAGATAATTCACTTACTCAAGGTACTCTTGAGGATTCCCCTTGTGCACACTATGTCATCCACATACCTTTTGAATGCTTTAAATTCCTGTGTGTCCTCCGCTGTATATTTTTCTGCACAATCGATTTTTGGCCAGTTTATAAACTCCAAGTAAGTAAAATTTTGGGATTTTGCATGAAACCAGTTTTTGGCCAGTTTATAAACTCCAAGTAAGTAAAATTTTGGGATTTTGCATGAAACCAGTTTTTACATGATTCTTAATCGACAGAGCAGGTCACAGCGGAGTACTGTTTTTATGTACTTTAGCAATTCTATTAAGCATGGCAGGTTGCGATCCCATTTGTCCTTATACTGTGATAACTTTTTATTTATTTTCGCCGTTTCTTTAAATGATGCAAGTTGCTATTTATCTGTTTCTCAGTTTTTACGGTAAGATCGTCACGCGACATGCATCGAGAATGTCCCATTCAATATCATGCGGTGTACTACAAAATCCAGCGATGTGTTATCCCACAAGAGAATATCTTTTTTTGTTGGTCTGAAGTTTTAGTGGTAAAATGACGGTTGGTTTGACTTATATAGATTAAATTGCTTCCATTACATGTATCTTTATATACAAATGACTTCAGATTTTTATCAAAAGGTGATTTCAGGGTAGGCTAGCACGTTTTAGTTTTCTCGTTGGGAAAATGATTCGAATATCAAACTTTTTTCTCAGTTCACTTGCAAACGTTTTAGTGATGTTTCTTATGTATAATGAACAAAAAAAAGCTTAAGCTCAATTTCGTCGAGTTTTTAATTGTTTCGAGATGTTTATATTTTGGGTGTTTTTCTGTAACTTTTTTTGTGACTATTTTGTCCAACGTCTCGTTGAAAAGACTGGGGGACTACTCATTTGGACACTGATTTTAAATCCAGATCTCCTTAGGGGCTACATCAACGTATTGCCAGTCACTGATTGCATTAAAAATCCTATGTAGAGTCCCCTGATTCACGTTTTTTTGTATTGCAGCCGTGCACCACTAAAAAAACTTAAGTTTATTCCGGTATCAGTGAATTTCTGATACCAATGACAGCTAATTGGTGTTTCATCGTTCATGCTTAAGTTCAGATCTATGAAAGTAATGTTTCCATTAGCGTTGGGAGTCTCAAGAGTGAATTGTAAGTTTTTGTGAAGAGAATTCACATACTCAAGCTACCCTTGAGGATTCCCCTTACCAGTGCACGCTATGTCATCCATATACCTTTTGAATGCTTTAAATTCCTGCCTGTCCTCCGCTGTACATTTTTCTTCACAATTGAAAAAAAGATCCATACAATTTTTGGCCAGTTTATAAACTCCGAGTAAGTAATACTTTGGGATTTTGCATGAAACCAGCTTTTACATGATTCTTAATCGACAGAGCAGGTCACAGCGGAGTACTGTTTTTATGTACTTTAGCAATTCTATTAAGCATGGCAGGTTGCGATCACATTTGTCCTTATACTGTGATAACTTTATATTTATTTTCGCCGTTTCTTTAAATGATGGAAGTTGCTATTTATCTGTTTCTCAGTTTTTACGGTAAGATCGTCACGCGACATGCATCGAGAATGTCCCATTCAATATCATGCGATGTACTATAAAATCCAGCGATGTGTTATCCCACAAGGGAGTCTTTTTTTGTTGTTCTGAAGTTTTAGTGGTAAAATGACGGTTGGTTTGACTTATATAGATTAAATTGCTTCCATTACATGTAACTTTATATACAAATGATTTCAGATTTTTATCAAAAGGTGACTTCAGGGTAGGCTAGCACGTTTTAGTTTTCTCATTGGGAAAGTGATTCGAATATCATACATTTTTCTCAGTTCACTTGCAAACGTTTTAGTGATGTTTCTTATGTATATTGAACAAAAAAAAGCTTAAGCTAAACTTCGTTGAGTTTTTAATTGTTTCGAGATGTTTATATTTTGGGTGTTTTTCTGTAACGTTTTCTTTTGTGACTATTTTGTCCAACGTCTCGTTGAGAAGACAGGGAGACTGCTTATTTGGATACTGATTTTCAGTCCAAAATCTCCTTAAGGGCTGCATCAAAGTATTGCTAATCACTGATTGCATTGAAAATCCTATCTAGAGTCCCCTGACTCACATTTTCTTATGTTGCAGCCGTGAACCACTAAAAATATTTAAGTTTGTTCTGGTATCAGTGAGTTTCTGATACCAATGACAGCTATTTTGTGTTTCATCGTTTATGCTTAAGTTCAGATCTATGAACGTCAGGTTTCCATCGGCTTCGGGAGTCTCAAGAGTGAATTGTAAGTTTTTGTGAAGAGAATTCACATACTCAAGGTATCTTTGAGGGTTCCCCTTACCAGAGCACGCTATGTCATCCATATACCTTTTGAATGCTTTAAATTCCTGTCTGTCCTCCGCTGTACATTTTTCTTCACAATTGAAAAAAAGATCCATACAATTTTCGGCCAGTTTATAAACTCCGAGTAAGTAATACTTGGGGATTTTGCATGAAACCAGCTTTTACATGATTCTTAATCGACAGAGCAGGTCACAGCGGAGTACTGTTTTTATGTACTTTAGCAATTCTATTAAGCATGGCAGGTTGCGATCCCATTTGTCCTTATATTGTGATAACTTTTTATTTATTTTCGCCGTTTCTTTAAATGATGCAAGTTGCTATTTATCTGTTTCTCAGTTTTTACGGTAAGATCGTCAAGCGACATGCATCGAGAATGTCCCATTCAATATCATGCGGTGTGCTACAAAATCCAGCGATGTGTTATCCCACAAGGGAGTCTTTTTTGTTGTTCTGAAGTTTTAGTGGTAAAATGACGGTTGGTTTGACTTGTATAGATTAAATTGCTTCCATTACATGTATCTTTATATACAAATGATTTCAGATTTTTATCAAAAGGTGATTTCAAGGTAGGCTAGCACGTTTTAGTTTTCTCGTTGGGAAAGTGATTCGAATATCAAACATTTTTCTCAGTTCACCTGCAAACGTTTTAGTGATGTTTCTTATGTACATTGAACAAAAAAAAAGCTTAAGCTCGACTTCATCCAGTTTTTAATTGTTTCGAGATGTTTATATTTTGGGTGTTTTTCTGTAACGTTTTCTTTTGTGACTATTTTGTCCAACGTCTCGTTGAGAAGACTGGGGTCTACTCATTTGGACACTGATTTTCAATCCAGATCTCCTTAAGGGCTGCATCAACGTATTGCCAGTCACTGATTGCATTGAAAATCCTATGTATAGTCCCCTGATTCACGTTTTCTTGTGTTGCAGCCGAGCACCACTAGAAATTTTAGTTTATTCTTGTATCAGCGAATTTCTGATACCAATGACAGCTAATTGGTCTTTCATCGTTCATGCTTAAGTTCAGATCTATGAAAGTCAGGTTTCCATTAGCGTCGGGAGTCTCAAGAGTGGATTTTAAGTTTTTGTGAAGGGAATTCACATACTCAAGCTACCTTTGAGGATTCCCCTTACCAGTGCACGCTATGTCATCCATATACCTCTTGAATGCTTTAAATTCCTGTGTGTTCTCCGCTGCGCATTTTTCTGAACAATGGGAAAAATTCATACAATTTCCTGCCAGTTTTGAAACTCCGAGTAAAAAACACTTTAGAATTTTGCATGAAACCAGCTTTTACATGATTCTTAATCGACTCTGGAAAAAAGACAGCAAATTGTTGAGGTTCTGGTTGCTGCTTTCGGGCATTGACAGAGCAGGCCAAAGCGGAGTACTTTTTCTATGTACTTTAGCATTTCCACTAAGCCTGGCAGGTTGGGATCCAATTCTCCGGATCCTGTGAGAAATCTTTTTATTTATTTTTGCCGTTTCTTTATTTGATGCAAACTGCTATTTATCTGTTTCTCAGTTTTTACAGTAAGATCGTCATTTTCTCCATTACGAGCCTCAAACTGACTGGCATTATGGATTTCTTTCCGTTTTTTCGAGTATGCTGTCTCTTTCATCACACAAAAACCCCACCCTTTATCAAATGGTACAGCTAGTTTTTGACGCTTCAAAAATCATGAACGTTTTTAACCCCTCTATCCATTGGTGTGTCGCGTACATTTTTGGCGTACCATTTTTCCGACAATTCTATTCCACATAACCTTTCACTGTCTGTGTTGTTCTCATGTAACTCACAAAAAAATCTGTCCACGGCCGCAAGGAATTGCACTTCATTAAATTAGTCTCTGCTTTGGACCTAATGATAAGACGTCAAGGACAAAGTTTTGCAGTTTCACACCGTCCAATGAAACAACTTTACTCTGCTATCCATTCCCCAAAGGCCTGTCTTGATTCTCAAAAAGTATCTCCAACTGGTTGTTAAGTCTCCTTCCAAACAATTCGGAAAGATATCTCCTTCCCCTTCTATTGGTGTACAAAATTGATGGTATAGGCTATTTTTCACGTCTTTCCTGAGAATATCCCTGTCCTCTTTAAATATTCCATCGAATAACTATGTCTTTGACTAATGCCTCGTCAAGTTTTCTGTCTTTGACTGCTGCCTTCTCAAGTTTTTCGTACACGATGACAAAAACAAGTAGCTGCAAAGCTATTGGTAGGTTTTTGGAAGCTAAACTGATTATCACGGAAATAGTCTCACAATTTTAGAAAACATCAGCAAAAAACGCGTCTTTTCAATCATATCCCCCTGGCTTGGTCGTCAGATAACCTACAACCCCCGCTCCCTCCAATCATGGTAAATAAACCATAATGGATGGGGCTATAATTTTATAGCGGGGGGCTATAATGGGAAAAGAAAAAATAATTTTGTAAACCTTGGATATGCATTTTAAAATACTTAGGAGCTGATAGCAAAAAACATCTGATGTGTTCCGTCTTTAACAACACGGCTTATGTGATTTACTTTCCAGTATGTGTAACAGCATCCCTTGTTGGTTCTGGATGGGAATAAGAATGTTGTCGGCTTTGCGAGAGATCTACTATAGTCTCCCAACAGTAAACGTCCAATTTAGCTTCGTCCAGTCATCCAGGCTAATAGATACTAAGATCACTGATGATTTAATGAATTTTAGTGGATTCAATTGTTAAATATAACCAATTTTGTTTTACTATAATCAATTTTTTTACTATAAGTATATAGTATTATATTGGTAAGAAAATAATATGGAATAGTTTTATTTAAATTTAGAAAATTATTTCTCCTCAAAAATGGCTGATGACCGACGTAATTGCAGTTTCTGAATAACTTATAAAAATCATATTCTTCCTTGCGTTTTTCCCGTACGTTTCATTCTGTTAGTCCTAAAGGCAAGACCTTAAGTGAACAGCATCTGGTGGCCCTACATTTATAGTGCATGCAAAATTCAATATAGTAAAAGTAAATGACTTAATAGCTGCTTGAAGCACTATATAAAAATCAAGTCAAACATTCAAAATAAACGTTTTTAATATATTCAACAAAATCATGAAAAAGAGCGTCCTGAGTACATTCCGAAAGAGCAGCTGAAATAAAAAGGAGACGGGCGGAAAGTTATTTTTCAGCAGTTTTTCACAATAGCTAGGTCTAAAAATCTAACCACCTCTTCTGTTTTGATGCAGGACATTTTTAGTCGGACATCTATCTTGAGAGCCATCTAACAAATTTTAGGGTAGATTTTTTTTGTAGAGCAGACTTTTCCTTGAAACGGAAAGGTCGATGGACAAATTACTACAGAGAGATATTAAAGGAGAACGACATGCGCAAGGAAGGTTGGAGACACAATTGAAAAAGATCGCGCTCAGCACCTATCGCAGCTTGAGCTAAAGCTTGAAATATTTCGTCAGCAGTTAATTTCACCAAATTGTGCGTGCAATTTTAGAAATAAAAAAAACATCTCAAATGCAATCTACAGGTCACTGAAAAAAACTGCTGATGACATTAGCTATAGCAGAAAACCAACAAAAGGCACCATGTCATTCAAAATTTTGTTATTCCGATTGCATTGAAAATCCTATGTTGAGTCCCCTGATTCACATTTTCTTATGTTGCAGCCGTGCACCACTAAAAAAATTTAAGTTTATTCCGGTATCAGTGAATTTCTGAAACCAATGACAGCTAATTTGTCTTTCATCGTTTATGCTTAATTTCAGATCCATGAACGTCAGGTTTCCATTAGCGTTGGGAGTCTCAAGAGTGAATTGTAAGTTATTGTGAAGAGAATTCACATACTCAAGGTACCCTTGAGGATTCCCCTTACCAGTGCACGCTATGTCATCCATATACCTCTTGAATGCTTTAAATTCCTGTGTTCTCCGCTGTACATTTTTCTGCACAATGGGAAAAGATTCATACAATTTCCTGCCAGTTTTTAAACTCCGAGTAAATAACACATTAGAATTTTGCATGAAACCAGCTTTTACATGATTCATAATCGACTCTGGAAAAAAGACAGCAAATTGTTGAGGTTCTGGTTACTTCTTTCGGGCATTGACAGAGCAGGCCAAAGCGGAGTACTGTTTCTATGTATTTTAGCATTTCCACTAAGCCTGGCAGGTTGGGATCCAATTCTCCGGATCCTGTGAGAAATCTTTTTATTTATTTTTGCCGTTTCTTTATTTGATGCAAACTGTTATTTATCTGTTTCTCAGTTTTTACTGTAAGATCGTCACTTTCTCCATTACGAGCCTCAAACTGACTGTCTCTTTCATCACACAAAAATCCCAGCCTTTATCAAATGGTACAGCTAGATTTGACGCTTCAAAAATCATGAACGTTTTTAACCCCTCTATCCATTGGTGTGTCGCGTACATTTTTGGCGTACCATTTTTCCGACAATTCTATTTCACATAGCCTTTCACTGTCTGTGTTGTTCTCACGTAACTCACAAAAAAATCTGTTTACGGCCGCAGTGAATTGCACTTCATTAAATTGGTCTCGGCTTTGGACCTAATGATAAGACGTCAAGGACAAAGTTCGGCGGTTTCACACCGTCCAATGAAACAACTTTACTCTGTTTTCCACTCCCCAAAGGCCTGTCTTGATTCTCAAACAGTATCTCCAACTGGTTGTTAAGTCTCCTTCCAAACAATTTGGAATGATATCTCCTTCCCTTTCTGTTGGTGTACACAATTGATGGTATAAGCTTTTTCACGTCTTTCCTGAGAATATCCTTGTCCTCTTCAAATTTTTCATCGAACAAGTATGTCTTTGACTAATGCCTCGTCATGTTTTCTTTCTTTGACTGCTGCCTTGTCTAGTTCTTCGTACCCAATGCCGAAAAAAGAAGTAACTGCAAAGCTATTGGTAGGTTTTTGGAAACCAAACTGATTATCACGGAAGTAGTCTCACAATTTTAGAAAATATCAGCAAAAAAACGCGTCTTTCCCTTTATATACCCCCAGCATGGTCGTCAGATAACCTACAGCCCCGACTCCCTCCAATCATGGTAAATAAACCATAATGGATGGGGCTATAATTTCATAGCGGGGAGCTATAATGGGAAAGACCAAAATAATTTTGTAAGCCTTGGATATGCATTTTAAAGTACTTAAGAGCTGATAGCAAAAAACATCTGATGTGTTCCCGTCTTTAAAAACTCGGCTCATGTGATTTACTTTCCAGTATGTGTAATAGCATCCCTTGTTGGTTTTGGATGGGAATAAGAATGTGGTCGGCTTTGCGAGAGATCTACTATAGTCTCTCAACAGTAAACGTCCAATTTAATTTCATCCAGTCATCCAGACTAATAGATACTAAGATCACTGAGGATTTAATCAATTTTAGTGGAATCATTTTTTATATATAACCAATTTTTTTTTACTACAATCAATTTTTATACTATAAGTACATAGTATTAAATTGGTAAGAAAATAATTTAGAATAGTTTTATTTAAATTTAGAAAATTAACTCTCCGCAAAAATTTTTGATGACCAGTTTCCGACATAATCGCAGTTTCTGAATAACTTATATAATTCATATTCTTCCTTGCGTTTTTCCCGTACGTTTCATTCTGTTAGTCCTACAGGCAAGACATTAAGTGAACAGCCTCTGGTGGCCCTACACTTATAGTGCATGCAAAATTTAATATAGTAGAAGTAAATGACTTAATAGCTGCTTGAAGCACAATATAAAAATCAAGTCAAACATTTTTAACAAAATAAACGTTTTTTGATATATTCAACAAAATCATGAAAAAGAGCGTCCTGAGTACATTCCGAAAGAGCAACTGAAATAAGAAAGAGAAGGGCTGAAAGTTATATTTCAGCAGTCTTTCACAATAGCTAGGTCCAAAATCTATCCACCTCTTCTGATTTGATGCAGGACATTTTGAGTCGGACATCAAACTTGAGAGCCATCTAACAAATTTTAGGGTAGATTTTTTTTGTAGAGCAAATTTTTCCTTGAAACGGGAAGGTCGATGGACAAATTACTCCGGAGAGATATTATAGGAGAACGGCATGCGCCAGGATGGTTGGAGACAGGTTTGAAAAAGATCGCGTTCACCGCCTATCGAAGCTAGAGCTAAAGCTTGAAATATTTCGTCAGCAGTTAATTTCACATTGTGCGTGCAATTTTAGAAATAAAAAACATAGCAGGACAAGTCCTGACGTACAATTCAAAGAATTTTCATTGACTAAACAGAAAACTAAACCAAGAACGGACTATGAATGGATTGGGAAAACCATTTAGAAAAAAAAATCCGATCCAAATAACCGAAAAAACTGTAAAAATCAAAGTGAAATTGCCGCATGTGAACGAAAAACCACTAGCGAGAAAACGAATTTTTGTTCACACACCGTTTTCGCACTCTACTTTAAATTTAGAGCGAAAAAATTTCACGCCGCAAAACCACTCGCTTTTTCGCTCCACTTCCTGTTTCGGCGTGACCAAAATCACTACTCCAATTTGACTTCAAAAATCATGAAAATGTGTGAACAGATCTTAAAAAAAAAAACATAGCAGGACAAGTCCTGACGTACAATTCAAAGAATTTTCATTGACTTAACAGAAAAACGAAACCTAGAATGGACTATGAGTGAATTGAGAAAATCATTTAAAAAAAGTTAGAAAAAAAATAAGAAAAAAAAACAGAAAATCAATGTCAAAATGCCGCATGTGAACAAAAAAACCACTAGCGAAAAATGAAAATTTAATTCAAACAAAAAACTAGGCCTAGAATGGCTTTGAATGGATTGGGAAAACCATTTAGAAAAAATCCGATCCCAAAAATCGAAAAAACAGTAAAAATCAGAGTGAAATTGCCGCATGTGAACAAAAAACCACTAGCGAGAAAGCGAAAATTTGTTCAAACACCTTATTCTCACTCTATTTTAAATTTAGAGCGAAAAAATTTCACGTCGCAAAACCACTCGCTTTTTCGCTCCACTTCCTGTTTCGGCGTGACCAAAATCACTACTCCAATTTGACTTCAAAAATCATGAAAATGTGTGAACAGATCTTAAAAAAAAAAAAGACAGCGCCCCAATACAATTCAAATTCTTTGAATTGTAAAAAGACAGGGCCCCAATACAATTCAAATTCTTTGAATTGTAAAAAAACATCTCAAAAGCAATCTAGAGGTAACTGAAAAAACTGCTGATGACATTGGCTAGAGCAGAAAACCAACAAAAAAGCACCATGTCATTCAAAATTCTGTCATTCGACAGCTTTTGTCGCAGCGCAAAGAACAGGTAGCTGAATGAAAAAAATAGAGCCAAAAGAGTTTGCACAGTTTTTGGGCAAACTTGAATCTGATGTGAAGAATAGCAACCAGGAATCCAAGGGATTAAGAATGTTCAATTGTTGCATTTTGTGAGAAGCAAAGTACCATGGCACACCTTTTCGGTTACATCTCTCGGATTTAAATAAAGGACAGAGGTTGTTCCGAAACCCATAAAGAAAACAGGGTGAGAATTAATCGGACCCAATGCAATTAAACTGCAAGATATAACGAGCTTGATGTCTTCTTAACAACCTCTGGGAAAGGAAAGGGTAGAGCTAATGTGCTCACGGCAGCATATTGGTCAGTTAACAAAATATTCACAAAAATGTTTATCTGGTATGTACATTTCATTAACATTAGACAACACAAGGTCGAGTATGTTTCCCAAAGAGTGAGTTGGCGTTTTAATTAATTGCAGCAGAACTTAGTAAAATATAAATTTGAAGAAAGTGGTCATCTCATTGGAGTTAGAGGTAGATGATTGTCAATCGAAATCGGGTTTTTGATGTCAACTGTAATAACAAGTTTATAAAAATTCGAAATGTTGGTCTCAAGTACGGATGAAATTTCAGTCCTTTTTTTATGGAACGATCCAGATTTAAAAGAATTTTATTACCAAATCAAGACAAATGAAACTACATCTTCAGTAATCTCAGGAAACCTGCAGAGTCACAGTCCCTCTATCAAAAATTGGTTTGGGTTTGCATAGCAACGCCATCAAGTAAACCACAATTGTAATCAGTCCGAGCAGTTATAACGTAATCACAATTCAATTTGATGTTGGAAATAAAATTTGTGTAATTGAAATAAAAACTGAAAGCAAAACCTCACCTGTCTTACTGAAGCCAAAACAGGTTTCAGTAAGGCAGGCGAGGTCCGGCTGGCATAGTGCTAGAAAATTTGAAAGAAGAATGCGTTTTTTGATAGATGATACCGTAGCAATTAATTGTTAGAACATTAATATCTAGTCAGTCGACGAAAACAGCGTCGTTAGCAAGGAAAAAATAGCAATACGAGTTTCGAATTTTGATTCGGGACTGAATGCAACCACCATTGTTCAGATCATATTCTTTCTTGAGCAGCTTCATTTGATTATTAAAAGCCTTGTTTGCATTCTTGTTTAGTTAGAATGACCTAAATGCTACGGGGGGAAAGATTTCTAGCTACACCCGCGCAAAATTGACAAAAATTGCTGTGTTTTAATGTTTGACGTTTTTCCAAGCCTGTAACATTTCTCAACGTGTAAATTCACTCCATTGATTGATGTCATCAGCGGCGGTTTTTGTCCTTCAGTAGCCGCTCGGCAAACAAATTCTCCCTATTTTCAGATACGGAAATGAATTCATTTGCTTCAAACGAATATCCGTCTATAGATCATTATAAAGAGATCTCGTTGAAGTAGCAGGAGTTGGCTGAATCTTTGTGAAACAATTGGATTTGTCATGAAGTTTTCTGACAAAGTTTATTTTTTTCTCCAATCTTTGTTGTTGACATCTTTTTAATCCTAGATGAAGTCACTGAAATTATTAAAAGCAATCATTTAAAAATTAATAGCATGAGTGATTTCGTTAATTAACTTAGCTTGATGTAAACAATGAGTTTTGTACTCAGCGTCGCTAGAGATAAAATTCGGCTATAGATGCACAATTTGCTAGTACTTCGAGGTCGATTAAAGTTTCGGATCACCTGGAATACACCCAACACCAGGCATGAAAATTTAAATTGTATGTTTATCACCGTGTCGCATTAGAAATAGAAAAAACAACAGTAAGAAAAACAAGAATCAGCACCGAAAGCTATCAGTGGTCTCAGTCGAAAAAATACCTTAGACGAATTGCTTGATTTTTGAAAAAAACTCTCATGGCAGTCAAACTCATCGTTTTTCCTAATTTTTAGCATGATTTTGCAAGGGTATTAAAGACAATAACATCAAAGTAAAGAACTTATCTTTTCAACAAAACTAACCGAATTCTAATCTTGCCTTCTGCTTTCTAATCTTGCGCTTCATCGTTGTGGACATTATTTTTGTGGACAGTAGTAGTAGTAGTAGTAGTAGTAGTAGTAGTAGTAGTAGTAGTAGTAGTAGTAGTAGTAGTAGTAGTAGTAGTAGTAGTAGTAGTAGTAGTAGTAGTAGTAGTAGTAGTAGTAGTAGTAGTAGTAGTAGTAGTAGTAGTAGTAGTAGTAGTAGTAGTAGTAGTAGTAGTAGTAGTAGTAGTAGTAGTAGTAGTAGTAGTAGTAGTAGTAGTAGTAGTAGTAGTAGTAGTAGTAGTAGTAGTAGTAGTAGTAGTAGTAGTAGTAGTAGTAGTAGTAGTAGTAGTAGTAGTAGTAGTAGTAGTAGTAGTAGTAGTAGTAGTAGTAGTAGTAGTAGTAGTAGTAGTAGTAGTAGTAGTAGTAGTAGTAGTAGTAGTAGTAGTAGTAGTAGTAGTAGTAGTAGTAGTAGTAGTAGTAGTAGTAGTAGTAGTAGTAGTAGTAGTAGTAGTAGTAGTAGTAGTAGTAGTAGTAGTAGTAGTAGTAGTAGTAGTAGTAGTAGTAGTAGTAGTAGTAGTAGTAGTAGTAGTAGTAGTAGTAGTAGTAGTAGTAGTAGTAGTAGTAGTAGTAGTAGTAGTAGTAGTAGTAGTAGTAGTAGTAGTAGTAGTAGTAGTAGTAGTAGTAGTAGTAGTAGTAGTAGTAGTAGTAGTAGTAGTAGTAGTAGTAGTAGTAGTAGTAGTAGTAGTAGTAGTAGTAGTAGTAGTAGTAGTAGTATGTTGCTCTCGTGGGGGTCTCAGACAGTGAGGTGCAAGAAAACCTACATCGAATCGAGGCCCTTGCGGAAGCCGCTGGTCTGAAGATTAATGTGGCCAAAACAAAAGCGGGCTGGTTCGAAACACAAGATGGCGGGAAGCTAAGATTGAAAAGCTTAGCGGTGGCTAAGCCAGCGTTGGTAGCTTCACAACAACAATCTGCGGTAGCAGATTCAGAGTCGCTAGAAAATGAGAGTCGGTCAGTGGTGGCTGACCAAGAGTCTTTAAGATGTCAGAATTGTCAGCGGCAATTCAGTACAGTTACCGGACGCAAAGTGCACCAAACAAGATTCTGCAAAGCCGGTTTGTCAAAGAATGTCGTCGACAAGTCAAAGTTCGAGCAACTAGAGGCGAGCCTTACCTGTGACAAGTGTGAAAGAAAGTTCAAAACAGTCAATGGCCGAAAAGTTCACCAATCGAGATACTGTGGCAAACCTAAAGCAGCTGCCACACGCGTGTTTTCCTGCAAAGTACAAGATGTTCTCGGAAACGAGTTTGAAAACATAGAAGCGTTCAAGTATCTCGGATCATATGTCAGCCTCAAGCATGGAGACCTGCAGGAAGTCAATTGCAAACTTGCAGAAGGTAGACAACGGTTTGCTAACTTCCAAAATCTCTGGAAGAGCAAGCAGCTCAGCGTGCACCTCAAGTGCAATTTGTACAAAGCACTCGTTTTATCAGCCGTGCTGTACAGCTCAGAGACTTGGACTCTTTCGAAATTAATGGAGAGAAAACTTGAGAGTTTCCACTGTGGTTGTCTTCGGAGAATTCTACGTGTGTCATATCTGGAGAAAGCAACGAACGAAGAAATTATGTCAAGATCACGAATGCCCCAACTATCCACGATGATCATGCTCAAACGGATAAAATGGTACGGACACATCCAGAGAATGGAGCCAGGAAGATTAGCCCGCAGTGCCTTCGATTGGGACCCGCCCGATCAATACGTCCATGCTAGACGCGCTCCTGGGGGGCAACGGAAAACGTGGATGAGTCAAATCGAAGGAGACTGTGTACGAAACAAAGTATCGTTCACCAGATTGCAGGAGAAAGCAGCAACCGGGTCAAAGAATGCCTTCAACAATTTCGTCGTACAGCACTTCACAGAATAACCAAACAAATAACTCTTCTTGTTTTGTTTGTATTTGTTGCCAACCGTGCCTTTATTTCATATTTGGAATTAAAGTGTTGAAACAGTAGTAGTAGTAGTAGTAGTAGTAGTAGTAGTAGTAGTAGTAGTAGTAGTAGTAGTAGTAGTAGTAGTAATAGTAGTAGTAGTAGTAGTAGTAGTAGTAGTAGTAGTAGTAGTAGTAGTAGTAGTAGTAGTAGTAGTAGAAGTAGTAGTAGTAGTAGTAGTATTAGTAGTAGTAGTAGTAGTAGTAGTAGTAGTAGTAGTAGTAGTAGTGGTAGTAGTAGTAGTAGTAGTAGTAGTAGTAGTAGTAGTAGTAGTAGTAGTAGTAGTAGCAGTAGTAGTAGTAGTAGTAGTAGTAGTAGTAGTAGTAGTAGTAGTAGTAGTAGTAGTAGTAGTAGTAGTAGTAGTAGTAGTAGTAGTTGTCCTTTGTGTCTCTCATGACCTGTTGATTGGTGGAACCTGGTTTCGACACCGGTTAGTGCACCGGTATACATATAACCCACCTGACCAACAGATGCGAAAAAAGATGTTAGATCATATCTTATTCGGTTCGAGGCACAGGAGTTGTTTGCACAACGTTAGGACAAGGAGGGAAAAGATCACTCTCACCGATCACGAAATGGTCATTGCTGAAATGCGATTCAAATTAGTGGCACAGAAGCCACGCAGTCAACCGAAAGTCTGCTCTGCCAAGTTGCGCGATGAAGTCACGCGTGAAGCTTTCTGCGCAGAAGTGAAACACTATCTTGATGAGAGCGATATTGTCGAAGGCGTAGAACAATCTTTGGCAAATTTTCGAAAGGCTCCTAATGCAGCGGCAACAAAAGTACTCATCCCCGAAAAGAGTGTGCACAAACCCTGGATTACAGTTGAAACGCTGGTTTTGTATAGGAAACGGGCCGAGTTACAGTTGAGGAAGCATAGTAGCGCGGAGGCGCTGCTAGTGTTCTCTAATTGCTGCACAGAAGTACGAAAAGCGTTAAGATCTGACAAAAGACAGTGGCTCAAAGACAAAGTTGAAACAATACAAGATCATTCAGACAAAGGTGACCTGAAAGAAGTGTTTAGGGAGTCAAAACAGTTATGCCAGGAGTGGAGTCCTCATATAAGTAATTTAGTTTCAACTACAGGCGAGCATCTGAAAACAAAAGAAGAAAGGTTGGAACGTTGGACCGAGCACTTTAAGCATCTGTTAAATCCAGCCACGACAAGCGGCAATTCTATATTGAGCATAGTGGTAGCATCCGAGAGTCTTGAAAGTTCTATATGCCGTCCGTAAACTGAAAAACGGTAAAGCAAGTGGACAAGACGATATATCTGCCGAAATGCTAAAGTCGCATAATGGAATCGCTGAATGGCTGTGGGACATTGTCAACAAGTGCTGGACTGAAGAAGATCTTCCACAAAACTGGAAGTTAGCAGAAGTTGTCCCGCTTACAAAAACAAAGGAAAAAGATCTGAGTGTGGGAACTATCGCGGAATTGCACTGCTTTCGGTACCTGGAAAAGTTTTTGCATCAATCATCCTGAATAGATCTTGGGAATAGATGCACTTGATCAAATGCTAAATGAAGAACAATGCGGATTCTGCAAGAGCAGGGGCTGCGCTGACCAATTGTTTGCGTTGAGGCAAATACTAGAGAAATGCATGGCCTTCCAACTGGTTGTCAGTTTTTGTTTCATTGATTTCCGCGCTGCATTCGATTCGGTGGACCGCGAGATGATGTGCAAGATAATGAAACATTACGGGCTCCCACAAAAGGTTGTCAATGTCATCCGCAACAGTTACGAAGGCTTCAAAAGCTGCGTCAAGGCAGAGGGCGAGAAGGGCCAGATGTTCGACGTAAAAACTGGTGTTTGCCAGGGCGATGTATGGTCGCCTATTCTTTTTGGCCTTGTGATAAACTATGTGTTGGCTAATTCAGTTCAAAGAAGAATCAACATTGGACGCTGCGTTGCTGATCTTGACTTCGCCGATGATGTTGCCTTATTGGGCGTCTCTGATTCCGAAGTTCAAGCAAATCTACACAGAATTGAATCTTCAGCCGAGGCTGTTGGCCTAATGATCAATGTTGGGAAGACAAAGAATATGGGTGTTAAAAGCAAAAAACCCGGAGCCAGTGTGCCCATTGCTCAAAAAAACGTGGAAGTTCTTACAGGAAAACACAAAGGACGTTTTGGGACTCTCATTGAGGCCGAAAACCAATCCCGACTACTCATTGGCAGGGAGGTGCTGGTGGGCAAGAAGAAGAATGCGGGCTTATTCGAGACACTAGCTGGCTAGAAACTGAGATTGAAATGTTCAGCGGAGGCTGAACTTGTGACAGTTAGCAGTGACGAGAGGTCAGTGGTTGCTGATTTAATGTCTACGGCAAGTAACAGATCATCTGCGGTCTCTGATGACGAGAGTTGTGTATGTTCAGGTTGTAAACGTCGCTTCGACACTGCAAGAGACTGCAAAGTGCATGAAGCCAGATTCTGCAAATCTAAGAATTCGAAGAGTGTCAAAGACAGTGCGTCAAGGTTTGTTGGGCTAGAGAAAAGTCCCACTTGCCAGAAGTGCAGTAAGAAATTCGCGACTGTGAAAGGCCGACGATTTCACGACTCACGATACTGCGGCAGAGAAAAGGCTGGAAGATCTCGCATTTTCTCCTGCAATGTCCATGATCGAGATGGAGTGGAGTTCGAAATTGTAACTTTCTGCAATGATCATGATTAAACGGTTGAAATGGTTTGGCCATGTCCTGAGGATGAATGACGATCGTCTAACGCTTCGAGCCTTCACCTGGGAGCCGACAGAAAATTATCGTTATGCTAAACGAGCTCCAGGGGGTCAACGTAAGACGTGGCTGCACCACCTTGAAGAAGACTGCTCAAGGAACAACATGAGCTACATCACCTTACGACAGATCTAAATCCCGCTTCAACAGTTTTGTCGAACAGCATTTTCTGGATTAAATAAACGCAAATAAGCTCAACCTATATACATTTTATTAACTTGTCTTCACTTATTGTCATTGTTCCTTTATTTCTTTATGGAATTTAAGTGTTCAAACAGTAGTAGTATTTGTAGTAGTAGTAGTAGTAGTAGTAGTAGTAGTAGTAGTAGTAGTAGTTGTAGTAGTAGTAGTAGTAGTAGTAGTAGTAGTAGTAGTAGTAGTAGTAGTAGTAGTAGTAGTAGTAGTAGTAGTAGTAGTAGTAGTAGTAGTAGTAGTAGTAGTAGTAGTAGTAGTAGTAGTAGTAGTTGATCTTTAACCTCAAAACTTTAAACTGCGTAGACATGCAAACTTTAACCCTGCAAAAATCAACCCGCAAAAACTAACCCGGAGAAGATTGACGAGGATGAACATTCTTTGTTCATCTTTCATCGTGTTATGAAAAAAAGCTTAAAATAAAGCTATGATTGTTGGTCATGATAAAAAACACAAGCTATGTATATCTAAAGAGACAATTGATCTGATCTTAAAGAGAATGGCAGTTGAAAAAAGATCCTAGCGAAGTGAAGGCTTTGTTTGAGACCACTTCTAAAAAGAAAATTTGCTCAAGTAAAGCGGAACCCAGTATGAAGTCCGCGACCCGAGACAGGTATTGGCCAGACCAACTTAGGTCACGGACAGGGGATCCGGTGCGACCCAACTCAATGGCCTGGAAAAAACTTGGGTCGCGCCTTTCCGTCTGGCCTATGGCAATTTTTGTCTGTTTGGCCTAACCAATACCCACATTTTGGTCTGTTCGGTCTGGCCAATACCCTTGTTTCAGTCTGTTCAGTCTGGCCAATACCAATATATCGGCCAGTTTGGTCTGTCCAACACCCATATTTCGGTCTATTTGGTTTGGCCAATACCCAGATTTTGGTCTGTTTGATCTGGCCAATACCCAATTTCAAGTCCTAGAGGTCCAGCCAAATGAGAGCGGTTCTCCAAAAATTGTATAAATGCGTGCTGTGTTGACTGTTTTTCAAAATAGCAGCCCACAAATGGTAATCGGCATATTTTTCTCGATGATTTGACCACTTCTTTGACTTTATTTTGAAATTTGCATTTGTCTTTAAATCGACGGTTTTTTTCCAATAATTTTTTATAAAATCTCATATTCAATTGTCGATAAAAAAAATGAACCGAATAAGTTATAAATATTTTGGGATGCTTCTACACGTTTAAGTTGGTCTGGCTAATGGTCTGGCCTAAGATTTGTTCGGTCTGGCCAAAGGTCTGGACAACGGTCTGGCCTAAAAACTGTTCGGTCTGGCCAATGGTCTGGACAAGATATGTTCAGTCTTGTCAATGTTAGCCAAAGTCTGTTTGGTCTGGCCAAAGGTGGCCAAAGTCTGTTTGGTTTGGTCAATACCTATTTTTAGGTATGGTCGGTCTGGAGCCCCCTGTCCGCGACCGAAGTCGGTCTGGCCAATACTTGTCTGGGGTCGCGGACTTCATCCTGGGAAGCTTTGGTCGAATTGTGTGACGCTAATTCTCACAAAGTGGGGGTGCTTGAGTATTCAAACACTGTTGGAAATTAGTGGAAAAAGCTATGCAGGCGGAGAAAAAAAATAGCTCAATGTAAAGGTTACACTTATTCAAGAGCTGGCTGATAAAAGTAGCATCAGAGAACCATTGTTACTTTATGCTCATTCAACAAATTGAAGTGTCAGCATATCCGAAACACCTATTTAATGATGTCCTGTCTTGCATATCAATGATTAACACTATGAATATGAGTGGCCCGATTATAGAAACATTTGGTGAGCGCAAATTGACTGGTGATATGCTTTATATGGTTTCTCAAAAATCCTTCGCGTCTGAACCTGCAATAGCTTAAGTCTCTGGAGGAAGATTACACTCAATCAATAGAACTCGATAAAGTTGTCTTCGTCAATGGATCATTAATTTCAACTACAAACCAACGGGTCGCTCTTTTGAATAGCTTGAAGGATTCCTCAATTCCTAATCACATGTTTTTCAATAGTAAAGCAATTGACGAAAATGAAAAACCAAAGTTTTTCAATAATTTTTTTGCATCAAATTTCAATGACAAAGTCTATGATGTCGACACCACAGTTTTTGGTGATAACATAAAGTTAGAACATGTTCTCTCATCTTTTCTGTTGAATCGATTATAAAAGATAACGTCAAAATCAAGGAATCTTCCGCTTTGACTCACGACGGTTTCCCAACAAAACTTCTGAAGAGTTCACCTTATCTATTTGGTTCACTGTTGTATCCTTTGTTCTGTTCAGTTATTTTATGCCGTATGTTTCCGGCAATATGGAAGGTTGCTTGTATCACTCCGCTCTTCAAAGGTGGTTTTCGCAACAATATCAAATTTTATTGGGCAATCAGCCTACTTCCAAAAGTATCCCTGCTATTTGAAAGAATTTTATTCATTTATCTTTATTCATGCTTGAGTAAGGAGTTTCACCCACAGCAATTTGGCTTCCAGTCGCACAAAAAGCAGTCCTTCAACTTTTGGATTACCTCGAAAAAGTTTTTAGCTGTAAATCTCAACACAAGTTTTCCATTTATTTTGACTATGAGAAGGCCTTTGATAAGGTCCCACACACTATCTTGGTTAAAAAACTCCGCCGTTTTAAGCTTGATGGTAATTTGCACACTTTTGGAGTCGTACCTTTGCAACAGGTATCAATTTACACAAGTCAAAAAGTCGAAGTCGAAACTTCTTCCATGTCTTAGCGGTGTACCGCAGGGCACCATACTGGGTCCTTTTTTTGGTCTTCGTGAACGATTTACCAAGCATTTTCCTTGATTCCATGGTTTGGTTGTTCGCAAATTTACTTAAAATGCTTTTCACCAACCTGAATTCCCATGACGATCTTTGGCGCCTTTATTCTTGGATTATCTGCAATGGAATGATTGCTAATGCATGTAAGACTAAATGTTTGCCCTTTAATGGCTCAGCTAAGATTTCTAAGACACAACATGAAGTACTGTAAAACGTCTCTTCACCCAAGGATCTGGGCTAATACATTAGTAATGATCTGAAATGGGGTTTCCTCTTTACTTCTAAACTCTGTAAAGCTCGACAATGTTTCTTCAGTCTGAAAGCGAAAATACTTTTCAATACTCCGTCTCATGTCAAGCTCCACCTTTACCGGAGCCTTGTCCTCTCCGCACGTTTTTATGGGTTTCCTGCGTGGTATCCCGATGTATCCATGCTTAAAAAATTAGAGAATTTCCAGCGTTCCTGCTTCTTATGGATATTTGGACGAAAATCATCTTACCTGAAGCAACTTAAAGACAACAATTTTCTGCCACTCTGCTATCAACTCGAATATATTACTTTCTCTTTTCTATCGCAACTGATCACTCACAGTATGTAGTATTTCAGGAGCTTCCCGGTGTTTGCGCGGCTCATCAACAAATGTCCTGCAATTGAAGAATCACCATAAGCACGCTAGCATCTCATTCTTCTGTCGTTCAGTTTTAATTGCCAACTATTTGTTCAGAAACAAAATCATCAATGGCTTTGACAGCTACAACAAGGAAGCTCTGAAGAGCTACTTCATGCGAAAAAAATTCGATGCAGAAATTACATGTATTTTCTTTATTTGATGTGTCTGAAATTCATGCAAATTTATCAAGTGTATATACTAAAATAATAATGGTTCTCGAAAGAGAATAAAGTCTTTCTCTCTCTCTCTCACACCTCTAACCTTTAGTATCTGTTATTTAACTGGAAAGTAGCGGCAGTATCTAATCATGCACTCCAATTTCACTAAGCTTGTGAATCAATTTTTCATTCGACACAACAAAAATTTTGTCGGAGTCCACATAAAGTGCAATGATTTCACTTGTTTCCGTCCGATCAAGAGCTTTCCAGATTTCATTGAGGTAGAGTAACCCAGGTTGAGGTGCCAGACCGAAAGTCGACATGTCCAGACCGTCCCAGACGGAAAGTGTCTATGTCCAGACTTTCGTGCGTTCAAAATTTTTCGTGCGTTCATCAGTCCTCATGTCCAGACTTTCGTGCGTTCAAAATTGCCTATGTCCAGACTTTTTTTTCCAGACCGTGTAATTTTGAACGCACGACGCCACCTTGTGCGTTCATTTCGGTCTGGACATATCGACTTTTGGTCTGGCACCTCAACCTGGGAACAGCTGCGGCTAAACGGACCTTTTTTCCCTCGAAGCCTTAGGGGAAAGAAGAAGAGCATTTTCGATCAAAGGATAGCACACAAGTTTTTGAATAGCACCCTTTTAAATGTTTGAGGCTTTAGCCAGGAGAACGATTGGCCCGTAGTTTGAGATGTTCGCTATGTCTTTATCTTTGTGGATTGGTGCTATAATGCATGATTTTCTGCATTTTGGATAGCAACCCTTAATTCCTCATGTTTGAAAGATTAGCTTGAGTGACCTGCTGAGTGTTTTTACATTCTTCAAGACAATGACTCCATTTCTGCCTGGGCAGCGAGGTTTGCTAATGCTTTGGTGCTTCATGACTTGTTCTACTTCGCTTTCGCTAATGTTGATATGGCTTAATGTGGCGTTTGAATAGTTTCCTTGTTTCCAATTTTCCTCTTTTTTTGTTGAAGCCATTTGCGAAAAAATTGTTAAATTTTTTTGTCGGAGTCCTTCTTAGATTGTTTTTTCCAATTCTGGCTGTCGAGGTTCAAGTTTAGGTACATTTCATCAGGTATGTTTTTGTTTGCGAGCAGAGATCTCAGATAAGTCTGTAGTTCTGACAATTTTTTTTTGCTTTGTAAAACTTTTTCTTTATGAAAAGCCTAATATGTTTTCCATTCTTTAGTTTTATTTACCTCCGTATTTCTGTGTTGCTTAACAGCGAGAGCTTTCTATTTCGACTATGTATTTGTTTCATGGTTCCAAGGATTTTGAGGCAGTGTGAGTTTGATGGTTTGACCCATTGTGTGAGATTTGCTCTCTGCGTAGGGCATAAATCACAGTGAATTCGACGTTCCGCAGTTCTCTCGCGCATACAAATCTCAACTTCGTTTTCTAACATGCCAAGGAGGCTCGTTAATGTGCGTTCGCACATGATGTTCCGACCCGAGCTTATCAACATTCTTTACTTAATTGTCAACCAAATAAGGATATAACAAAAATAGATATTTGAAGTTAAAACAGTCGTTACACAATCTAATCACTAATTAAATTACATAATGCCATGCCTCATTACAGCACCAACGAGATCTGCCGTTAAAGAGACTACGAGAAAAAAACAAACAACAAAATTAGGGAAACAAGAATTTCACGGCAAAAACTGAATATCAAAATTCAAAAGCACATAGTAACAACGTCAAAATGCAGTCAGATAAACCTTTAACTACACAAATTTACTTTTTCCATACTATGCAGCAGATGGAAATTTTTCTTAATGAGACTAGGTAACAAGTCGACAAAGAGAAGGAATAATGAGGCGAAATTCAATAAAAATTGAAGGAATAATGAGGCGAAAATTAATCAATATTGTACCAACCAAGATATTTCAAAAGTCTTAAAAAGCATTAGTTTTTAACTAAATAAAACTTGACAAATTACAAACAAATTATTATAAAACCAAAAGGACCTCTCTTTGGTTAGACTAAGCCATAGAAACGGACTAAAGATGCAGAAAAACTCAAAAAATTACAAACGATTTGCAAAAACACAACTTATTGATACCATTTAAGGCATTAGCTATTATCTGAATATTATGTGCTTTTAATTCGATTGTTTCTACAAATTAAACTGAAGGATTTATACTGAGATATTAACAAAATTTACCTGGGCCCACATTGGAAAACCGTTGGGATCTGTTATTACACGATTCTGTTGAAAGAAGAGGAAAAGAAACACAAAACTGAATACTCAAAAATCGTTTACAAAAACTTATTGTCCAACAAACAAAACATCAGTGACAAATCAAATAAGTAGATTTGTTTTTCATTGAAATACAAGAAATTGGATGGGACCTCTCAATGATGAAAATAAGTTACAAGTTGACGAAAAGACGGAACAAAAACTGAAAAGTTGAAATGTATATCATAAACTTTCAGACTATTCGCTATAAACTGAGTGCTGCGGGTAACATCATTCATTCAATCTTCATTTACGAGCTTATGCGACCGTTCAACAATTTACAGCTGCCTAAAGAACAAAAAAAAGGAAAAAAACAACAAACTCAAGAAAAATATTGAGCGAGAAAAGTGTCGAAGGCATTAAAAATTGAACTTTTCATTAAATATTTTTCTAGTTTCAAAAATTTTTGTTAACAGCAAGGGGATTCTCTTTTAACAATATAACTTCAAAAAATCACCGAATATGAACGAATACATTAGAACCACGAAATTTTTGAGAAAACTCGTAGTATCAACGCCGTAAAATTGAATAGCTTTAAACGGAAGCTAAAAAATACGCTTTTTTGATGGGACAACAAGGTTAATTTCTATTCATATTTCATCAATAAACCATTACAACACGTCTTTGCCTATGAAAACAACAACAAATACAGGCAAAAACGAAAAATTCAGTAGAAATGTGCCTGAAGAAATTGTCGAACCAATTTTAATAATAAGCACTACTCTAAAAACTTTATCTATGATCCATTGAACATCTTCCCGAAACCAATGTGATCTATCAGTATTATGATAGTGTGATAAGAATTCAAAGGGAACCAAAAATAAGAAAAGGTATCCAAAATAAAAAAAAAATATGAAAACCAGTGGCATTGAAGTTTTACGACTATTATGTAGAAGATAAAACCGGAAACCAAAAAAATTTTGTATGCAGTAGAAAAAAAGGGGCCCTCTTAATACTCAGACTGACTAAAAGTTCACGAAAAAAGTTTATGATCGTTTCGAAAAATTGTTTTTAATGACTTAACAGCCATTAAATTCAATATCTTTCAACGGAAGTCAATAAATACACTACAATATGCCCCATTGGAAGGCAAAAGATAATTGCCATGCAAAATTAATCAATCAAGCATCACATTAAGCCTTGTGACAATTAAATCAATAACAAAAACAGGCAAAAACCAAAAACTCTGTAGTAAAATGCGAGAAGAAAGTGTCGGAGCCATTGAAATCATAAGCTTTCCTCTGAAATTTTCATCTGTGATCCAATGAACATTTTTTAAGCCAAGGGAGCTATCAATATTTGGATAATGTGATAAGAGTTCAAAAGTAACCAATAATACAAAAATATCCGAGAATCTAAAAAATAATTTTTGAAATCTTGTTTTTGAAGTCAGCGAACCAATAGTAAAAAGATAAAACCGCTAACCAGAATAATTTTGGTTGCAGTAGAAACGAAGGCGGTCCTGTCACTACTGAAATTGACTAACAGTTCACAAAAAAAATTTTAAGATTGATAGATGTTTAGAAGAATTTTTCGAAAAAATATTTTCAAAGTCCTTACAGGCATTAAAATCAGTAGATTTCAACAGAAGTCAAAAAATACGCTCAATTAATATCCGATATGAAATCAATGACGTTTTTCATATGTAAGTAATCAATAAAACATCGATATGAGTCTTATGACTTTGAAAAGAACACCAAAAACAGGCAAAAACTAAAATTTCAGTAGAAAATTGCGAGAAGAAAGTGTCGAAGCCACTTAAACCATAAGCTTTTCTGTAAAAAAATTATTAATGATCCACTGACCGTATTTTTTAAGACAATAGGAGCTATCAATAATTGGATCATCTGATATGAGTTCAAAAGTAACAATAATACGAAAATAACAACAAAAATTTTTTTAAAAAATGAGATCTTGTGTCATTGAAGTCATATATCCAATAGTTATTAGATAAAACCTCTAACCCGAAAAAAAATGGTTGCAGTAGGAAGGAAGATGGTTCTGTCATTACCTACACTGACTAACAGTTCACGAAATTAAGGTTATGGCTGGATAAAGTTCAAAAAAAATATTCGAAAAATTGTTCTTAAAGTCTTAGCAGCCAATAGGTTTCCGCTCAAAGCACTAGATATGTTCACCTAATGCTCATTACGGAATATATTGCACCTTTAGTCAATGACTTCATGCCATAGGACTCCGAAAAATTAGTGAATCCTCAAAAAGAAAATCATATTTTCATTTAAAATTACGAGACCTCAGTGTCGAATCCAATAAACATGAACAATTCCTTAAAAACGAATGTTTTTGTTCATTGGGCTTCAATTGACCATAAATGAGGTTTGTTGTTAACGGAACTTTGATGTGAAAGTGACTAGTCTCTAGGTGACTTAAAAAAACAAAAAAACCGAAAATTTTTCTAAAGAAAAAGCTCTTAAACAGAACTCGACTTTTTTTGACAGGGAACTTCCCTATGAGACCAAAACTAGTCTTTATATCGCCTTCAGTCTATTAGGAACACACAGTTGGTTCATTTTGTGGCATGAACTGTAAATTTGAAATACTATTTTTATAGAAAATATCTTAATTTGAAGAAAAATTACACTAAAAGTGAACAAAAATCAAGCCAAATATCCCGTGTTCACACAAAACTTCAATCCTTGATAACTCATCGAAAAAACGAAATTCAAAAAAAAAATCTTCTTAATTTTGAATTCTACGCTGGAACATTTTTTTAATGATACCACTCACGTTTCTCTACAATGAATATATCGATCGGCCAAAACTGACTGAACAAAAAAACCCATTTGAGTATATAGTTCCTCCCCGACAAGTGGGTCGGAACAAAAATGGTATTTGGTGAACAATAACGCGCTATTGTTAGATATAATCACTTCGGCAGCTAAATAAACTAAATATAAATAATTAAATAACTAAAAAAATATGTGGAATTAGGTGCACAAGGTAGAATTAGATAAATTTGGCCGAAGTTTGTTCAAGAAACGTGTAGTTAAAAGATCTTTCTTTTTCATAATTTTTACTCTGTTGCAGAAAATAGAGGGAGTGCTTATTTCTGATTAATAAACAAGGGAATAAATTGTTTCAGTTAACGCAAAAATGGATTCATGTGCATTATTTCAGGACAATGCTCTTTTTTAAAACATTCATAATATCACAAGTCATTTTGAGAGCTATTTTGCGAGTTTGAAACAAATTCATCAAATGTCAACATGGGATAGTTGGAATCTCGAATTGAAGAACGGGTGTCCTCTTTTAACTATCATCGGTTCTTTCGAATTACAAACTAAACATATATCCGAATTCTTAAATTTGGTACCTTCAGGTCAATTTAGTCGGTCTGCGTCCTCATTCAATTGACCAGTTCCGTTAACTGATCTGTAAATGTGTTCTTCGATCTTAGAATCTCAAATAGAATACACAAAGCACAGGCATTAACAGTGGCCTTTCGTGAACTAACAGTCAAATGGAAATGGAGCCAAAATTTTGCTGGCGGAAAAATTGAAAAAAAAATTTTTTTAATTCTAGCAGTGTTGTAAAATATGCTATACTAAAATTGTTTTTCCTCATCCACCGTTTGAGACCGAAGCTCAGTCGCCGTTTTCCTCATCCTTCAGCCGTTCGAGAGCGAAGCTTATTTTTGTGCTAATGCAGATAGTCACATCAGAAAATTCCTCCACTTATATCTCGCTTGTTTTTGCTTGCAACCTGGACGCTGAGAGACGGAACAGATTGTGATCGATTAGACTTGGTTCATACTTCATCTTTTTGACGGTACCATGATATTTAAATGAGTGCGGTAAACTTTCAGGGCAAATTCCTAAACAGATTAAGAGTGTTCAATCCAAATGTGAAATTAAATCAAATATTTGTACTGGAGCGGAACCCATAAATAATTTAGTTATTTAGTTGACCATCATCATCAGTTGTTGTACTTTTATCTGCGAATACTTCCCCTTGCAATGTTTGAACGCAAAAATCCTCTTCGAGGTCCTCATAATTATCACTAAATACGTTGAGAAACGAGCCGCCCATATCATTGTGGTTGATGTGGATATAACAAAATTTGGACCAGACAAATTGATGATAAGAGTATGCGTTGTAAAAATTTATTGCATTGAAACATTTTGTAAAGCATAAAATCAATTAGAGAACAAAGTTATTTGTAAATTATTTATCTGGGGTCTGATTTCAGGTTTCTGTACATAATTTTCAACGTCGAAAAATTCAATGGAAGTATGAATTCTGTTATGGTAAATATGTGGTTCTTCAAATTGTTGACTCAATTGTGAATACGAAATCTAAAACGAAAAGATGCATACTCTTGAGCAAAATTTCAACCCTAAAATCTAATTATTTGATATTTTTATGGATCAGCGGTCCTATTATGCGTGCATATTTGCTAGTTTATAACAACAAGGAGGCTTGTTAATTTGCGTTGGCACATGATGTCCCGACCCGAGCTCATCTACATTTTTGACTTAATTGAAAAAAGAAGGGATAACAAAAATAGATGCTTGAGTTTAAGAAATTGTTACAAAACCTAACTACTAATTGAATTACATAATGCCCTGCCTCATTACAGCGCTCACGAGATCTGCCTTTGAAAAAATTACGAGGGAAAAACAAACAGCAAAATAAGCAAAAACAAAAATTTCACGGCAGAAACCCAATATCTAAATATAAAAGCACTAATAAGAACGTCAAAATGTAATCAGTTGAAACCATAACTACACAAAATTAGTTTTTCCAAACTATACAGCAGATGGATGTTTTTGTTAATGAGACTACGTATTCATTAAACAAAAAGAAGAAAAAATGAGCTTAAAATCAAAAATCAATCGATATTTTTACACCAATAGTTTTCAACAGTCTATAAAATCTTTAGCTTACAACAAAATATTTCTTCAAAATTTTACTGAAATGTCATTATGAAACCAATGGGACCTGTTTTTGGTTAGATTATGTCATAAGAACAGACTAAAGACGCAGAAAATTTCAAAAAATTACGAACAATTTGCAAAAACACAAATTACTGAAGCCATTAAGACCATTAGCTATCATCTGAACATTATGAATTTTTATTTTGGTTTTTATTTAAACTAATTCAGCTAAAATTATGCTGAAAGAATATAGAAGTTCACTTGTGCCAAATCTTAATGTCATTGGGATCTGTTATTAACTGATTGTGCTTGAGGATAAATGTGCTAGAGAAGAGAAAAAGAAACACAAATACACCACTCACAAAATTTTTTATGAAAACGCTTCTTGTCCACCAAACAAAACATCAGTTAGGACATAATAATAGTAGACGGGTTAATTTTTGAAAATCAAGGAATTCAATAGGCCCTCTCAATGACGAGAATGAGTAACAAGTTGAAGAAAAGAACAACAGAATCTGAAAAGTTTGAAAAATCTTTGAAACTGTAATATTATCATAAACATTAAGATATATTCTTTTACGGCTACCTGAAGATCAAAAATGGAGCAAAAACAGCAATTTCAAAAAAGTTAAACGAGAAAAGTGTCAAAAGCATTAGAGAATGAAGATTTCAGTACATACTTTTCCATTTTCAAATAATTTTTTAAGAGCAATGGGGTTGTTTTTATGTCACAAAATGATTTGAAATACAACAAAAGTCAACAAACATATTGAAACCACAAATTTTTTTAGAAAACCACTAATATCAAAGCCATTAAATTCAATAGCTTTCAATGGATTTAACTATACACTCTAATTTCTTCCTCGATGGGAAGGCAATGATATTTTTTATCATAAAACATTGATAACTCATCACAATAAGTCGTATGGCAAAGAAAAATAAATAAAGACAACGATTTTTTTTTGAGAAAACACATGGTAGCAACGTCATAAAATTCAATAGTTTTCAGCAGAAGCCATTAAATGCGCTAACTAAATTTTATCTCGATGTGACAACAAGTATGTTGGTCATTGCAAAATTATCAATAAGACATTATAACATGTCACTGACTATGAAAGCAACAACAAATACAAGCAACTGCCAAATAATTATAAGAAAAGTGCGAGAAGAAAGTGTCGAAGCCATTTAAACCATAAGCTTTTCTCTAAAAACTTTTGCTACTTATATAAAGCCATATAGAGCCAATTGAAATCCATATAAACCGTACTTTTCACTAAAAACTTTGGCTATGATCCATTTAACTTCTTTTCTAAGCACATGGGAGCCATCAGTATTCGTATAACAAGATAAGATTTCTAAAGGAATCAATAAAACGACATTCCGAAAACTTAAAGAAAAAACTTGAAATCTTGTGATAATGAAGTCATATAGCCAATAGTTAGAAACTTAAAACGCCAACTATATAATTTTAGTTGGAGTAGAAAAAAAGGGGTTGCTTTATTACTGAGACTGACCTATATATCACAAAAATAGGTTTAAGATTGATTAATATTCAAAAATTTCTATTCAAATTTTTTTAAAAGAATTTTAACAGACTTTATATTCCTTACCTTTCAACGGAAACCAATAAATACGCTCAATTATGCCTCAATGAGAAGACAAAGATGTTTGTCAGGCATGGGTAATCAATGAGAAATCACAATAAGTTTTATGTCGATGAAAAAAAAACAAATATTCTGTAGAAAAATGCGAGAAGAAAAAGCTGAAACATTTAATTCATAATTTTTTTCTCGGTAAACCCTATATATGATCAATTAAAAGTCTTAGCTAAAACAATGAGAGCCATCAATATTAGCATAACGTGATAAGATTTCAAAAAAAAACATTAATACGAAATGTCCAAGAAATTAAAAAACGAAATCTTGTGGCATTGAAGTCATATAACCAATAGCTAAAAGATAAAACCGCTAACGAGATTATTTTTGGTTGCGATAGGAAGGAGGGGGTCTTGTTGTTACTGGGACTGACTTACAGTTCACAAAAATAAGTTTATGATTAGTTAAAATTAAAAAAAAATCTGAATTGTATTATAAAAGTCCTAACAGCCATTAGCTGTCCACTCAAAGCACTAGATAGGTTCACTTAAAGCTCATTACAAAACTTAGGGCACTTTTATTCAACGATTTGTTGCCGTAGGATTCCAAAAATTTAAAAAACTGAAAAAGAAAAAAAATCGATATCTTATATAAAATTACCAAAACTGAGGTACGAATTCAAAAAAAAAAAACGTGAGCGGTTCCCTGGGAACGAATTTTTTGTTCATTGGGCTTCATTTGATTGTAAATGAGATTTGTCATTAACCGAACTTGGATATGAAAAGTGACTAGTCTCTTGGTGACTTCAAAAAACAGAAAAATGTGCAAATTTTCTAGAAAAAAGAGCTCTCAAATAGAATTCGAATTTTTTCATAGTGAATTTCCCTATGGGGCCAGAACTGTTCTTTTTATTGCCTTTCGTCTATTAGGAACAGTAAACTGATTTATTTTGTGCCGTGCAATGTAATTTTGAATTAAAAATTTTCGGAAAAAAATTTTTCTGGTTTCTTTTTCTGAAAACTTTATCTAGGATCAATTTAACGTCTTCGCTAAAACAATGGG
Organism: Convolutriloba macropyga; assembly: GCF_964194025.1. Taxonomy (NCBI): domain Eukaryota; kingdom Metazoa; phylum Xenacoelomorpha; order Acoela; family Convolutidae; genus Convolutriloba; species Convolutriloba macropyga. The sequence continues at coordinate 19,057,552 of NC_134475.1, forward strand.
AGCCATCAATATTAGGATAACGTAAAAATTTCAAAAGCAAACCAGTAATACGCAATGTCCAAAAAAATAAAAATGAAATCTTTTGGCATTGAAGTCATAGAACCAATAGTTGGAAGATATAACCGCTAACGAGTTTAATTCTGGTTGCAGTAGGAAGGAGGGGGGTCTTGTCTTTACTGAGACTGATTTACAGTTCACAAAAATAAGTTTATGATTAGTTGAAATTTAAAAAAAAATTCCGAATTTTTTTTCAAGTCCTAACAGCCATTAGCTGTCCACTCAAAGCACTAGATAGGTTCACATAATGCCCGTTACGAAGCTTATTGCATTTTAAGTCAACAATTTTATGCCACAGGATTCCAAAATTTAGTAAACTCAGAAAAGCGATATTGCATTTAAAATTACAAACACTGAGATACGAATCCAAAAAACATGAGGAATTCCTCGGGAAAGAATTTTTTTTCATTGGGCTGCTTTTGATTGTAAATGAGGTTTGATATGAAAAGTGACTAGTCTCTTGGTGACTTCAAAAAACAAAAAAATGCAAAATTTCAAAAAAAAGCTCTCATATAGAATTCTAATTTTTTTATTGTAAATTCCCTTTTGACCAGAGCTATTCTTTCTATTGCCTTTCGTCTATTAGGAACAGAAAATTGGTTTATTTTGTGCCGTGAAATGTAGTTTTGGATTAAAATTTCCATAGAAAAAATATTAATTCAACAAAAATTATGGTAAAGTCGATCAAAAAAGAACCGATTATCCCGTGTTCACACACGGCTTCAATCATCGTTAATTCCTTTAGAAAAAGCAAAATTAAAAAAATGTTTTCAATTTAGAATTCTACGCTGGATGAGCTTTTCAATGATACCACTCACATTTCTCTACGATGAATATATCGATCGGCCAAAATTGTCTGAACAAAAAAAACATTTGAGTATGTATTTCCTCCCCCCACAAGTGAGGTCGGAACAATTAGCTATTAGTTAAAAAACACGATTTTTTATGTTTTCATTTTGTTCGCTTTTGAATTTTTTTCTCTTCCTTTAGTGTGAATGATGCAAGGAATTTACTGTTGTGTTTCATTTGCACTCTGGAATCGTTGGTTCTCTCTGTCGCATTATTTTGATATAAGGGGTGGAACACATTCGCACAGTAGATGGAAACATATTCCTTCCTGTTATTTTTTAGTTTTTCTGTTTCTCTTGAGCTTCCTGGGCTAAATTTTTTTCCTCAAATCAGATGAATTGTTTACTAATTGTAATTGTAGATGGTCTTTCGGAACTGTAATTACATTGAAACTTTTTCGCCACGCGTTTTGCATAATTTTGTCTGTCTGATTTTTACCCCGGTTCAAGATTTGTCAAAAAAGATGTAAGAATTGCTGTTATATTTTTTCCACCGCAAAGCGACGCATATTTTATTGATGAATACGGTGAGATTGCTGAAATTTTTGTAATACTTGCAATTGATAGTGGTGAATTGTTGTAAAAATTGTGGTTTCCTGCCTTGAAATTTAATTTTTCACCTCTTTCAGCGGAGCTCCTACAAAACAGAAGAATTTGTAAGAATAGCATTTTTTGTGGTGAATTTTTTATTTTCATCGCTTAAGTGGAAAAACAGAAATAATTCGCCGCTACCAAGAGCCAGCGGTGAAACTAAAAATTTCAATGCTTATAACCTCAAAAACTACAAGAATCCTACGCAAAAAAGTTACAGTAATGCTTACTGGTGAATTTACGTGAGATGTGCGGTTTTTGACGGTGAAACTTATTCTCACTGCTTTCACCGATTCAGCGTTAAAAACCGCAATTCTTATAATCATTCACCGCAATTCTCAAATGTGAGCAATTTTCAGCTTTGACACCTCAACCCGGGCAAAAAATCTGCATATTCGAATATAACTTTCGTTTTTGTAGTTATTAAGAGAGCAAAGACGAATTTTTTTAAATTTTTTTTTTTGCAAGTTTTGTCGTCGTGCTAGAACGAAATACAAAAACAAACCGAATTGGAATTCAAAAGAAATAGTTTTTGAGAACTGGACAGTTATCTCAAGACTTATCACGAAAAGTGAGATTTAAAACCAAATTTTCTGATGAAAAACTGAACTAGATGAATGCTTCGTTCAAATTGCATGTTGATTTAAACAGTGACTGTTTGTTGGTATAAAAGTATGAAAATTGACATTTAGAACTGATACTTTTCTTCTGACCAAACTTTGCTTAAAACTGCTCTTTCTGTATTTTCCTTTAATATGGAATTGTTTCTCAATAATTAGCACGTGCCACATGTGAAAGAAATAGGAAGTGGTTAACACTTCTTATTCGACCACATACTAGTCTTTCGATTTTAATTTTAACATTTAAAAAGTTCGAGTTCTCTTAGTTGCTCAGCTGGATTCTTCGTTAACGATATGCAATCATAGGATAAGACAAGAAGGCTCGCTTGTACTGAGCGTGGAAGAGAATGTTCCAACAATCGCGTTTGAAAATAGAATGTATATGTCAAATCAAAAAATCTGAACAGATATTACCGAAACGTTTGTTTGAGCGCCAAACATCGTTTTAATCAAGCTGCTACGGAAAAAATCGATGTTATTTTGCAGAAGTTTGAAACAGAAACAACATGGAAAAATATCTGAGTGAGAAACCTTCAATTACCAAGTACTTCGTTGTACTTGCATTTTTATTAATACCAATGAAAAATCTTCTGTTTTTCATGCTCTCTGTTTTTTCTCAGCAAGACCAATTTGACGTTTTGTTTAAAAACATTGGTAAATGTGGCTGTAGAAGTCACAAGTTTTAATAAAAAATAATGTGTTCGTATTTTATCTAGATAATCAGAAAGATAGCCAAAGAAAACATTAAGGAAACAGAAGTTCCACATCAAGTGTATTTAGTGAAAGCACTTTCACTTCAAGTTAATCCTAGCCAGGCCGCACTGAAAGGATTTATTTCACTATTGTCACTTTTATTTTGCTTCATTCCATTAATTGTCACAAGTTTTAATAAAAAAATAATGTTTTCATATTTTTTCTAGATAATCAAAACAAAGCGACAGAAAACATTAAGGAAACAGAAGCTCCAAATCAAGTGCATTTAGTGAAAGCATTTTCACTTCAAATTAATCCCAGCCGTGCCGCACAGAAAGGATTTATTTCATAATTGTCACAATTATTCTGCTTTTTGGCTGACATAATCAACGGAAAAATAACGTGCCTATTTCGTCTCAAAATTTTTTCTTGCAACATTCCTTGACGTTTTAAAAGCACGTAGAAGCAAAGATGAAGTAAGGCAGTTGTGTGAACAAGCGGCAAATTCAAGTTAAAATAATCAACCTTGTTGGAAAGTTCATAAACAAAGCACACGTCGTAAACATGTCGTGCAATAGACTTCAACCAAAGAAAAACAAAAACAAATGAAATTCTCAATAACTAATTGATATCATGAGAACTGAAGAGTTCTGCTAAGGATAAAGCAGGAGGAGTTACACAATTGAGAAAGAAATGTTAAAATCTACTACTTCAAACTTGTGGTTTTAAATTAATCAAAAATCACAAAATCAGACAGACTGAACTAAGACACCTAATGACCCACTCACAACACAACATAACACAATTAAAACAAAAACTACCGAGGAAAGCTTAGGGCTGGCTAATTTAGAAAATGTGACTTTGTTTTCTAAAACAGGTGGCGTTTAAAATTTTCAAAAAAAAAATTTTTTTTAGCCTTAAATGGAACAAAAAAAAGAAAAAATAAAAATGTGTTCAATTCTAGTTCAGATCAATGTAGCAGTAAAAACAAACAACTAGATAAAAAATCTCAAATTTGTTCTTCACATCTTGGAGAATTTTCTCTACAAGACAGCCCTGAATTAGATGAGCTAGTTTAGATTGGTAGCTTATATACCTGTAATGTTAAATTAAGAATCCTTCTGTGGCGACCTAAAAAATTCATAAGCTAGGTACAAGGAGGGGCGAAAAGAAGGCCATACAATTTACTAGATATTAATTGAGACCTCTAAATAATTGTGTTTTGACAGAAAGAAAAATCGATCATCAATTTTTTATTGAGCTAACAGTTTTTCAAGCGTAGGTGAAATTTGTTTACTCAAAAAAGGACGTTGTAAACTTCACAAAAATAGAGGCGGCACAGGAAAGTCCGAAGCTTTCTGAGTTCAATCTATTTAAAACTCAACAATGCTGCCAAAAAGAGCAAGAAAAACAGAACAACATAGCGAGAAACATATCAGAACGAAATTTGAAATTTCAAATGTTTGAAAAAAGAGTGTCAGTTTTTAAGCAGGTACTGAGCACAAAAAAAATGAATCTACTAGAATTTGCCTCTGTTTAATAAAATTTGTCATCAATGATGATAATCAGGCAAGCCGACAAAACACTTTTGAATAGGAGGAATTAAAAATGTGGTCATAAAACAGTTTTTTTTGTCTAAAAAGTTACCAAAATCACATGAAAATCTGATCTCCTCTTTCTCAAAACTTGTAGTTCCCAAAGCTTAATGTTTTCCTCTAGCCCATGCTGCCTCAATAATGGCCGTACAATATTTGATATTCTCCCTCCAATTTGGCTTCCAAATGACATCTAAGCATCAAAAATCATAAAAACGCGGCACCCAAAAACAATCCAAGTTTTATGAAATTGGAAATTAATAAAAGCTAACTGAGTACACAGAGCTGCTCCTAAAAACTCCTTGTTGATCTAATTTAAACAATGTTTGAAAACAAAAAAAAAATTATTAGTGGCACAAAAAAGGGATTAAAAACTAAAAAATGTTTGCCGCTTTCTGTTGTGACAAGTGCAGGTTTAAAGTCCGTTGCTCATACAATTCAGAACGTGTTTTTGGTGAATAGAAGACCAGTTTCAAGTATCTTTTTTGATTCTGCTTAGACATTCTATGAAATGCTACATAAAAAAAACCCAGCTTAGAGTCCCAGGCGGAAAGTCGATGTGTGCAGACTAAAATGAGCAGATGCTCATTGTTGTGATAAACTTAATAAAAATTCCTTATAATGATTGTTGTTGAGTGACCAAAGAAAAATGAAACGGTGTCAACTAATTTCAGACCAAAGATCCCGCTATGGCAAACTTAGAGAGTGGTACCAGAACCTCCCGAAAGAAATATATAATGTCAGCAGACAAAATATCAATTGGCCATTCCTACCGATTGGAACTGGCAACCATAAAGAACCTCATAGATGTTGTGAAACAATATTGTTATCGTGCTCTCAAATTGACAACGGTAAAGTTTGTATCAGGATTCAATAACCATCGTAATAGCTGCCCAGGATCTTTACATGACATCAAAGTGCTTTTAAATTCAATTTGAAACTTCAAAAAATTAACTATCATATCATCAAAAGTCATCCTAAGTGATTGAAATATCGTTTTCGAAAAAAAATTTAAATGGGTTCAATTGTGTAATAAATATCTTTACAGTTCTTTTTCCCCTGGTTTATCAGCATCCTCTTCTTTGATTCGTCCTCCTTCTAAAACGTAGATGTCATGGCATTAATTTCTCGCTTTGTCGAATTTCTTTCTGCTTCTATACTCTAAACTACGTTAATTGTAGTTTAGAGTATAGAAGTTAGAGTACAGAAAATATTTGATTTAGAGTATAGAAACTATTAGAGTATAGAAACGATTTGATCTTTTTTCAAATCTCACTATAGTTCAAAACAATACAAAAAGGGGATTGAAATTTTGTTGATTGGTGTTCAGTCAATTGTACATGAGGGAAAAAACATGCTATCAACTAAACATGAAATTTCTCTCAATCAATTTTTTGGGATCGAAAAAAAATATGATATGAAATATATATTTTTTTAATTTTAAAAAATTTGATCAATTGAAAGCAATTACCCAGTTTGAAGTCCAGACCCAATTTTTTTGTCTCATCTGATTTTCCAGACCAAAATTATCTCTGATCAGACTTTCCAGACAAAAATTGACACTGATCAGACATTCAAGAACCAAGTTACCTCTGCTCAGACTTTCCAGACACAAAAGGTCTCTGATGAGAATTTTCAGACCAAAGGTGTTCTGATCAGACCATCTTCAGACCATGGTCCAGACTCAAATTCAGACCACTGCCCAGACCTTAATCAGACTAGGATCAGACTCGAGAGCGCTCAAAGAGGTTATGACCAGACCCAGTTGCGCTCGAAGCATTTATGGTCAGACCCAGTTGCCCTTGCAGCCATTTATGATCAGACTAAAGTGCGCTCGAAACCGGTTCTGATCAAACTCGATTGCGCTCAAAATAGTCTGATCAGAGAAAAATTTCACTTATGAAAAAAATTTCCTAATTTTGCTATAATATATTCATTTCATAAAATTGATGTTTGCAGTATTTAATTCATCTAAGGAAAAATCAATTATAAAAGTATTGCTAAAGAAAACGAAACCCAACTGTCGAGAACAAATGTTATTTAGTGTACCGTTTAGTGTATATTTCTGACTCAATGGATGAGTTTAGACAATTTTTTACAAGAAACATCGTGGTGTCCAGTTGATTAAAATTTCTTCTGAAGGGGACCGGCCTCTAATATCAGCTGGACTCTTTTTTTCTGATCAGAGCTATCGGACTTTAGATGAGTCTCTGATGAGTCGCTGCTTTATGGCTGCCTCTTGGCAGAGCCAACATCTCTCAGTAAAAAAAACAAAAATTGAAAAATAATGCACTCGAAATGGTCCCTGATCAGACCCAATTGCGTTCGAAAACATTTCTGATCAGACCCAAGTGCGCTCGAAGAGGTTATGATTAGACCCAGTTGCGCTCGAAGTCGCCCCTGATCACAAAAAAGTGCGATCGAAGAGGTTATGATCAGACCCAATTGCGCTCGAAGTCGCCTCTGATCAGACCCAAGTGCGCTCGAATCCGCCCATGCTCAGACTTTTCAGACCAAAGCGACCTCTTATCAGACCATCTCCAGACCATCGTCCAGACTGTAGTGCGGTCGAACTTCTTTCCAGACCCTGTAATTTCGGTCTGGGAACACGGGTTTGCGCTCGACTGGGTCTGATCATAAACCAATTTGGTTCTGGACCTCAACCTGGGATATTGAGTTGCTTCCAGGATTTTCTGCTCATCAAATAACTATGTGGCGCGTGTAGACACCATAAAATTAGACGATGACGCAGGAAAGCAACATGAGATGAATAAAATAAACGGTACCATTCGTCATATATTGGTTTTGTAGATGAACCTCACTGTTGTTTCCTTAAGGATTACGAATTCATGTTTAAGAGCACTTAAATTGACTAACTCAAATTGCTGTAGCACACTCTTATGAGAGAGAAAAGCGTGAATTCAGTTTAACGCGGTGGTACAACAAACTACAAATCAAATAGAAGTTAGCGTTAGGAAAAGCACATACAATAAAGCTACATATAACAATAATAGCAGGTGTATATAATCCAAAAGGAGAAAAGCGTGAATTCAGTTTAACACGGTGGTACAACAAAGAGGAACTATAAAATAGCTTCAGGAAAAGACATATAATAGCAATGCAAGGAACATTAGATGACAGTAATAGTCATCGCGTCTAGAAACTAAAATTATTTGATTCTTACCTCCTCTATAATGGCCCCTATGGATGATTTGGTTAGTTCCGTTTTTTTAAAAACTTTGCAGCCTCTTATGCATAGGAGGCAGCTTCGTAGAAGTGCAAAGCTTAACCTCGTTCGTATGTAACTAACAATATCGCTAAAACTCTCTTCTCGTTTGTGGCTCAATTTCTGAGCTATCCTTGTTATGCCTGTGTTCGTGTTGGGACTCGCTCCGCCAGTACATGAGAAGATCAGTGGCGTGAAGGTGCTTTGTTCAATCTCGACAATCCGCTTTTCTTATTTTAGTTACTTCAGTGATTCATGATGCCTGTAAGCGTCCTTGGTGTTTTTTGGACATTATTTGGCATGCGGATTGAATACCTTGACGTCGAAGAAGGTACGGTGGAATCGTGACTCCCACAATCCATTTGCTTTAATGTCGAGTCGAGCTTCATCATCTTTGGTTACTGAGTTGCTTGCAAAGCTCTCGCCTTGAAGCGAAGAAGTTTCTCGCTATCTCTACATCATGGCAAACCTGATTCAACAACTCTCCGAAACAATCACGGATTTCATTATGCCTCAGGTGAGTATATCCTCCTTTCGAGCAGTGGAGGGAGTGTGCGATTGTCCATTTTTCTCCACATGCGCAATGTTCGGGGGGTTCTCTCAAGGTCCCAATGATATCTCAAACACAGCCCATTTCGAAATTCTGATTTATTCATGTTGAATCCGTATTTTTTAAGTGGCAGTGCATTTAACCAATTGGACGAACCCTTCTCTGAAGCTAATGTCAATGAATTGTTCGTCCATATCATTCAGTACTTGGTTTCTGCGCTCAATTAACGAGTTCGAGTTATGTTGTCTTATCTGTATCGTTAATTTGCTGATCTGGATGTTGTATATTCAGGCCTCCATGTCTGAGGGGCAGAGCCAACAATTTCCGCATTGTTTCATCGGGATTGGGTTTGCCAGTGATGGCACACTCTCATAGTTTATAATAAAATTTTTGAACGAATTGGTTTACAAGGAGCGAGAAGAATAGAGAAACACAATTGACTTTTTGTAGTGACAATTACAGGTTTAAATTTCGTTGCTCATACAATTAAGAGCGTGTTTTGGTGATTCGAAGACCAGTTTCAAGACTAAGTTAAGGTCCCAGACGGAAAGTCGATAAGTCCAGACCCAATTGAGCAGAGCCTTATTGTTGTTATAAACTTCTTAAAATTTCCATATAATAAATGACGTTGAGTGACCAAAGAAAAAGTAGTAGTAGTAGTAGTAGTAGTAGTAGTAGTAGTAGTAGTAGTAGTAGTAGTAGTAGTAGTAGTAGTAGTAGTAGTAGTAGGAGAGTCTTTAGGGTCGGAGCCCTCGGGTGTGGAACCCTTCAGTTTTCGTTTGGCACGAGTTTTTTCATTGGTTTGCAGATTCCACAGTTGCATAGAAGTCTCCAGGTGCAGCTGTCGAGTTCGTTGTAGCTTCTGTGGAAATAGTTTTGGTACATCTCTGTCAGAAGTTTCTTCGTCATTGGCTTCTCCGTTGTCCTACTGATGATGTTGAATAGCTTTGTGGTATAATAGTACCTTCATCTTAAAAGTTTTAGTTTTGAGTTGCTAAATTAAGCTAATCCATTATCATTTATCTAGTTCATTTTCGCTCTTTAAAATTTGTTCAATTTGTAAAGTTAGATTTCTGAAGATCAAATCCTAAGATTTCACGTCGTTAAAATTTGTTTACAATTTGTTGCATGATTGAATGTCTGTTCATAAATCTTGTAAAGATTTGCCGCTTTAAGTTGTCTGATGATATGAATAAGTTATTGTTCAACCATTTTAATTCTTTCAATTTCATTCTTCTGAAATTCATAATTCAAATCAGTTAACTAAATTCTTTTCTCGAAATCGTTCCGCCAAAGTCTAATCTATACGATTCAAAAGTAAACTGTATTTCGCTAAGCGAAACACTAGTACAAAATAGAAGTGCGATTTCGCTCCGCCAAATCAGGATTTATTTTGTAACTCGAATAAATAAATTCCACTCGACAAAATTTAGCATTGATTCGCTCCGCGAATTTACAGCTAAACACTCGCTTGTAGTTCAATCTAATTGGCGTCGCCGATCAATCAATCCTACAGTTTCTCATTTTGTACGACATGGCGCAGTCAGCTCGCGAATCCCGAAAAACACCTCTATCGATAGAGCCATTTTGGGAACGGCCGACTTCAGACCCACCGATCAGATGGAAGAAATGGAGAATACAAGTGAAATTAGCGATTCTCGCTCGGGAAAACATCACAATCGATATATTGTTGCAACCTAAACCGACAGAAGTTCGTTTGCCGGCAGAACTGAAATATGAGGCATCAATCGAAGATGCGACAGAGGAAACAGAAAGAGACAGACGAATTCGAAATAATCAATTGAAATTGCAGTGGGAGCTCAAATGTCAGAAAATAATTGAGGCAGGAATACTTTGTGGAGAACGACCATGGAACTTGTGCGACCAAAAATGTGTCTCTCTGTTATACTTAAGTATAGGCACGGAAGGACGACGTCTGCTAACACAAAAATTCCCACATGACAATATCTATGATTTGTCAACCCTCAAACTTTGGGAAATGATGGAGATCGCCTTCATTCGCCCAAGAAACATTACATTCGATAGATATGTCTTCTTTTCCAGAAAACAAAAGAAGGGCGAATCAGTTGAGCAATTCTACAGTGTTCTAAAGGAGCTAGCAGAAAACTGCGATTTTGAAAACCGCGAGGAGGCCATAATAAGGGATATCTTCATTACAAACATGTTAGACGACGACATTCAACGAGAGCTACTTCGAGATACGGTAGAACCAGAAAGAGCTCTCAGTATTGCAGTGAACATGGAAATGGGCAACCAAAATCAACAACGAATTTCATCCAACAATGGAGGAAACAGCAACGCAGTAAACGCGATACAACAGAATAGTCGATTTCGCGGCGCGGGTGTGCGTGGTAATCAATCGACAAGGATAACAACGAACCGCACCTCCATTGGACAATGCCGTGGCTGTGGTCAAAGTTGGACACCAACACATCGTCAGGTTTGCCCCGCCATGGGTAAGAAATGTAATTATTGTGGTTTGCAAAATCATTTTGCAAAAGTATGTCGTCGACGACTTAATAACTCGAGAACTAATCAACAAAATAATCGTATTAACACAGTAGAAAATGTAGACACTTCAAATCAAAATTCAAGTCAAGAAAACCAAAATGTTAACTACATAAACTATAATGCGGAAACCCACTCAGACTACGATTCCTCTGACGATAACTATGTCGCTACTATCGAAAACGTCGATTCACCGAATATAACTTTGCAAAATTTATCAATCATTATTGGTAACACAAATTGTGACTTACTACTTGATTCCGGTAGTGGCTGTACCATAATAAACATGTCATTAGCAAGAGAAATAATGTTCAACTGTATCCAATCCCAATGGTCAGAGAAAAAGCCACAAGAATTGAAGTCTTTTTCGAATGATATAGTTCAACCACTTGGAACATTGAAAACTCCTGTAAAATGCAACGACTGGTATATCTCGAAAGCAAGAATTACAGTAGTACCTGACGGATTTAGACCAATATTAGGAAGAGACCTTTTTGACCAATTAGGCATTACAATCACTCAAAAACTTTGTCCAAAAATCGAAGTTAACAACGTGGATCAAACGTGTGAAATAAAAAAATCACTAGCAAAAGAGTTTCCTGAACTAATATCACGAATTGGCAAATCAAAAAATCATACAGTAAACTCCAAATTTCACAGAAACTATCGAGTTGTACATCAAAAAGGAAGAAAAGTACCAATACACCTCCAACCAAAAGTAAAAATTGAGTTAGAAAAACTGCTTAATGAAGGACACATAGAAAAATTAAACAATTGCTCAGATCAATTTTTCATATCCCCAATAGTCATCACTGTGAAAAAGGATCAGTCAATAAAAATAGCACTGGATTCAAAAATTCTCAACAAAGCGATTCATAAAAACAAGTACCAAATGCCGAACATTGACTCACTAATTCAAACTATTTCGCAAACACTGTCATCGGCGCCGCAAGAGACCGCATATTTTACAACGCTTGATCTGCAGTACGCGTACAGCCAACTCAATTTACATAACGATACGGCCCGCCATTGTAACTTTAATATTGTTAGTGGAGATATGACAGGAACATATCGATTTAAAACGGGATTCTACGGATTAACAGATATGCCAGCAGAATTTCAAAAAGCTATTGACTGTACTCTTGCGGGTTTGGAAAATACATTCTGTTTTTTGGACGACATATTAATAGTAAGCAGAGGAAGAATCGAAAAACACTTGGATTTGGTACGAAAATGCTTAATAAGACTTGACCAAGAAAATCTGCGAATTAATTTGGCAAAATGTCATTTTGCTAAAGACAAAATTGAATGGCTCGGTCACAACATTACACAGTCAGGTGTAACACCTCTCTCAAGCAAAACAGACGCAATTGAAAAATTAGCAGCACCAACTAACCTCAAAAAACTTAGATCGTTTATGGGATCAGTTCATCACTTAGGAAAATTCATTCCGAACCTGTCTCAACTATGTTACCCTCTTAGACCTTTGTTAAAGAAAAACACTAAGTTCATTTGGACGGACGAGCATGAAAAACACTTTTGCTTAATTAAAGAGAAAATTGCGGAAACAACGGAAAATAAACATTTCAATCCAGAGTTAGAAACACGAATTAAATGCGATGCTTCACGTAAAGGATTAGGATGCGCATTGGAGCAACGAACGCCTAATGGTTGGCACACTGTAGCATTCGCATCGCGATTTCTTAATTCAGTAGAAGATAGATACAGTGTTAACGAACTCGAACTCCTAGGGGTGGTTTGGTCTATCGAACATTTTAAATACTATCTCTACGGAAAACCATTCACCGTCATCACTGATCATAGAGCCCTCTTATCTATAATGCGAGAAAATAGATCTAATAAGTCATACAATAGCAGATTAACACGTTGGGTGGACCGATTATTGCCATTTGATTTTTCAATTGACCATCTTCCTGGCTCAAAAATGGGCTTAGTGGATTACATTTCTCGCGACCCACATCAACAAGCTGCCAATATATCTACATACGATGAACAATTCATAGTAGCAAAATTGGACGTAATTAAGCGCGGCGCAAAACGCTTTCTATTAAATGCTGAAAATTACGTTGATTTCGCAGCGCGAAATCCACCCACAAAATGCGACGAGAATAATCTAAATTCCATTAACAAATTTGGTAGTGAATTGGCACCGCGAAATCCAGAACATTCTAATATTACGCTAACTGACAATTCAATTAGCGAATTAAGCCCAATTAATGCAAATACCAAACCCAAAATTGAAATAGCCAACATTCCAAACTCGCTTTCTGCCTACAATCGCTCAGCTGATCAGTCGCATAGTAATTTAAACAATTTCCAGCGAATAGCCCAAAAATTTAGACAAGTTTACATGATGTCCCAGCCGAATTCCGACGAAGAAACGCTCATGTCTGTTAAGCAATCCACTCCATCAAGAGTTCGCTTCGCGGATGCAGGGCCCTCAATTGCATCAACCGCTCCAATTGTCCCAGCCGCACCTAGTACCCCAACAACACCGACAACAGACACAACAGGCACTTCCACTTCAGTCGACGAATTATATCTAGACTCGTTTAATTTCGCGTTATCGAAAATATTTTCCAGCTCTCTAATGGCGAGTCTAACGACAAAAGACGCAATACTTAAAGAAATTCGTGACTGTATCCTCACAGGTAACGAGGATCGTTGTAAGCAGATCTCGCCGTATATACACAGTTACTGGAAAGATCTTCATGTGAAGAGTGGGTGTGTATGTTTTGACGATAGAATAGCACTCCCGCACACAATAAAGGACGCCTATGTGGACGCAATCCACGCCACGCATCCGGGTACATGGGGCATGACAGACATGGCATCGCACGCGTGGTGGCCATATATGCATCGTGATTTGGCCACAAAGACGGCGAAGTGCAACCCGTGTGTGAAAATCGGTAAAAATTTAAAATCTATAATACCAACTAAAAAAATGGGCACCATTAAGACTATGTAAAGTTTCCAATGAAGAAATTCAAATTGATTTTGGCGGACCCATATATAATGAGAAAAATCAAGAAGTCTACTTTCTTGCATGTATTGACCGATTTTCGAAATTTCCATCAGCTGAGGTATTTGAAAACGCGAATGCAGATAACATTTTGAAATTCCTTCAAGAATACGTTTTATTACACGGTATACCCCATGCAATTAGACTAGACCAAGCTAGATGTCAAACGGGCCAGCGAATTAAAGCATTCTGTAATCAAAATAATATAGAGCTAATTGAAGCACCAATACACGATCACAGAGCTATTGGCTTAGTGGAGAGGCTAATTCAAACAATCAAGAATCGTCTAGCATGTATTAAAACGGCGGCACGAAATCAATTTAATATAAAGGCTTCAATAAATTCAATAATATATCAACTGCGAATCTGTCGTCAAAAGACGATAAACATATCACCATTTGAAGCACATTTTGGTCGAAAAGCAAATACGCCTTTAAGTAACATAACAACAAAGCCAGACCCTAAAAGTCTAACATACAATAACATTCTAAATAAATATTTAGATCTGGAGACAGTTAGATGGGATCAACTAATTAAAGATGAGAATTGGACGAACGAAGAAAGGAGTGACACAGAAGTGGAGGACAACAAATTTCACTTATGTAAAGATGCGGAAAAACGACAACAAGAAGACCCTAACAAAGAGTCCCGCTTCATCCTACATCCGGATGTATGTCAACCACTACCGAGGACAGAGACTTCACTAGAATTAAAACTGGCAAAGAAACGACCAAGGACTAAAAGGTCCAAGAAGAGTCTAGATGGACTCTATGAAGTATTGGCCCCCGGTTCCTCTGTAATTAAAACAGACGAACACACGTCTGTCATAAAAGAGCCTGGCAAACGAGAAGTCACAATCCGGAACTCCAATTTGGCTAAATTTGGGACAAAAGCAGAGAGGGAGACAGAACTTCAAGCCTATGCCAATAGGAGACCAAAGATCCCAACAGGAAAAACTACGGAGGAGCTTATTAACAATCATGCAAAAGAGTCGCGAAGAAAAATCGAGGGAGGAAAGAAAATGAAACACCGTCGAATCGCTGATGATATCAGCACTGTGTCGTCCATCCACTCTAACGTAACACGGGCACTACGAGTAAAGATGCCGATTAAACCAAAGCGTCATGTACCAATTGCGCCGCCAAATCAACAACCAGATCAAGATATTCAATCCGCAGCGCCAATAGACCTCCCCACATCTAGTATCGTAATAGCAGAACCGCCAAGTCGACCCAAAAGAAAAGCCGCTAGTAAAGCCTCTGCTATTCTTATGCCCGCCAAACGAACACGAGCATCAATTTCGGTCACTGAAACTGACGAATCGGCAGCTTCGTCACAAACATGCCCCCCAATGACATCCAGTTCAAGTGTAACAGGAAAACAAAAAAAGACGGCAGAAATTGAAACAACAACAAATAGAAAACAAAACTCTAATCTCGCAGATTCAAACGGCCGCCTCACAAACCCAACATGTAGAATCGAACTTTACAGTGCCGCCATGCTCACCAACTCCCGCTTTTCCAGTTCAATACTACGTTTCACCAAACTACGAAGGACCTGAGGTGTCGATGACAGTTGGCGAGGCGGAACGTTATTATGAGAGCGAGAGTGACTGATCTGAAAAATATCTCAAAATAAACATTACTCAAAAACTTCGTTTAAACTCTCAAAACTTTATGGTATTAATTAATTAACAAGTACATATTTTACTAATTTTCTGCTAAATAATTCTCATTATTTACTTCTCCAAAGGGGGAAATGTGGTATAATAGTACCTTCATCTTAAAAGTTTTAGTTTTGAGTTGCTAAATTAAGCTAATCCATTATCATTTATCTAGTTCATTTTCGCTCTTTAAAATTTGTTCAATTTGTAAAGTTAGATTTCTGAAGATCAAATCCTAAGATTTCACGTCGTTAAAATTTGTTTACAATTTGTTGCATGATTGAATGTCTGTTCATAAATCTTGTAAAGATTTGCCGCTTTAAGTTGTCTGATGATATGAATAAGTTATTGTTCAACCATTTTAATTCTTTCAATTTCATTCTTCTGAAATTCATAATTCAAATCAGTTAACTAAATTCTTTTCTCGAAATCGTTCCGCCAAAGTCTAATCTATACGATTCAAAAGTAAACTGTATTTCGCTAAGCGAAACACTAGTACAAAATAGAAGTGCGATTTCGCTCCGCCAAATCAGGATTTATTTTGTAACTCGAATAAATAAATTCCACTCGACAAAATTTAGCATTGATTCGCTCCGCGAATTTACAGCTAAACACGCTTGTAGTTCAATCTAATTGGCGTCGCCGATCAATCAATCCTACAGTTTCTCATTTTGTACGACAGTAAACGGCGTCACCTCGGTTCAGGGCAGAGATCCTGCCATGGCAAGTTGAGAGATTGGTACCAGAACCTCCCGAAGGAAATATATAAAGTTAGCAGACAGAAAAATCAATTGTCCAACCCTACCAAGTGGAAGGGGCAACCATAAAGGACCTCAAATATGTTGTGAGACAGTATCCTTTTCTCAAATTGACAACTGTAGCCTTGGTATTAGGATTCAAGAACCACCGTAAAAGCTGCACAGAGTCTATTCATGACATTCAGTTGCTTTTAAATCTAACTTAAAAGTTCGAACCATTAACTCTCATATCACTTTGAAAGTCATCCCAAGTGTTTGTAATATTTTTATCAACAATAAAATAAATATGTTCAATGGTGTTGTCGAATATCTTTACAGTTCTTTCTTCCCTGGTTTATCTTTATCCTCCTCTTTGATTCGTCCTCACACTAAAATATTCTGATGTGCTGGCATTATTTCTCGTTTTCTGGCCATTTTTTCTTCTATACTCTAATCTATGTTGTTTGCAGTCCGTGTGTTTCATCCCTCTGCAATATAATGCCAGATCCAACTCACTGTATCATTTGCAAAACGCACTTTACAGAAGCAAGTGTCTGGAAATCTGTAGGAACAATTTATTGGCTTGCAAGTTACAGAGACTGGAGCAAATCATTCGCATGCCTTTAATGCGCACCGTAGCGCAAAAATTTTGGGGTCTAAGCAAACATCGCTCCTCGAAATAGACAGTTGAACATCTGCGAACAGTTGAACGTTCAGACAAACGAATTCCGAGGCTTCTGTCTGTGAGAACCTTTTGCATGATGATGTACAACTGCTAGAAAAAAACTACTCTGAAATCGGGCCGAAAGTTTTTCTCTTAGGCGAAAAGTGAAGAGGGCTGTCCTACTCTCAATGTCCAAACGGTTTTGTGACATACAGTTTCCGTGTTGCCAAAAACAAAAAACTCACTGAATAAGCGCTGTTGCTGAGGTTTTTCCTTACCTCGTTCTAATCAGACCACAAAAAAAGACGGCTTGAAAAAGATCTGCCGATGAATCGATCTTTGCTTAAATGCAACTTTTCTATGTTTTTTTTTAGGAAACTAGAGCAATCCACATAGGAATTTCTAAACCCGTCAAAAAAAAAACAATTCAGAGCTCCACCAATTCAACAATATAATGTCAAAATTTAATGTCGGAAATGCCATTTTGCTGTTATAAGGTGAATAAAATGATAAAATTTTGTCAATACATGACCAAATAGGAAACAAAAATGTGCTGAAGTCAACGCAGACTATTTGAATCCCACCAAACAGCAGGTTTTTTGAACCATCTCAATATAATTGAAAAACTAACAACCAAGCCATCAAACGAGCAGCTTTTCCAAAGCACACAAACATTTCTACATCGGATTTCGATAATGACAAATGAAGATGACTCCTGGCCACATTTTAGCAAGTGAAAAGTAATCTCCGGGATGCATTGCCAAGTTCAACCGTCGCAGAAAGATCAGCTCCCTACAACGCTTGCACATTGATACTACTCGACAAATGCCCAGGTGTCCGGCCAATAGGTGTCGGTGAGGTCCTAACACGCGTGATAGGAAAGGATCTAGCGAATCGTCTGTCCGTAGACTTAGACCTCACGGGAAAATGCACTGCTCTGTATGGGATAAAAATGTGGGATTGAGTACGCCATAAATGAACTTTGATCATGCTTCATGAAAGATGAAACGGAAAAATTAATTGTGTTCGACGCATAAAAAAATTTCAATATCTTTACAAAAAGCTGTTTATGAAAAAACCAGTATATAGTGTCCATCTATCTTCCTCATCATATACAATTCGTGTGCTTTACCCAGCAAAGTCTATGTGAATGTGCTTTCAAAGGACAGCACAACTCGAGATGGTCCAATTGCAATGACGATGTACGGTACAAGCATTCTTAGTCTGATATCGATGCTCTTTCATGAAATTGTCATATAGAAAAGGCATGCAGATGATGCCAACCCTGCTCAATCTCTTTTGTCATTGTGTAACATTCTCAGAGTCTCAATAAACACCAATCCATTTTGAACACTTCCTGGATGCCCCTAAATTTCAATTGATTACAAAACAACGTCTGAAAGAGAAAATGCGCGACACTGATATTGAAATTTGCTAACGTACACACGTATAAAGTTCAGTTGTTGAATCACCTGCAGTCTACGTTGAATACCTAATTAATTCTGAAAGAAAATCTGAAGAGAATAAGCAGAAGTCCACTTGTTTTATCAGAGCTGCTCAAAACAAAACAATACTTCTTTGACGATCTACTACTGAAACCTCTAGTCTGTTGCAAAAAATTAAGTCAACTGTATCTGAAAATATCTTGTCAACATATAGGGGACAAATTCCGACTACTGAAGACAGAAAGATTCCTTCAATCCCACTGCATTTAAAAAGGTGGGGTATTCCGCGGTCCGACGGTTATCTACGTGGACAGCTTTGGTTCAATAAAAAGTCAAATTCCAAAAACAGTGATGATATATGTACAATTAGAAAAAACAGGAACTAATCACCAAGAGATCAAAATCAGAGCAATTGTATCAAATATGCAATCCAATGAACTGTTTTGCAAAAACCTAACAGATTCCAACAGGCCATCTCGAATGGTGACTTCCGAAGAGGTGCCATCTGTCTAGCTGATTGATCTTCACCCTATGAAATATCATTTTGATGTTGCCAAAAAAGAGTTCCGAGACGGCCTTGTCTAACTTATGGACAGAATATAGGAAACTTCCCCAAAAAATGCGCCCGTGGTAAAGTTTCTCTGGGCAAAATTTGCGTATACTCTATGCGTCAAAGCGAGATTAGAGACACTCTTGCCCACTTCTTGGACAAACTGAGCCAAGATTTTTGAATCGAGCCTCAATTACAGCCACCCGAAGGTGTATTTTTTTTAGCGAGTACAGATAATTCCGCTGATGTTGACGTTAGATTGGACATCAAAGCCACAGCTCGGTGCGAGAAAATTTTTTTGATATTACGGTCTTCCACCCACTTGCGAAGTCCTGCTTTAACCCACCCACTTGCGAAGTCCTGCTTTAAACATTTTGAATGCATATAGGCATCACGAATCAATCAAGAAAGCAAGATAAGGAAAATGTGTGAAAGACGTAAAGCACAGAGCTGTAATTCCACTTAAATTCTGCCTGCCTTGGCAGCGCAGGCCCTGCATCAACGAAAGCTCTCAAAGGAATCACCGCTCCTATCAGTGAAAAACTCAAGATGCCGAACTCCAGCGTTATAATCCTCATTTGGATCACTGCAACGGAAGTATGGAAGTATTACTTGTATTCGACGCAAAATATGATTTCAATATTCTTAAAAAAGTTCTTTTTGAAAATATCTGTAAATAAGTTCCGTCTATCTTTAATGCCATATTTTTCGTATACATTACCCAGCACTCTAAATGTGAATCTGTTTTCAAATTGAGGCACAAATCAAGATGATTCACGGCCAATGGCGATGTATGTTATAAGCAATCTGACTCTGATATCGATGATCTTTCATGAAGATGTCAGGCAGATGTATGCAGAGGACGACAGCATTGCTGGACCTCTTTTCTCATTAATCAACATTCTGAGAGTGTCAATGAGCGCTGATCCATTTTAGATATCTCGTGGATGCCCCTAAATGTCAAGTTCATGCAAATTCACATATGAAAGAGAAGGCGCTTGAGCTCTTTTGCGACACTAATATTGAAATTTGGGAAGGTATACACTAATTGGGTTCAGTGGTTGGATCCTCTGCAGCCTACGCTAAATACTTTTTTGACTCAGAGCAAAAAAGAAGAGACTAAGCGAATGTTGACCCACTTTGCTAATAGGTTGCTTGTTTTGACCAAAGGTGCTCAAAACAAAACATTATTTCAATGAAGATCTACTACTGAAACCTCTGGTCTACCCAAAAAAAAATTGAGTCCACTGTAACAGAAAAACTTTTGCTAACAACTACGGGACAAAATCCGACTTCTGAAATCAGAGAGCCTCTTTCATTCCCGTTGCACTTAAGAGGTTTGAATATTCAGCTGACCGACAATAATCTACGTTGACAGATTTGATCCATTGAAAAGCCAAACTGCTTGAACAGTGACAATAAATGAACATTTAGAGGAAAACAAGAGCTTATCACCAAGAGAGCTAAATTGGACAAGATGTACCAAATGAATAATTGAAAAAACTATTTTGTCGAAAACCTATTAGACTCTAAAAGGCAAATTCTAATGCTCGCTACAGAAAAGGTGCCAACTAACTATCTCAATGCTCTTCCCCTTGTTAAATATCTTTTTGATCTTTCCAAAAAAGAATTCAGAGACGGCCCAGTCTTACTTATGGACAGAATCTAGGAAGCTTCCCCAATATATGCGCCGTTGGTAGAAGTTTATCTGGGCAAAAGTTGGGTATACTCATATGTGCCACGGCCAAATTAAAGACACTGTTGCCAAACTCTTGTACAAAGTTTGCCACGACCTTCAAATCGAGCTTCAATCTGAGCCACCTGAAGCTGAAACCCTACCGAGTAAAGACACTATCGCTGATGATGGACATAAAAGCCACAGGTATGTGGGAGAAAAATTTCTCATAATTTTTTTCGATATTAAGGTCTTCCACCCACTCGCAAAGTCCTGCCCAACAAACTTAACGGATGCATATAAGTATCAGGAATCAATATAGAAAGTAAGATATGAAAAAGGTGTGATAGACGTAGAGCACAGTGCTTTCAAACCACTAACCTTTGCCTGCATTGGCAGCGCAGGCTCTGCATCAACAAAAGATCCCAAACAAATCACCTCTCATATCAATGGGAAGCGCCGGGAGCCGAACGTTATATCCCTCATTGGTATCACCAAAAGTCTCACTCTCCTTCAAAGTTGTTTCTCTGCGTGCGTGGATGTAGATCACTGCGAAGAAATCTCATCCTCCGTCATTAATCACGGGAGACGTTAGAACGGCTGCTAAAGAACTTTCCGATTTACGCTTGAGCTGAGAATTAAGACACCCCTGTCAAGTTGCATAGCTTTTCAATTGTAAAGTATTACGCAACATCAGCCAAAAACAAGCGTATTTACTCTGATGCGATCTATTTTTATTCTGCTTGCATCAGTTCTGTTCGATCAAATCTGTATACAGAAGGATAATTTGCCTTTTATTCTCAAATGAACGCACCACGGGTGTGTCGTGCCTTCTAGTTTACGTAGTCTGAAAAGACGAACGAATGGACGAATGTTTGGTAATGATTGTACGAAAGGTCTTATTTACCCATGAAATTATGAAGATGCCGTGTCCCCAAAACTCCCAAATAACTGTGTTTATTCGATTTGTAATATTTCAAACAAAGGACGAGTGAGGAAGCACTTGATAATGAAAATTTTTTCCAGAATTTACTGCGAATCAACAGTTTGTGAAAAGAAAACCTGACCTGTGTTTTTGAACTTTGAACATAAAATAATTAGTTTCCTGAATCATTGCTAAATTTAGTTAAATATTCCTAATTAGAGGATTGAAAACGACATTAACAAAGATGTTTTCTCCACAAAGCACGGCAGATTACGTCATAGGGAAACATCTGCCTGTGCTTCAGCAAGTTTGTCTGCCGATTATATTAAAAAAGAAAAATTTCGTTCAAGTGAGCAAACAAAGTTCAGGAAATTATTTTTCTATTTTAAAATTCGGAGAGCCTGCCTTAATTTTCACTTCACTTAGTCAACTTAATATTCACTTCTTTACTGCAACCGTACACATTTTGTAGTAATTTTACGATCAGACTTTAGCACTAGACTAAAAACGTGGGCTTCACGAACTAATTATACTAAAACTGGAAAACTTTGTGCTACTCATATTTGAAATCTCTAAGTTTTCTTATCTAAGCAGTAAGAGAATCAAAGCTCCCATTAAGACGCTTCTTCACTGAAAAGTTTCCCATAGCTTTCAACAATTTGGCACTACCAATAACTTTGCTGGGGCCAAATGAGCTCCAACATTGGCAATCTGAAGCTTAAAGAATCTGAGAACTCCAATCCATGTGCGGAGTTCTATGGCAATCCTGTCATAAGCAACGTTGACTTATGTACTTCGGCCTTAATTAAAGTTGACAAACGTATCCTCATCTTCATTTTGGTCTACTTGCCCCCAGAAGGTAGTCAATATGAGGTCACAACTACATCTTTGGCTAACGTTCTACATCACGGCACGACATTTCTGCAGATTTTGTGATAATATGGCATTTGAATCCCGCCATATATGCCTTCTTGGTGATTTTAACTTTCCGAAAACTGATTGGTCGACATTCAGCTCTTCATCTGCGAGAGAAACTGGCTTTTTAAACATCTTAGATGACTATGAACTATGCCCTACTATTCTTAGCTCCACGCACAACTGTGGCAACTACCTCGACAACATTCTCGTTCCCTCAACTATCACCGGCTGCTTTGCCTCTATAAGAATCCGAAAGTATGCTTATACTGAACCAGGCATTGTCACTTTTTGCTCACTATGGCAAAGTTACACTTTCCTCAACTATCCTTTTGCAGACAAGGTCGCTAATTTCTACCACCATCTTTGTCTTATTGTCAAACAGTCTTTTCGGAGCGTAACCAGAAAAGGGCGTCCATGCCACCCTACTACTCATCCCATACTGCATACTTTGAATAAACTGGCAACTAGCAAGAGAAAGTATCATTCTGGTCATGATTTGGTGCGTAACCTTGATGACACCCTTGAGAAATCTTTGGAACCGGAAAAAGTGCTCTACATATCTTGGAAAGTTACTTCCGACCTGGATTCTTGCTTCAAACTCGTCGAAAGCTTCAAGAAAAAAAGTCTTCCCCATCCAATGTTTTCCGGTTCATTGAAACTCGGTTCATGGATTGACGTCGCAAATGCTTTTAATGATTTCTTAGCTTCGAATTTCAACACGAACTTGTTCCGGATCTTCTTCAATTGCGTAATCCTGAACTGCCAATTCCCCGAAATATGGAAACTTTCATCAAACCTATCCATAAAGGAGCTTGCCGGAACAACATCACCAGGGACCGTCCAATTAGCCTACTGCCAAAGATCTTATTGATATTCGAAAAGTTACTCCACAAATCTCTTATTGATCTACTCAAGCATAAAATTTATCCGAGACAGTATGGTTTCCAGTCTAAGAAATCTACAATTTGAGAGACCTCCTCGGAAGATTTCAAGCAGTACGAATCAACGGGTTTTCTTCACTGCACACAAGAGTTTTGAGTGGCGTACCCCAAGTTTCAGTGCCTGGGCCCTTGCTCATCTTGATTTTTTTTAACGACTTGCCGTGTATTCTTCTAGACAGTATTATGTGGTTATTTGCTGATAACGCAAAGCTATTATTTCAACTTCCTCAATTTCAATGATGATCTTGTACGTGTCTGCAATTGGAATCAAGCAAACGGGATGTTAGTCAACGCGAAGAAGAGCTTATGTATTTCTTTTGGGACTGTCGAGTCAATGTTAGAGTAAGCCAACATCACAATTTTCCAACAAGAGTGCGTGATGGATCTCTGAGTTTATGTCAACAGAAAGTTAAAGTGGATCACACACACTCAATGTAAAGTTACTAATAGCCGCCGAGCTTTCTACAAGCTTAAGAATACTATACCTTGGAGCACTCCATCACATATCAAGTACAAGCTCTATGTCGCCTATGTTGTTCCATAAACTTCTCTCTGGTTCTCAAATCTGTTGCTTGTCCCTTGCAGACCTCAGGGCCTTCGAGAATATCCAAGAAACGTGCTTGAGATGAGTTTACGGGAGTTCTAGGAACTACTTGGACACTCTTCTCTCAGATAAAATCCTGCCGATGGAGGACAGCCGACTGTTCATTCTCTTGGCCCAAAGGAAGCTAATGAGCGACTTCTGTGATAATGTTGAAATTTTATCTCTTGGTGTTACGAGAAGACGGAGAAACAAACTCAAACTCAAACGTAAAGTAGCCCCTGGATCTTTTTACTAACAGTCCATCAAAATGATCATTTTTCTGTTGTCATGGGATATCGGAGGTTCTAGATGTAATAAAATCTCAGATTTGATGTATTCGAAGCTTAGACATAAATTATGTCCTCTAGAATGGAAGATCGGCTCACGGACAAATACAATATCATCAACCAATGCTACTTGAGCTCTCATTTAGCTGCGTCACGCTGAACAAGAAAATGAGAAACGATCATTATCATTTTTGCGATCATTGTTGAAATGCAGACAACACGCAAATCTCAAATGAAAAACAAAACATGATAAATAATAAAAAGCAAATGGTGCCATAACCAAGCATAATCCAAACAACGGGAATAACTACAAGATTGCCCCTGCAACAACCAGAGCAACTTGTTCAAATGTACATAATCTAAATAACAAGGATCCCATGAGGCCCCGTCATCCAAAATATGGAGACATTGACGCCCCATTCATTGTAGATTCAATAACAAACCGATTGAATGGGGAAGAATATGGGCCCAAGATCAATGCGAACGGATTCAGTGCACACATTGTTTTGTCACTATTGGAGCGGGCTACAAAAACGAAACAGCGAAAAGTGAAGCAAGTGTATTTTTTTATTGGAGTCAATGTCTGCTTATCAGCACAGTTTGACCTAAAAGAGGTATCAAGTTACAGCGAAATACTGATATTCACAGTTTCACACAAAATTTGTCCAGAAAATATGACTACGAGTACAGTTTTTCCCCTAGTGTCATTTTGCAAATAGCAGCGTTGTTACCGAGTAAACTAAATGAGCAGTCTATTTAAAGAGCTATTTAAATAAAGCGAGAATCTATCCAGCGAGAAACTTTATTACGTCATAATCTCTTAACCATGTAAGCCTTACAAAAAGATTAAATGCACACAAAATACGTTCTATTTGGCATAGAAAGCTCGGAAAAAGTTCGTTAAACATAATTTTCGTTGAGCCTACTAATATACTGAATCGATTGCGCTCTTTTTAGGCTTAATATTTTTATGTTTCGAAAACGTATCGGTGACCAATCTGAGTCGAAAATCGACTCAGACAAAATACCTGCTAAAAAAGATCAAGCTAGATTTGCCGGGCCATTGAGAGGGGCCTTTGGCCTTTTGCGTTGAGAGAAGATAGTTGGATGCGATATAGATTGTACGTTTGAATTTACCTTCGAAAGTCTGATTATTAAATTTATCAGCTTTACCTTTTGATGCCGCGACGGGCTTTTAGCCTAATTGATGTGATAACCACGATGTAAGGCAAGGTAGCGTTTACAGGCAGCAAGTTTCTATCAGAGCGTATTTGTCCTATTTATACTTACTCCTTCTATATCTCCTTTCATAATTCCAGTAATGATGAGCTACAAGCGCGTCAAATATTATGGTAACATAATCGGTATTGTAGCTTTCACATATTCCTGAGCTTCTCTATAGTGGTAGACAACAAATGGTGTGGAAGCTTTACTCTTTACCTGTAATTTGTGCTCCTTTTTGAGTTACTTTAAGTTACCGGTGGAGAGGAAAATATCAAAAGAGCTTCTACATTTTTGGTGTATTTTCAAATCAACACGTATTAACTTTGCGCCCTTTATGTGGTGTCCGGCTGACAAGTTAAGCAAGCGGGGCTCAAGATTAAATCTTTTCATAAACTTATTTCGCCCACCCCCCTTTTTGTCGGTTGGTGTACTTACCTGGGCATAAAAGTGTTGACCAAATTGTCAATTGCGCTATAAAAAGGAAACATTCCCCAGTTTGCAGTTACCTGGCTTGCCATGTGTGCGTTGTTACCTTGTCAAAAAGATATTTTGCTGCCCGACATTTTCCGCCCAAATTGGGAAGCTGCCTTGCAGGGATGTTGCCATGCGGAACAACAGGATTGACAAGACGCTTATCTTCAATTACCTTCAGGCGCTGCAGAAAAACACGAAAAGACTCCAAAACTGTAAGACTTATCCATATCAGAATTTTTTGCAGTAAATTGATATCCTAACTCGGCAAATCTAGCAAACCCCCTCAATTTTTATTCGGTTTCATTTCCTATAATCTGGTATTATCATAAATCCCTTGTCACCGATAAGCCCCCCAGAACCCATTTCCTATCCCAATTTTTTTTGAGTTCACCGGTCACCGATAACCCAACTCTCACAAAAACAGATTTTGACAATTTTGGTCAAAATCTAGAAATAATCAAATTGCGGTTTTTTTTTACAGTTCTTTAAAAGCGTAGCAAAAAAAAGACTTGAAAAAATTGACCAAACTTGAGAAAATTTTGCAATACTTCATTTAGAGCGTCGATAAATTGCAGATCGAACATGTAAGGGTAGAGGTAGAATTAGAGTTTGGTCAAAATTTTCAAATTTTGAAAAGAAAAAAAAAAGAATCAGATAACTGATTTTTTTTCTCAAATAAGCGCTTATTCTTGGTAACTCGTGAAAATCGTGTATTTAACATCAAGGCTCGGAGTTTGAGCAAAGCTCAAATCATTTATGTTGTAAAAACATTATATGGTTTTTATATTAGCTGCGAGTTCACTTCATCACGCCATAAAAACTGCGCCTCAAGTAACACAAAATCGTTACAAACGTAACGTTTACGCATTACCGGGTTTAAGTTTCAACCCTAACGCATTGAAAGTCCGAAAAACAGCGCAGTTCCAGTTGAGTCATTTCTTTCATGATAAGAAGCGCCTAGTTATATGGCATGATGTAGTGAACAATTCGCTTTCACGTCATCGAAGCAACAACAATAAGCCTTTAACACCTTCACAGCTTATTGCAGTGCTTGAAAACTATCAGGAGCGCATAGAAGCTATAGTGTACTGCCCCAGAGAGGGAACTCCTGATATTTCTGATCAGCTCAAGCGTAGTACTCTAGTTACCATACACTTAGTGAAAGACATTGTGTCTAGACGTAAACAGAAAGATCCTAGTTTACTTAAAGAGTACAGAGCATTACACCAAAGGCCTGCGCTTGAGCTGAAAACACTGACCATAGTCTTAACTCATAAGAACAACCTCCGGTCCTTGATAACACGGTCCCGACCGAAAAAACTTTCAAAGCGCCGTCGTAAAACGCTTCGCACCCGTCATGCGTTCGAGGAGGCGGAACTCACACAAGCCTTTAATAACCTAAATGTCTCTTAGTCTTGCGCTGTTGCGCGGGTTAGTTTGTGGTTGATTCCTTCCAATAGTGCTTTACTAAACGTTTTGCTCTCCCCATTCTTTGAGTTATTCACTACCATCCGTTTCCGCAGGTTATCTGGTTTCATTTTCAGTTTCCGTCCTTTTTGTTTCCGTGTCACCTTGTTTCTTTCTATCCCCCCTTTATTTGTTGTATGATGTAGTATGTTGAGTTTTGCTGTAGTAAAATTTCCTTTTGCTAGTATGCTGGTTTGTTGTTTAGTCTCGTTCCTTGCTAGGGTGTGACTTAAGTTCATTCTAGAGTTACGGCTGGTTTGTTTCGTGACTTTCACCACACTTGTTTGCTAGCAATTTGTTGTACCTTTATTAATTTTGTAGTATGCACTTTTGTTGTCTGGGTAGGGTGGTTTGCTAGGGTGTGACTTAAGTTTGTTCTGGAGTTACGGCTAGTAAAGTTCCTGACCTTTTCGACTTTTGGTTATACTACACTGTTGCCGTAAATTGTTTCATGTTTAATGTTTTGATGCCGTTGTTAAAGCCCCATAATGATTTGTGCTAGTGTATCTGGCAGTAGCTCGTCTCCTTCTTTCTAGGGTGTGACTTAAGTTTATTCTGGAGTTACGGCTAGCTTGTTTGGTTGAGTTGTTGCTGTGGTCTGTTAGCATCGATCTTCCCGCCTCCTCGCTTGTGGTTTCCGCCCCGCCCGTGCCAGTTTTCCCGTTTCGTCGCGCGCCATCCGCCCGACGTTTCCGCACCCGCCCGTGCCAGTTTTCTCGTTTCGTCGCGCGCCATCCGCCCGACGTTTCCGCCTCGCTCGTGCCGTTTTCCCCTTTCGTCGCGCGCCATCCGCCCGACGTTTCCGCCCCGCCCATGCCGTTTTCCCCTTTCGTCGCGCGCCATCCGCCCGACGTTTCCGCCCCGCCCGTGCCGTTTTCCCGTTTCGTCGCGCGCCATTCGCCCGACGCTCTCGTTTGTCCGTCCGGTTTCCCGTTGCATCGTGCGTTATTCGTTCGGCGTCTCTTCCCGTCCGTCCCGTCCCCCGTCCTGTCCCGTTTCGCGTTTCCTGCGCACCGTTCTTTCTTTCTTTCGCCGGGTACTATTGTACTCGACGAACATCTTTGCTCTTTGGCGGTTTGCTAGGCAAATCGTCACACTAGGGTTCGGTATAACCCATTTGTGTTGTGCTGTTGCATGTGTGTGTACTTTAAATTAGTACCAAATTAAACTTGTGGTTCCTGTTTTTCTTAAGATCATGACAACTTTGCAGGACAAATTCAACAAACTTTATAGTGCAAGAGCAAAATTAGAGGCTGAACTTAATAACATCTATGGGGAAATTAACAATGCTGTTGATAAGCAAGACAGGAAAGTTAAGATCGAACGTCTGATTGTGAAGTGCAAAGATGCTTTTACTAGAGTGATTGATAAGAATGAAGAGCTCTTTGATCTGGCACAGAAGACTGAAGATCCAGACGCTGCCTGTAAGAATCTTGAGAAATGGTTAGAGACTGTAACAAAGAAAACTGACGAGTTCATTGCTGCTGCTCGAGGGTATATCAATTCGGTCCATGACAAAGAGACAGCAGAGCTGTATACCTCTCACCAATCAAGATCAGGTTCACATATGACTTCCTCAAAAAGATCAAGTCAGCGTCATCGAGACTTAGAACTATCTAGACTCAAAAGGGAGGAACTTGAGAAACAACATGAGGCAAAACTCCGCATTGCTAGACAACGTCTTGAAATTGAAAAACAAACGAAATTGCGGGAATTAGAAATTGAACAGCTTGAGGAAGATCATCGCAAGGAAGTAGCTGCTGCAGCCCTTGAGGAAATTGAGTTGATGACAAAATCATCAGCGGACGGGTCTGGTACAGGCAAAATGAGTGGGCTCTTTACGGAAAGAAGTTCAGTGAAGAGCAAGAAACTTGTTCAAGATTGGGTTAATTCGTCACCAGCCGGGAACATGGCAGATGTTGCAAACGAACCGAGTTTGCACTTTTCTGGTTCCATCGCCCAATCCAACCAAGCAATTGTCCAACGACCTTCTTCAGCTCAACTTCCTAACTCACACTTCAATCTCAATACACAGGGTCAAGTTGAGGCCAACATCAACCTCCCTGTCCATGAACCAAGTAGTGGAACCAATGTAACCAATGATGCACATGTTGCAAACAACATCATGCAAGAGCAGCGACAGCCTCAATATACGCCTCCATCACCACCAATAAACTTTGGTATGCCAACTCAACTAAACGCCCCAAACACAGCCCGACAACTGTCTCAAGCAACAATGCACTTCGATGGTTTACAGTTAGATCATCAATTCCCTCGCAGGTCGAGCATGCCGGGACAGTTGAATTTAGTCAGCCCTTCTTGTTCACTACCTTTAAACACACTTGTTAATGCTCCGCTAGCACTTAATCCGCAACAAGCACACATAAATGTACCAGCCCCTCCATCCCTCGTTCTAAACCCCGCACCACCACATTTTCCGTTAATCTCACCAGCATTCCGCTTTCCTCCTTCCCCGCCACAAGCACTCCCACTGCAAGCCACTAACCCCGTGGCGAATAATGTCAATCTGTTACCCCATTCTCCGCCTGCACCATTCATTTCCTCCGCAAACAATTTCGTACCTCAATTAAATCATCCAGCACCTCCACAAAAGAATTTTCAGCCCCAAAACTTTGTGCCCATAACCCACGCACCTCCTGCTCCTCCAGATCCAAATGTCTGGCGTTTTCCGGCAGCAGTCCCACCAAATGCATTACCACTTGTACGTACATCTACAAATTTATACACCGCACAACCGGCCCCGTTAATCAACCCTCATATATCTACATCGCACCGCTCCCCTCATGCACAAGCAGCAGCAGGCGCTCAAAATTACGTAACATCAGACTTCATGCAAGCGAATCCATTTAGTTCTTCCACCGGTACCGCCCCCACCTTTGTCACTCCGATCATTCCGCCAACGTATGGAGCTACCGTTCCAAACCCGTTGTGTTGGGGAGGCCCGCCGCATCCCACACCTTCGGCTCCTTCTTTGGACTCTGCGGATTTGATAAAGCAGTTGGCGGACGCAATTACTTGTAAGAAGAACGATCCACTGCCCGAGTGGAAGTTGTCACAATACAATGGTGATCCCCTGCAGTGGCACGAATGGTTCGGACAATTTAAAAGCGCCATAGACTTACAGTCCTTGACTGATGATGTCAAGTTAACATACTTAAAAACTCTTGTAACTGGAAAAGCTAAAACCGCCATCGCTGAGTTCGCATACTGTGGTGTAATGTATAAGGATGCACTTAAGACACTCGAACGTAAATTTGGCCAACCACAGGCAGTAGTCAGTGCACACTTAGAAAAACTCAGCTCTTTTCCACCACTAAAGATGCACAATAGTGATAACATCATAAACTATTCTGCAACAATTTCAAGTCTTGTTGGGGTCTTTAAATCACTTTCATATGACGCAGACCTTAAGAGCGCCTCACTTCTCAATACGGCTGTGCAAAAATTGCCGCCCAATCTGAAAGAGTCTTGGTCACTCTTCACAGTGAAGAAACATTGGGTTAAGCCAACACTCCTTGACTTCAACGATTGGTTGAAGGAGAAGGCCGAGGCACATGATTTAATGAAACAAACTTCATCGAAGGCAAGAACTGAGGATAACACCAACTCAGTAGTAAAGACCAAAGTTGCCTCAAGAACTTTTGCTGCTAATACACAAACTAAGGGCACTCAGAGACCAGCCTCAACATCGGCAACGCCTGCAACCCCTCGCTGCATTGTGTGTAAAGGTATCCACCGCATCTGGGAGTGTAGGGTATTTAAAGAAAAGTCTCCCACTCAGCGAGCAAAGGTAGTGGCTGAAGCAAAACTGTGTTTCTCATGTTTGAGAGAAAAGCATATGTTCAGGCAATGCCCAAACCCCAGGAAATGCAGGAAGGACGGTTGCAACAGCTCCCATAACACACTTCTTCATGGAGCTGAGAGGGTGTATCCACCAAAATCCCCTTCAAACAACAACAACATTAATTCTAATGCTGGCGCAAATCAAAGTAAACTTCCTAGTGTCCAATCATCGAGCAAGACCACCACTTTGTCATCTGTGAGTAATGTGAAAGGCCTCCTTCAGGTGACTGAATTACAGTTAAAGAGCTCTACCGGTAAAGATACCACGGCTTTAGTTTTGTGCGATACCGCTTGCAGTAACTCTTGGGTGTCCAATGATCTTGCAAATAGACTTGGTTTGCACGGTACAGCATTGAAACTAACAGTCAAGGGTATAAATACCGAAGAGGTCGTAGACACTGAGTTAGTTGAACTAATTGTAACACCACGCGACAACCAAGCATTTGAACCATTTAAAGTAAGCCCTTACGTAAAGGAAGATTTAAATGTAGGCGCCAATATCATCAACATTAAAGCACTTCAGGAAACATACCCGCACCTAGCAGTCCTAGACCCAGTTACATATTGCTATGGAAACATCGAGATGATACTTGGACAGGATGTGTATCATGCCATCCGCCCGTTAGAGTACTTCGCTGCCGACGAGAAGTCCTCGCCCTTCGCTGTTCGCTTGCCCATAGGTTGGGTTCTAAGCGGCCCTCTTCCGTCGTCTTCAGGTTTAGTCTCGACTTGTTTCAAAGCTAATATGGAGCAGGATTTTGAACTCGCTAGTCAGGTAAAATCTTGGTACGACATGGAGTCGTACGGCGCACTTAATCAAGTAGACCCACGATCCGCCTCGGATGCACGTGCGCATGAAATTCTTGAAAACACCACCGTGCATAATGGAAAAAGGTACGATGTCGGAATGCTATGGGCTGAAGATAACATCGAACTGCCCAACAATTATTTCTCAGCGCTTGTTCAATTAAAGTCTTTGGAAAAGCGGCTAACGAAAGATCAGACATTAAGGGAAAAGTACTCGAATACCATCAAAGAGGACTTAGACAAAGGCTACGTAGTAAGGGTCAAAGATGCTCATAAGGTGGAAAGTCGCTCGGAACGAGAGTGGTACCTACCACACCATCCGGTTGTTAACCCGAACAAGCCGGGCAAGGTTCGTAGGGTACTAAACGGAGCAGCAAAATTCCATGGCGCATCTCTCAATAAGTCATTACTCACCGGACCTGACCTACTGCAAAACCTAATCTATGTACTTCTACGGTTCAGACAACATCCATTTGCCGTATCCGCCGACATCGAGGGAATGTTCCTCCAAGTTGGAGTGTTGCCATGTGATCAACCATCATTGCGCTTTTTGTGGCGGGAGGACCCCACATCAAATGTTGTGGTACACCAGAACATTACGCGCCACATCTTTGGGGCAAAAGATTCACCCACCTGCGCCACATCTTTGGGGCAAAAGATTCACCCACCTGCGCCAACTACGCACTTCAGCGCACGGCACGCGATAATGCTAAGGAGTACCCAGAAGCTGCGAAAGCCGTCCTTGAGAACTTCTACATGGACGATTACTTGGACTCAGTGGAATCCCCCGAGAGGGCCCTCATTAGGTCGAAGGAATTGGTACATCTTCTCCATCTAGGTGGGTTCAAGCTTACTAAGTTTGTAAGCAATGTACCAGATCTGGCTGACCGAATTGATGGGTCTGCTCAATCCACTGAACCGAAGGTCATCGTTTCATCCAAGGAGGAATCAATGCACGTGCTTGGGCTTAAGTGGGATCACAACAACGATACTCTGGTTGTGAGCAGGGGTACTAACAGCACCATCACGAAAAGTTTAACACAGCGCTTGGTCCTAAGTCTTGTGTCAAAGGTCTACGACCCAATTGGTCTTGTCGCACCGTTCACTGTTGGTGCTCGGTTAATCTTGAAAGACATTTGGCGTGTCAATGGACAAAGTTGGGATGACGAGTTACCTAAAGACACAGTTGACAGATTCCTTGCCTGGTGTGTTGAACTGCCGCGGTTAGCTGAGATCACTATACCGAGAAGTTACTTTTCAGGACCATTCCAACATCTTGAACTCCACATATTCGGTGATAGCTCGCAAGACGTATTCAGTGCAGTAGGTTTTCTCAGGGCTCAAGTAACTTGCACCTCCGGGGAGATTAAAAGAGAGCTGGCGTTTGTCTTGGGCAAGGCCCGTGTTGCACCTATGAAGGTAATGACAGTTCCTAAGTTGGAATTACAAGCCGCTCTCCTCGCTGCCCGTTTAAAAAGGGAAATCTGTCGAGCATTGACGGTTACTGTGGATAAAGTCTTTATGTGGACAGATAGTACCATCGTCTTGCAGTGGATAAACTCAACAAACAAACACCCCATCTTCATTGCAAATCGTGTTAGTGAAATCCTGGAGAACACCAACGTTGACCAATGGAACCACGTCGCCACTTGTGATAATCCGGCAGATGCTGGCACGCGTGGCATGTCCGCTGAAGTTTTGCAATCAAGTAGCTGGGTGAGGGGTCCTGACTTCTTGAGAACTAAGCAATTCCCTTTTGTGCCAAATACTGACGTCGTTGATAACATCAAACTCGGCGTTGTAACCAAGGAACAAGATGATGACTCCATCTCATCTTTAGCCGCATCCGTAACCAAGCCCCCTAAGGAACAAAGTATCAATCTAATCCCGTTTGATAAGTTCAGTTCTTATCAAAAATTACTGCGTGTCACCGCATATGTGCTCCGTCTTTTACCATCTCATGAAAGTTACCGTACCGTAGACGGCAGCATAGCCGATCCTGTTGAGCTTGACGAAGCCGAGCGTCATCTCCAGTACTTGGTTCAGGAAGAGTCCTTTAGTACTGAAAGAAAGGACCTTCTCGACAACAAATCCGTTAAGAAGAGCAGCCGCATTGCTCAGTTCACTCCGTTTATTGGGCCTCATGGTCTCATCCGTTCTTCTGGTCGACTCCGACGGCTAGTGGAAATTGACTTTGACACTAAGCATCCTATCGTGCTGGATGCGCGTCATACTTTTGTTAAACTGTTTCTGCGGCATGCTCATTTGAAGAACCATCATCAGGGCATCGATTACTTACGGTCAAAGGTACAGGAACGTTATGCCATCCTAAAACTACGCTCCACACTGCGTTCCATCAAATCAAACTGCGTCTTGTGTAGAAAGTTCCGTGCAGCAACCATTCAACCTATCATGGCAGACCTCCCAAAGGAGAGACTGGCATACCAGTCTCCTCCCTTTACCAACACCGGGGTTGATTACTTCGGCCCATTCTACGTCACAGTTCGTCGGACTACCGAGAAGAGGTGGGGATTTCTCTTCACTTGTCTCACTACTCGTGCTGTCCATGTTGAAGTTGTCCCGTCCATGGACACTAGTTCTTGTGTAATGGGAGTGGAGCGGTTCGTCTCCCGTCGGGGTACTCCTGCTATGATTTGGTCGGATAATGGTACGAACTTCATTGGAGCGGAGAAAGAGCTCCGTGAATGTGTGGAAAAATGGAATACGCTTAACATCGCTGCCGATCTTGCACATAAGGGCATTAAGTGGAGGTTCAATCCGCCCAGTGCGCCACACCAAGGTGGCATCTGGGAGAGGTTAGTTCGTAGTTTTAAAAGAGTACTGTACACTATCCTCGGTACGCGTCGCCTCACAGATGAGGTGTTGAACACTACTTTTTGCCTAGTCGAATACGCACTAAACTCACGTCCCTTAACGCCCGTAAGCGCCGACCCGTCTGACCTAGGCGCAATAACACCCAATCATTTTCTACTCGGTAACCAAGCAACCAGAATTCCGTCTATCGTTGGCGTCGACGAGTTCGATCATCGTAAGCGATACGCCCGTGCACAGTCCTACGCCAATGCAATTTGGGCACGTTGGCTCAAGGAGTATGTACCTGCGTTGAACCGTAGATCTAAGTGGCAGACGCCTGCCGAGCAGCACCTCAAGGTCGGTGATTTAGTTTGGATCGTTGAAGAAAGCAACCCTAGGGGTTACTATCCAACCGCTCGGATTGAGGAACTTCGGTACGGCTCCGACAGCGTCGCCCGCTCCGCCGTCTTACGCACGTCATCCGGATCGCTCGTCCGCCCACTCGTTAAGCTTGTACCGATCCTCCCAACATTTTCTTCCGGGCCGGAAGATGTTACCGAGTAAACTAAATGAGCAGTCTATTTAAAGAGCTATTTAAATAAAGCGAGAATCTATCCAGCGAGAAACTTTATTACGTCATAATCTCTTAACCATGTAAGCCTTACAAAAAGATTAAATGCACACAAAATACGTTCTATTTGGCATAGAAAGCTCGGAAAAAGTTCGTTAAACATAATTTTCGTTGAGCCTACTAATATACTGAATCGATTGCGCTCTTTTTAGGCTTAATATTTTTATGTTTCGAAAACGTATCGGTGACCAATCTGAGTCGAAAATCGACTCAGACAAAATACCTGCTAAAAAAGATCAAGCTAGATTTGCCGGGCCATTGAGAGGGGCCTTTGGCCTTTTGCGTTGAGAGAAGATAGTTGGATGCGATATAGATTGTACGTTTGAATTTACCTTCGAAAGTCTGATTATTAAATTTATCAGCTTTAAGCGTGACTAAAATGAACAAAAAAGAAATTTTTTATCAAGTAAGAAAGATCTTCAGGTAGCCAGGTTTTCAGAAAAAGGATTATACTACTTGTTCTCGCAGACGGCCTCCATTATTAGGAAAAGCTATGGGAGCATTGGTGGAGGCGCCCAGAATGACGTATGATGAGAACTGAATTGAAACAAGAGAAGGGAAATCACAGTGCGACCAAAGTATGAGCGAGATTCTAGAAGCTTTGACCACAATGAAATCCTGCAGTACTTCGGAAATGTTTTGATTTTTTCTTCAATATTACTTTTCATGGCCAAATTGCTTCCACTATTAGCAAGTAAACTCCTTGTAACATGATCGTTTGCATCATTTCTATTTTTGTCATTATTTCTAGTAACTTATGCTACTACGACACCCTTAAAACAGGAAGAACATTCAAATGCCAGTGTATTGTTTCTTAAAGTGATTCGAACATATGCCTATATCCGAACATTCAAATGCCATTCAAATTCCAGTGTATTGTTTCTTAAAGTGATTCGAACATATGCCTATATAGACTGCTATACTGAGGAGGTGATGAGGAAAAACGTTTGGCCTATTTCAAGGTATAATCAAAATTTGAAAATTTTAAACAAGAAGTATTTAATTTGGAAAATTATGCACATAAATGCACAAAAATTAAAAAGAATTAATGAAGCAATTAAGAAATTGGTTAGGTGATCCTGGCCATAATACAATTTTGGCAATAATTAAAACACGGCGGACTGCAATGATGTTTCTTCAGAAAGAAAGACGCTAAGCAACTCACATGTAAGGTTGAAAAAAGATCGCGAAGCAAACCCAAAGAGAAATCAGGCAGTGTTGCATTTTTGATCCAGAAAACGTTGCTTCAAACCTTAGAGACGACATTAATACCTCTGAGTCCTTTGAGTCAGTTAGGGTTGTGTCTTACAGAACATTTGTCATAATATGCTGTAAATAAAAAATTAACGAATTTTGCATGCTCACCTCAAAAAGTGAACAGTTTCCTGGAGATTTGGAACTGCACTCTCGACAACGATTTTGTAGAATGCAAGTCAAAAATTTTAATGAGCGACTATAACATTGAACCCCTGGCCAAAGGTGAGATAAACTGCTTGGACACATTTATCATTCCAAATGGTCTAAATGATGCTTCGTTAAACCACTAAACTAAGCTGAATAATATGCCAAAAACGAATATGGACTATATCATAACTGATACTGAACTAAGAGATGCGTTTTTACTTTTTGATCCTTAATTTAAAACTCACAACATGAGATCTCTGCTGATGTCTTATATAAAAATCAAAAAATAAAGCTTAAAATAAAAAATTACCTTTTCAAATCAGGTACTCTAAAGCTTCTCAAAAAATGCATTTGTTGTTTTTTTCCCGTTACAGTGTAGTTGATGAAATTCAATTAGAACTCAACTTCATAACATAAATTGCAGCATTATAACATTAACACTTGAGCAGCATGCACCCAGGGAGATAAACTTCATTAGTAACGAGAAATTATTAAGCAATTTAGAAAGCAAAGGGTTCTATTTTGAATGTTTAATTTTTTTAAAGACTCACTATTGGCAGAACTGGTTTCAATATTCTGAAATAAAAAAAAATATCGACAACTCGAAATGAAAACCAAAACAGACAAGCCCAAAATGTTTTCCATAATTATAAAATACAAAAATTAGATTTTTCAGATCTAAATACAAAAGTTCAAAATATCCGGGAATCAACAAAAGCATTTTAGATATTCGACATTGGACTGACATACGCTCATTTTTCTATTTTTCCGAATACTGCATCAATCAACATTAGCTTTAAAAGGTGAATGGAAGCCTCCAAGTGCAATTTAACAAGTACATCGAATAACCGAAAATCATTTTCCAAGATCACTGGTTCAGATTATTTCATCAACTCTTTTTCCACACCACAGCAAATAAATGGAACAATTCGCCTAAATCTCTACTAATTTTAAACGTTAAACAGGAAAAGTGAAAGAAGATCTTAAACAATTTTTTCTTGGCTATAATTCTTCAAGGTTACCGGAATTTGAGCATTCAAGTTGGAAAAACTTCATGTTGGTGAATGAAATCAGGACAGCACAGTATTTTTTTCTATTGTTTAATATGTCGAATCTAATATTATGACATTTGACCAAATATGCAACTGATTATATATTATGCATTTAGTCAAATGAAAGCTTTTCTTCTTGAAAACAATATTGCTCAGAGTTCTGAATTAAAATAAAGTTTTGGCGTAATTCTTGTTGATCAGTTTTACCATCAGAAAAAATGCGCCCATGACCTGATAGGAGAAAAGTCTCAAACAATAAAATTGTCTCTAGGAGAAGCAGGTAAAGTTTTTTTTTCATCGATGCAACCAAACTTTATTTTTACAAAATTTCTAGAACAGCGAAGTTGTTAAAATGTAGCACTGATGGTTTGAACACGGTAGATTTATCATGAAAAGGTTTTACAATCAAATCATTAAATCTAATTTGTTTGTTGCAAGTATTTTAGTTTTTCAGAAAGCACGATTTTAATAGGGATCAAGGCATATTGTCGGAATCAAAGCTGATAATCTTTTGTTTTCAGTTTACTTGTTTTTGTTTTTTAGTGATAGCTTTTTTTGTTAGGTCTGACAATCATTTTAAATTCCTTTTGTCAGTTTTTGACAATTTATATCTTATCTTACAGTTTCGAACACAATAAGAGTCAAACTTAAATAGTGTCTTTTCATTTTTGATTTGAGGGCAGCCGTGGTTGCACTTTATAAATGATCATCTTTGTAGCCAGTTCATTGTTCGGATCCTTGAAAACTATAGAGTAGTTGGCACCAACACTGAGACACTTCAGATAGGCGACAGCAGAGTCTGGCAATGGTGTTCCAAAAACATGATAAAGCTGAGTCTGGCAAAATGCAAACTGCTGAGCATTAAGGGGGAGGCGAACGTACTGATTGGAGGGAGATTCTGGGAAAAAGCAGATTTCGAGGACCTGGGGATTGCTGTCTGTTCGGTTATTTCTTGGACAACTCGAGCAGACAGAGTCGAAAAAGGTGTGAAAGCTTTCTGGAGCATCAAACGCAATATCTTCAAAGTCTCCGTCTTGGATCACCAGGAAAAACGTCTTCCGCAGCTACGCTGTTCCCGTAATTTCCTACGGATCATATTTAAAGAAGGCAATCAAAGCAGACCTCAGAGGGATAGAGGTCTGTAGAAGAAAGTTGCTTCCTGGATCCTACAGACAACGCAACTGGAGTACAAAGAGTGCCTGTAAAGACTCAAAGTTCATCCACTGGCGTTGTATCATGAGGCTCACGTTCCCTTGACGTTTATGGACATAATACAAGGACGATACTACATGAAATGGGAGATTTACGTCTTCAAAGAAAATTCGAACGAACTAGAACGGCGGGGAACATCTTCAGTACGAGAAGTCTCCGAAAACGAACACAGGATTGCGATTTCTGGACGAGAGAGCGATTTCAACTGTGATACTCAAAGCCTGAAGAACTTCAAAGAGCGGCTGACAAGAGTTAATGCAGATGCGTGGGCAAAAATTTGACTACGTAAAAATATGTACATGGAGTGTCATGTTCGTGCAATGAATGTAGAAACATAAAGAAATTAAACTTTGACTCAAACTACTCGTCGAAACGAATTTGTCCCGGAAGTGGTTTGTTGTCCCGATAACGTTGAGCTGATAATTTGTTGTCGCAGAGAGTTTTTGAAATTTATGTGCCTACATATACTCAGCGGACCCGTGTTGTTAGCTTGCAGAAAGTCCTCGCGTTAAATGTTTGTGGATTGTTTTTTTTCGGTGACTGCGGGTCTCTGGAAAGTGTATCCTACTGATTTACTTTTTCATCTTCTCTGGTAGTTTTGATTTGTTTTCAGCTGCATTCGATATACTAGCGTATAGAATCATGGTTACAATTGGGATGGCTGACAGTGTCCATTTAATACATTTCGTTTTCAAACTATGAATGCCGAAACTACTTATGCTACTCTCTTATACTACATTAAAAACAGTAGTCATATATGTAATTGAATGAATTAAATTCGGATATAAACAATTTTGGAATGGAACAATTTTGTGCTATGTCGTCAAGGCTTTGATCTCGTCCGATAGTACACGTGTGACGTATATAGCACGAGTCGCCTCATCGCCCCCGATTAACTCCAGTGCCAATAAAGCGGCATCACGAACTACTGAAATGACATCATTCCTCCATACACTTATCAGTTTTTCTATTTGGTCCTCGGCTTTCATGCGCCCTAAGGCCACGCAAGCCGATTCACGTACCAGTCTATCCTTGTCTTTTAGTAGCTTCGCAACTCTTGCGGTAGGAGAACCTTGTGTATCGTAACCAAAGGACACCTTCGCCAGCGACAATGCTGCAATGCTTCTCACATTCGCATCAGGATCCCTCAATAAATCCAACAGCGCCTCCTGTACAGCTGCACTTTTAAATTTGCTCAAATTCTCTATGGCATCCAAACGTACAGAAGAATCAATAGCAAAAACTGCTTTTATAGCAAGTTGCTCACGCGCGTATTTTTCCACGCTCTCCCAGACAAACTGCTCTGATCGTGAGTTTGCAGGCTTGCAAAAATCTTTAAATGCTTGCAGTGTAACTGAATCAGGGTTATCGCTGCTTTCATCGCAGAGCTCTGACTTGAAAATAGATAAAAGCCAATGTTGATCTGTTATTGGAACTCGTGATTCGAGCTCGTGGCCAAATTGGACCATGAATAGTTGCACAAATTCTGGCCAGTTACAGCTTTGACCCCCAGGTATATACAAATCCCAGAATGTCTCAGCTTTCATGTCATTCTGAACTGACAGGCTAGCTGTCATGCTGTCTGTAGCATCTGTTTCTGACAAAAGATTGGCAATTTTGTTTTTGATTTGCTTGCACATGAATTCAACTTGAGACTTTTTCAATCTCAAATCAGTTATCTCGACAAACTTGTTTTTATGGGGAGCCAATGTGAGTTTTTGGCCGAAGTCCATTTGAGCGAAAAGATCGTCGGGATCAGAAGAGCAAATTACGTTGAGAGGCTTGTTCGAAATGTATGCTAAGCTGAGTTCGTCTTTGCAGTATTTCGATACCACCGAGGAATCTGTCAGTATTTGCAAAAAGCACGTCGAAATCACAATTGCCTTTCCAATTTTGCTGAGGAAGTCAACACCAGCTCCCAGACCTTCTTCATCAACCCACACTTTCAAACCTTCATTTTTGAGCGCATCTTTGATATAGCGCATCAGGTCCATGTCTTGGTGGCTATACGAGATCATGACGTCAAATTTCTCTTCCTCGTCTTCTGTGTTTTGGTTATTTTGTTCTTGCGGAACTGGCGATGAAGAGCGTGATGGTTCGCCACCTGATTGTTGACTTAATCTGCGAATTGTTTGCTGCATCAAATTCTCCGGCGCAGGGGAAGAAGATTCAGCTGAAGGGTCCTGGTTTCCTTCGTTTGTTACACTTGCTACTGAGTGAAAGTTGGCGGGGACGGGCAAGTTATTTGGGGTCTGTTGTTGTGGCTCAGTGACTTGAAGTAATGGGTTGTTCGTTGGCTGTTTAATAGGTTTCGTTGGAAAACTGACGATTTGGGGAGTTTTATTGTCCACTTTTCTGATGCTGGAACTATTCTCTGATTTGATAGATTGTGCATGTTTTGCGAAATGGATTACTCCAGCATTTGATGGTTTCGGTTTGCTTCCTGCGAGGGATGTCGAAAGATTATTAATGGTTATTTGAGTGGAATTTTTGCTGGGAATCCCCGCCAAAGGTGGCAGCTTTGTTTTGTTTTTCAGTGTAGTGCGTTGCATATTATATTTTATTGGTAAAAACGTCTCGTTTTTGTAATCTCTTACACTTGTTGTATATAATGCGTGAAAAGCCGTAAAGTGTGTGTATTCAATTTTGGCACCAATTTTGAGTAAATTCAATTTGAACTATGTTTTAATTTTTGAGCTGCTTAATTTGAAGCGATCTCAAGTTTACCGATAATTTTCGTGTGTGAGAATGACGTTAAGTTTTGATAACTGTCAATTCCTAATAACTTAAATTTTTCAGTTTTCGACGATATGCATACGTTTCTGATTGGTATTGAAATTTTAAATTCCAGAAACCCTTTAATATGATCTTATCAAACCTTCGAATGGTCGAGTCCATACTGCTCTATAGGACTCGAAGAATTACTGCGACATATTTTAGTTCGTTCAATTCAACCTATACATCAAATCTTTGCAATTTTTGCAGAGAGAGGTCAAGTTTGGCTCAAGTGAAGTTTGAAACTGAAAAACAACACATCCGTAGAGTATCGAAAAGTGTGAAAAGATATCGGACTCTCCACTGCGCTGATGTTTCCAAAGATCATGTTGGGTCAGAGCAGCTGTTTTCCGGGTGGGTCAAATATGTAAGAAATTTAGGAAAATCTTCATTTGGGTTTCTGGTGTTGACGGATCATACTGGTGACCTGCAATTTGTTCTGCGAGATCAGAATAAGAGTGATCATCAAGAAGACAGCTTTTCAAACGTAATTACTCCTGACGGGTTTTTATGGTCTGACGTTACTGCTCAAAGTGCGATGACAATTCGGGGAATGGTTCTGAATCGGCCAGCGACAGATGTTAATCCAGAAATGGAAAGTGGAGCTTTCGAAGTTCTAATAAACGAAGTTCTGTTTTGTAATTCTTCAGCTCCCGTACCTTTTAACATTTATAAACCTCAATTCTTGGTACGAGAAGATATAAGGTTACAATACCGATATTTAGACTTAAGACGTCAAGAAATGCAAAAAGTTCTACGCTTCCGTTCTTCCGTCATGCACAAAATGAGGCGTGTTTTGGTGGAGAAATTGTTTTTCACAGAAATTGAAACTCCAACTCTATTCCGAAGTTCCCCGGGTGGTGCAAAAGAATTCTTGGTCGCATCACAACAACCGGATCATTATTTTGCTTTGACTCAGAGTCCTCAACAGCTTAAGCAGCTTCTGATGGTTGGCATGGTTGATCGATATTTCCAGTTTGCGAAATGCTATCGTGATGAAAGTCAATTTTCAGATCGACAACTTGAGTTCACACA
The DNA here is from genome assembly GCF_964194025.1 of Convolutriloba macropyga. NCBI lineage: Eukaryota > Metazoa > Xenacoelomorpha > Acoela > Convolutidae > Convolutriloba > Convolutriloba macropyga. The sequence goes on from NC_134475.1 coordinate 19,100,451, forward strand.
GCTGGACTTAGAAGTAAGCTTCGAATCAAAAGAATTTATTCAAGATGTAATTGAAAGAATAATTTGGGAAACTTGGCCTAGTGAGATTTCAATTCCACCGAGCATTCCCTTCAAAAGAATGTCGTATGATGAAGTGTTTAGTAACTATGGGACTGATAAACCTGATTTGCGTTATGAAGATATAAAGTTGAAGAAGGTACCTTCAGATTTATTGCGAAAACTGAATAATCCTGTTCTAGACCAACATTTAAATGCAGGCTACGGTGGTCGTGGGTTGTTGATTAAAAATGGGCAAAAAATGACTCGGGCCTCCGTGAAAAAAAATGTACAGATCATTGAGAAAGAGCTTCGTTGGATGGTATCTGTAGTGAATATTGGACAGGATGGAAGATGGCACCACCACCCGTTTCAAAAAGCGGAGAACGAAACTGTTGATGATTTGAATTTGCTCTTCAAATGTGAGGAAGGGGATATTTTGTTTTTGTGTTGTGGTCCAGAAGATCTAGTGTGTACTATGTTAGGAAGAGTAAGAGCTAATATGATTGAAAATTTACGGGAAGTCTCCAAATTCTACCAGAGGAATGGAAGGGATTTTCGGTTTTTATGGGTTGAAGATTTCCCGCTTTTTGAGCGAAGAATTGACAATGACAAAGAAATCTGGGTTGCAAGTCATCACCCGTTCACAGCTCCTCGTCAGGACGACATCGAGTTCCTTGAATCGGATCCCTCCAAGGTCAGAGGTCAACACTTCGACTTGGTTTTGAATGGCAATGAGATTGCTGGTGGTTCAATGAGAATAAGCGATTCGAAAGTCCAGCAGAAAATACTAGGTGATATTCTGAAGCTGGATTGTTGTAACTTCCAGTACTTGATAGATGCATTGTCTTATGGAGCACCAGTGCATGGTGGAATTGCTATTGGTCTCGACAGGTATTTCGCTGTGATTCTGGGAAAGAAATCGATCAGAGATGTGATTGCCTTCCCTAAGAGTAATAAAACGGGAGCTTGTTTAATGAGTGATGCACCGAGCCGGATTGAGCTTGGTGGTTAATTGATTCTTATGAGGCAGATTTTACTTTTAAAAATTGAAAAAAGTCGCGAGCTTGCTTTCTAGCTTGGTGCAAATGACCCTGAACGCACAGAATTATTACAATTCAAAGAATTTGAATTGTATTGGGGCGCTGTCTTTTTTTTTTTTAAGATCTGTTCACACATTTTCATGATTTTTGAAGTCAAATTGGAGTAGTGATTTTGGTCACGCCGAAACAGGAAATGGAGCGAAAAAGCGAGTGGTTTTGCTGCGTGAAATTTTTTCGCTCTAATTTTGAAGTAGAGTGAGAAAACGGTGTTTGAACAAAAATTCGGTTTCTCGGTAGCGGTTTTTTTGTTCACATGCGGCAATTTCACTCTGATTTTTACTGTTTTTTCGAGTTTTTGGATCGGATTTTTTCTAAATGGTTTTCCCAATCCATTCACAGCTCATTATAGGCCTAGTTTTTTGTTTGAATTAAATTTTCATTTCTCGCTAGTGGTTTTTTTGTTCACATGCGGCGTTTTGACTTTGATTTTCTGTTTTTTTTCTTATTTTTTTGATCTGATTTTTTAAAATTGGTTTTCTCAATTCACTCATAGTCCATTCTAGGTCTAGTTTTTCTGTTTAGTCAATGAAAATTCTTTGAATTGTACGTCAGGACTTGTCCTGCTATGTTTTTTAAATTATATTGTTTACTAATTGTTTCGGTACAGATCTTGAAAAGAATTATGATTTTCAGTGTGTTTGAGCTTCCCGGAACAATAATTAACATTTGAATCAAAGGAAACGACAACAATATGAATTGGGAGATTATAAATTTCAAAACTGCTAGGTCAACTTTCAGGTATTGTAACATGAGTGTAGGACGATGAATTTATCCTGAGTCGTCTGGCAAGAGAATTGCTCCTGGTTTGCCTTCCCAAGCCCCATTGGTTCCTTGACGGGCAATCCCATTGGGTAACCATGAAGTACAATCATTCGGCTGTAACATATTTCACTCTCCGCAATTCTTTCATCCACAATTACTTGATGGCAATGACTAAGTATCTTTGGAAGTGCAAAGTGCTTCTACCCTTTCTGGTGACGTCACTGATATTGGCGAGTAACGTTAGGATGAGGTTCACTGTTCGGTTGCCTGGAGATAATGATGATGTTCAGGACGAGCAGCAATAAATCTAAATTGAGCTGATAACTGAAGAATAAAATGTTGGCTAATAAGTTTATACGGATCTGTTACCCCCTAAACTTTTTTCCACAAATTTGCGAAAACAACAATCAGTATATAATTAAGCACAGCCTAAAATGAGATTTCGAACTAGTTATTGCCTCCAATATACTCCAAGAGAATGATATCATGAGTGTGTTGAAGAAGAAATTGTAGGTGATCATATCGTACTGGGGTTATGAAACAGTCTCGTGTTTACTTTATTTCCATTATAGATATTTTGTTTTATAAGTGAAATAGCTATTTTGAAATTCTTGACATGAACAGATTTTAATTAATTAGTTTTGCTTAGATTTTTTATTGGGAAGGTGGCTTTCAATGAAACAGGTCTGAATTATTGTTTCGATCCCTCTTGAGGGGGGGGGGGGAGGAACTATATACTCAAATGGGTTTTTTTTTGTTCAGTCAATTTTGGCCGATCGATATATTCATCGTAGAGAGTTGAGACTGGTATCATTAGAAAGCGTGTCCAGCGTCGAATATGGAATTTAAAAGATTTTTTTTTTATTAATAGCCGCACAGCGATAGCTGAGGCTATTATTGGCCTTCTCTTGGTTTTTTTTTATTTCGTCGTCATGATTTTTGTTACGACCATATGACGTCACAGCCATTTTTTGTTCATTCGTTCATGCAATTTCAACTGAATTGCATGTGTGACGTCATTTTTCGCTCTTAGTGGAGCGAGTTTTTTTGTTCATGCGCGTGATTAAATTTTTGGTCACACTTGACTTACCTCACTCTCAAAAATGACTTCCTCACTTTGAAATTGACTTTTATTTACTTTAATTCAAAGAGATAAGGTCAAATGGGTGTGTATCACTCTAAATGAAGGTTATTTGAGATCAGCTAATGGAAGCAGTAATAACTTATACAGATTTTTAATCAAAATATAACAGATCAGCCTTCAATGAAAACACGAATTTTTTTGGTCTGTCTTTTTTACTGTTTTTTTAGACTGCCGATCTACGAATCTATTGCGGCTATTTTCTGGCAATCTGCCAGCTATGTTTTTCGTTTTTGACAGGGAGATATCGAGGTTTAAACTTTCGAGAAAATAGAGTGAATTCCGTTGATTTCATTCACCTTTTTTCGGAATTTTTGACTAAAATTTTGCCAATTTTGATAAAATTTAATAAAATTTTTCAAGAAAATGTTGCTGATTTTACGTTCGGCTATTTTCATTGAATATTTTGTCACAAATTCGCGCTAAATATTTCACAAAATTCAGACTTTTTCATCAAAAACAGCACGAAATAAGTTTCTTTAGTCCACTCTGATTAAATTTGCAGGAACTGCACACCCAAACACCACTAACACAATCTTAGTAGACTGAAAAGGGGGCTTATTCCACTTCAACTTCCGTTGAGAGCGCTCTGTAAATAAAACTTTGCCGTTTTTTGCTAACTTTATTCGTTGATTATCAAAAACGCACTATTTATTTTTGATTTTTTAACTAACAAAATATCTACATCAATGGCATTCCAAAAGTTAGATATTCCTAATGGACCATAAACATTAGCAAGACTAGTTATGTACCAATCTTGGACCGTTACAATCCAAAAATAATTCGGATTGTCGTCAGTCGGTTTTTTATAAAAAAAATTCGATCTTTTTTATGTTAATTGAATAACAGAACATTTCAAATCAAAGCTCACTAGTGATAGGTCTTATTGGCTTCCTAATTATCTCGAAATTAGTTTATCTATTTGATTGCTTGAAAGCTTATGGTCGTTTTGACTTTTAAAATATTTGATTTTTAAATAAAAAAATGGCTTATTGAACTTTGCCTCCATTTTTCTCTTAATTTGGTCAACTTGTACTTTAGTGTCAGCGATCAAAGAGTGTACCTTCTTTCTGCTGAATTCAAATTTAGTCTTTATTGCGGTTTTATGCCTTAAGTTATGGTGTTCTGGCTTTGATACTACTAGATTTCACAATTTTTTTTAACTTTTAGGTATTTGCCCATTTTTCATGTTTTCTGGTTTTGTCAAATTATCACGTTATTGTCAGTTCATATATCACATTTTCAAGTTCAAAATAACGCAAAATTGATAATACTTAAATCCTTAGCGATATAGATTGTGGTTCTTTACCGCTTCTACAGTACTTTCTCGAAGATTTTATTTGAATTTTTTAATTTTGTCTCAAACTGTCGGTTTTACTTTGTCTTTTTAGTCGTGTTTAATTTCCTGTACAATGACCAGGTTTGATTAGCTTTTCCTGGAAGAGCAGATGAGCCGATGTTCTGATATTTGAAGATAGATAATGGCTTTCATGACTTTGAAAACAATTGTTTTCCAAAATGACAAAAAACATTTCAACTTTGTTCCATTGTTGTTCCCCGCAATTTTGTTCCTTTTATTTTTCCCCGCAATTTTGTTCCTTTTATTGCCTGTTTGTTACCTGGTCTCGTTAATTAAAGGTTAAAGATGACATTTTTTTCTTCAAGAGAAGGTGTCAAAAGATATTGGTGTCACAAAATCTAATGTTTTTTAAGAATTCGTTATGACTTTACTGGCTTCGACACGGGTTTTTCACAAAAAAAGTCAATTAATTTTTGATTTTTGTCATATTTGACGTTCATTTTGCAGACGTAAGACTTGTTCTGGATAATTGCAGGTCTCGAGGGCTTCCTTTAGAAGAATAAGCGAACTTATTCAAGTTTTTCCTTTTGTAATTAATGGCTTTCATGTCTTTGGAAATATATTTTTTTCGATAAAAACAAGTATTACATAATCTTGTTTTTTTTCCTTTTTGGTCTGGTTGTTACCTAGTTTCATTAATGAGAGGTCACATTATACATTTCAAGGGAAGGTGTCAAAAGGGATTGGTGTCACAAAATCTAATTTTTTAAGAGAATTCGTTATGACTTTACTGGCTTCTACACGGGTTTTTCACAATAAAAAGTAAATGAATTTTTGATTTTTGTCATATTTGACGTTCTTTTTGTAGACGTAAGACACCTTCTGGATAATTGCAGGTCTCAAGGGCTTCCTTTGGTTGAATGGACGAACCTATTCAAATTTTTCATTTTGTAATTAATGGCTTTCATGTCTTTGGAAATATATTTTTTTCGATAAAAACAAGTATTACATAATCTTGTTTTTTTTCCTTTTTGGTCTGGTTGTTACCTAGTTTCATTAATGAGAGGTCACATTATACATTTCAAGGGAAGGTGTCAAAAGGGATTGGTGTCACAAAATCTAATTTTTTAAGAGAATTCGTTATGACTTTACTGGCTTCTACACGGGTTTTTCACAATAAAAAGTAAATGAATTTTTGATTTTTGTCATATTTGACGTTCTTTTTGTAGACGTAAGACACCTTCTGGATAATTGCAGGTCTCAAGGGCTTCCTTTGGTTGAATGGACGAACCTATTCAAATTTTTCATTTTGTAATTAATGGCTTTTATGTCTTTGGAAAACTTTTTTTTTCGAAAAAAAAAAGGATTACATAATTTTGCATTTTTTCTTTTCTATCTAAATGTTGCTTATTTTCATTAATGAGGTGCCACATAATACATTATTGGTGCTCGACGAAGGTGCAATCGAACATGTTTTGGGGGCTAAAGTAGGGCTTTACCGCTTCCAAAGCTTTTTCTGGCAAGTTTAAATTGATTTTTAGTTTGTTGTCTATTTGTTGTTCTTTTTTTAACTGCATAAAAAATTGAATACCAAGAGTTCTTAATTCCCTTCTTTAGAAGCATTGGTAATTGTAAAGGTATGGGATATTTTAGTTGATTCCTAATGGTTTTCATTACTTTGAAATTAATTTTAAAAAAAAAAATTCAGCGAATTTTCTAACTTTAAAGTTTCTGTTCTTTTTTGTCTAATTGTTACCAAGCTTTATTATGAACTGGTGAATAAACATTTTTTTCTGGTAAATTACAAGTTATTTTGTTTATTTTCAGTTCTATCTGACGCTATTTTGACTTTGTTATTAAGTTTTTTTTTTAAAACGGACATAAATTTTTTGATGTAATTAATGTTTGTTGTTGTTTGATTTTGCCGTTCGTCTTCGCTCGCTTTCTTAATATAGACTTATCTCATCAATCTATTGCATCACTTTTTACTCCACTGAGTTATTTGCTTTGATCTTTTCGTTCATACACCAGTTTTTTTTTGAAAAATACTTGAATTTTTTTGTGTTTTTCCATCTGTTCCTCATTTGCTGTACAATGACCCGGTTTGATTAGCTTTTCCTGGAAGAGCAGATGAGCCGATGTTCTGATATTAGAAGATAGATAATGGCTTTCATGACTTTGAAAACAATTGTTTTCCAAAATGACAAAAAACATTTCAACTTTGTTCCATTGTTGTTCCCCGCAATTTTGTTCCTTTTATTTTTCCCCGCAATTTTGTTCCTTTTAATGCCTGTTTGTTACCTGGTCTCGTTAATTAAAGGTTAAAGATGACATTTTTTTCTTCAAGAGAAGGTGTCAAAAGATATTGGTGTCACAAAATCTAATGTAATTAATGTTTGTTGTTGTTTGATTTTGCCGTTCGTCTTCGCTCGCTTTCTTAATATAGACTTATCTCATCAATCTATTGCATCACTTTTTACTCCACTGAGTTATTTGCTTTGATCTTTTCGTTCATACACCAGTTTTTTTTTGAAAAATACTTGAATTTTTTTGTGTTTTTCCATCTGTTCCTCATTTGCTAGACAATTATGCCAAAATTGTGGATGAGCGGGGTCGGAACTTTATGTGCCATCGCACTATACCGAGCCGCCTTGTTGAAGTATATGAGTGCATACTAAACTTCTCTCTCTGTCACCCTTTTCAGCAGCTCAATTCAATTTGCGGTAGTGATCCATTAAAAGTCCAATGAAAGGAACCCGAAAGTTGTTTTCGTTTTTGAATGGCTCTCAGGCAAAATTTGTTGCAATTATTTGAGTCTCACTGGTCCTGTATAATGCAAATTCTTTCTTTGACTGTTTCTTTGCCTAAAGCTTTGACTATTCGAGTGTCCTTTTGCGCTTTTGTTCTTGATTTTTATGTGATCTAAATTGCTCCCATTCAGAGTTTAATGTGCTTACTTCGACAGTTGACTACTAAAAGTCAAATCAAGATTGCGCCAACATTTGTTTGAATATAATTTTTAGCTGTGGTCTGTATGTAATAGGCTCTAGTGCCGTCATTTCAATTCCTTTTTTGACTTTATATCACACTCATGGTTAAATGCAAATGTTATCCCGCCGGTTGTCTTAGAGCAATTTGAGCAATTCTGTTTCACATTTTTATGCCAGCCGCACTTTGTTCAGAATTTTTTTGACTTTTTTGATGGCATCGTTTCAAGAAATTCTTATTTTAAAAAGTAAGAGATAATTTTTGTCCTATTTCAGCCCCCCATTTTGACTATTTTTGGCATACTTTGGCGATTTTCAGAAATTTTGTTTTTTAATTAATTTTCCAAGATGGACTACTTCTATGAGATATCATTTTACTGTTAATTTTATTTTAATCTTATTTTAATTGTTGATATGTTGTTTGACGGTTTTTTAAAAATGATCTTTATGCTACCGTAATATTTTCGGGCTAGTTAAAAAAAAATGAGGGTATCACAGAACCAATTGTCTTATTTCATTTCAATGCTTTCTCTGAGCATACAATTGAACAATCATTATTTCCTTAAGAGTTGCAGTTTCTGAAAAATAATTTATGATGAAATCTCCGACTAATTTGCAATTTTTTGAAACAAATTTTTTCTCATTTTTAACATACTTTCGGAATTTCAATTTATTTTTTCATTAATAAACGTTGTCTTAATGTTCTCGGCTTCCGAATTTGAGTTCACGAAGAAAAGAAATTTTAGTTTTTTTGAGAAATTTATAAGGAAACTTTTTTTTCCATATAGTAGACCAGTTTGGTTAATTAGCTAATTTTGGATATTTTGCTTCCTCAGTTAGTCATCCACTCTTTTGGATTTCTTAAATTTAGGGAATGAGATGCATATCAGCTCAAAGTTTCAAAATCCAGAAGAAAACTTTCATTCAGAATATTCAATTGGACAGCTTTGCGATATATGGCAGAAAAAAAGCGATATAAAGCAAAACAATTGTCTGTTTCGATTGAAATACATAACTTTGAAATACATAACTAGAGACAAAAGGTTAATGCTGGTTTTTTCAAATCAAATTACCAACTGTAAGCTCAACTTTGATTTTTAATTGCTCTTGAACGAAGTTCATAGCAATTATTGTGAACGTGTTGGTCTTTTTGCAATTTTTTGCTTGACCTTTTATTCGCTTTTCTAGAACATTCTTTGACTTCTTTCGTTCTTCATTTTTGAGTGATCTCTATCTCTCTCACTCCGAAGTAAAGCTTGTTGCTAAGTTAAATTCGGTTGCAGCATAGCAACAAGAAAGGCCTGATGGCCTAGTGGGCAGTGCTTCTGGTTAGGGATCATGAGGTCCATGGTTTGAATCCCGGCGTGGTCAACTGTTTTTCCACCCGTCTGGCGTTCGAGAGCAATTCTTCCGACATTAGTCGGTTTATGTTTCGTTATTGTCGAAAAGAAAAAGGCTAATAGTAGTCCATGTCCGTTTTGTTGATGACCATAAAAAAATTTGGCTGCAATTAAAACGCTTTTTAGTTTCTCATTTTGATGGATTAAAATAAACGTGATATATTTTTCTTAAATTTAATATAATTGACGAAAAAATATAATCGAAACTAAGTGATACTTTTTTATTGCTTAAAACTTCTTTGCTGTGCAGTTAAATGATTTTATGGTTTGTCAAGTTTATAACAGAACTGGCTTGGTTTTATCCTTTGGATATTTTTATGCAATTTGATCTAAATAATTGCATATTATCAGAGCTTGGTTTTCACAAAAGTCCTCCAATACTGTTAATAAAGTAACATCAGTAGCTTAAGTTGATTGTCGAAGCTCATTAGCAATTCAATTATTTTTTAATTGCTCTCAAACGAAGTTTGTAGCAATTATATTAGTCCTGTTGGTCTTTTTTGAGATTTTTTGCTTGACCAATTTTTCGTCTGGCCCATTTGACGTGTCGTCCTTAAAACGGGATAAACAGGTAGCGGCCAGCAGGCTTCTAGTTTCATAGAGGCGCTCGGCGGAGTTTAGCGTTATCAAGTGCTTAGTGTTATAAAGCTACCGGGAAGGCCTTAGTTTAAGGTTAAAAGGTCGTTTTTAGATGTTTTTGAGCCCACAGTGTTGCAATTTTTGTGTATTTTGTCATTGTTCGAAGTTTTTGTTGGACCCAGTCTATAATTGAGGCTGGTTAAAGTTGTTAAAGGTCTTTTTGCAAGACATAAGTACTTTTTATGACCGTTTTAAGAGCTATATGTTTTCGTAATCCAAACAAAAACGCAAATTTTACTAATTTTAACATTTTTTTCCAAGATTTTTGAAAGTTTTGTGATTTTTTCAGCCCTAGGTGTCAAGGAAACTCCTCTAATAGATTACTGCACGGTTTCTAGTGGAAATAGAATGTTTTTCAACATTTTATTGTCACGAATTCTAGCATTTTTTTCTGACAGAACTTGCAATTTTCATTTTTTTTGACATTTATTGTCATTATTCAAGTTTTTCCAGACACAGGGGCCAGAGGTTTAGACAATAAGGTTTAGACAATAAGTTACTGAAAAATTTTTAGTGGCTATGGAATAGTTTTCAACTTTTGAATATCACAAATTTCAGCAGTTTTTTAGATAAAACTTACAGTTTTCAGTTTTTGACATTTATTGTCATTCAGATTTTCTAGCCTCTGGGATAAAAAACCTCCCTTTAGGGTTTGAAATTAAGTTACTGAAAAGGTTTTATTTGCTATGGAGTAGTTTTCAACTTTGTATTATCACAAATTTCAGCAATTTTTTTGATAGTTTACAATTTTCTGTTTTTTCTGACATTTATTGTCATTATTCAGATTCTGCAGCCTCAAGGGTCAGAAAACCTCCTTTAGGGTTTGAAAAAAAGTTACTGGAAAATTTTTGTTGGCCATGGAATAGTTTTGAACGTTTTAATATCACGAATTTTTTGCTATTTTTTTTAGAAAACTTGCATTTTTTCAATTTTTTTTGTATGTTTTTGTAATTTTTTTTCATCCAGACTCAAGAGCCAAGGAACCTCATCTAGTGTTTGATAATGGATTACTGCTTTGGTACTAGATGTAATCGAATGTTTTTCATGACTTTAATATCAGGAATTTAAGCAATTTCTTTAAAAAATATTTGCAATTTTTCCTAGTTTGAATATTTGATTTTTTTTTCGTTACTAGGGTCCCAGGGACCTCCTCCGTGGTTTGGTAATAATCTGCGCCATAGTTTTTGGAATCAAGGTAATGGTTATCAATATTTTAATGTCTCGAATTTTCAGCAATTTTATGATAAAACTTGCAATTTTTTATCAATTTTTCTGAGAATATTTGTCATTTTTTAGGTTTCTCTGGCCTCGAGAGTCAAGGAACCTCCTCCAGGGTTTGACAATGGGTTACTGCGTAATTTTTTGATGTAATTGAAGCTTATTTAATAGCAATTCAATAACCTGTAATCGAAGTTCATAGCAATTATTGTGAACGTGTTGGTCTTTTTCAATTTTTTGCTTGACCTTTTATGCGCTTTTCTAGAACATTCTTTGACTTCTTTCGTTCTTCATTTTTGAGTGATTTCTATCGCTCTCACTCCGAAGTAAAGCTTGTTGCTAAAATAAAGTCGGTTGCAGCATAGCAACAAGAAAGGCCTGATGGCCTAGTGGGCAGTGCTTCCGGTTAGGGATCATGAGGTCCATGGTTTGAATCCCGGCGTGGTCAACTGTTTTTCCACCCGTCTGGCGTTCGAGAGCAATTCTTCCGACATTAGTCGGTTTATATTTCGTTATTGTCGAAAAGAAAAAGGCTAATAGTAGTCCATGTCCGTTTTGTTGATGGCCATACAAAAATTTGGCTGCAATTAAAACGCTTTTTAGTTTCTCATTTTGATGGATTAAAATAAACATGATATATTTTTCATAAATTTAATATAATTGACGAAAAAATATAATCGAAACTAAGTGATACTTTTTTAGTGCTTAAAACTTCTTTGCCGTGCAGTTAAATGATTTTATGGTTTGTCAAGTTTATAACAGAACTGGCTTGGTTTTATCCTTTGGATATTTTTATGCAATTTGATTTAAATGTTTGCATATTATCAGAGCTTGGTTTCCACAAAAGTCCTCCAATACTGTTAATAAAGTAACATCAGTAGCTTAAGTTGATTGTCGAAGCTCATTAGCAATTCAATTATTTTTTAATTGCTCTCAAACGAAGTTTGTAGCAATTATATTAGTCCTGTTGGTCTTTTTTGAGATTTTTTGCTTGACCAATTTTTTGTCTGGCCCATTTGACGTGTCGTCCTTAAAACGGGATAAACAGGTAGCGGCCAGCAGGCTTTAAGTTTCATAGAGGCGCTCGGCCGAGTTTAGCAGTCCTTCAAGTGCTTAGTGTTATAAAGCTACCGGGAAGGCCTTAGTTTAAGGTTAAAAGGTCATTTTTAGATGTTTTTGAGCCCACAGTGTTGCAATTTTTGTGTATTTTGTCATTGTTCGAAGTTTTTGTTGGACCCAGTCTATAATTGAGGCTGGTTAAAGTTGTTAAAGGTCTTTTTGCAAGACATAAGTACTTTTTATGACCGTTTTAAGAGCTATATGTTTTCGTAATCCAAACAAAAACGCAAATTTTACTAATTTTAACATTTTTTTCCAATATTTTTGAAAGTTTTGTGATTTTTTCAGCCCTAGGTGTCAAGGAAACTCCTCTAATAGATTACTGCACGGTTTCTAGTGGAAATAGAATGTTTTTCAACATTTTATTGTCACGAATTTTAGCATTTTTTTCTGACAGAATTTGCAGTTTTCATTTTTTTTGACATTTATTGTCATTATTCAAGTTTTTCCAGACACAGGGGCCAGAGGTTTAGACAATAAGTTACTGAAAAATTTTTAGTGGCTATGGAATAGTTTTCAACTTTTAAATATCACAAATTTCAGCAGTTGTTTAGATAAAACTTACAATCTTCAGTTTTTGACATTTATTGTCATTCAGATTTTCTAGCCTCTGGGATAAAAAAACCTCCCTTTAGGGTTTGAAATTAAGTTACTGAAAAGGTTTTATTTGCTATGGAGTAGTTTTCAACTTTTTATCACAAATTTCAGCAATTTTTTTGATAGTTTACAATTTTCTGTTTTTTCTGACATTTATTGTCATTATTCAGATTCTGCAGCCTCAAGGGCCTTTAGGGTTTGAAAAAAAGTTACTGGAAAATTTTTGTTTGCCATGGAATAGTTTTGAACGTTTTAATATCACGAATTTTTTGCTATTTTTTTTTAGAAAACTTGCATTTTAATTTTTTTTGTATGTTTTTGTAATTTTTTTTCATCCAGCCTCAAGAGCCAAGGAACCTCATCTAGTGTATGATAATAGGTTACTGCTTTGGTTCTAGATGTAATCGAATGTTTTTCATGATTTTAATATCAGGAATTTAAGCAATTTCTTTAAAAAATATTTGCAATTTTTTCTAGTTTGAATATTTGATTTTTTTTCGTTACTAGAGTCAAGGAACCTCCTCCGGGGTTTGACAATGGGTTACTGCGTAATTTTTTGATGTAATGGAAGGTTATTTAAGATTTCATTAACACGAATTTAAGCATTTTTTTAATTAACACTGCTAGAAAACTAGAAGTTGCAGAGTCGAATCTCATCATGGAAAATATTCCTAGAGCTCTGTCGCTCTCTCTCTCTCTCTCTCTCTCTCTCTCTCTCTCTCTCTCTCTCTCTCTCTTTCTCTCTCTTCCCCCTCTCTCCCCCTCTCTCTGTTGGCTGGGGTTTCTTTCCTTGTCTTTCTCGTTCACGTTTTATCTCTCGCACACTCTATCGGTCTTTCCTTGACTCTTTTATTGATGCCGCACTTAGCTGCTGTTATGTGGCGTTAATGGAGTCATCTTTTTCCCTCACCTCACGCCCATTCAATTAAGCTAAAGCTGGCCTTACTAAACCGTGGAGGTACTGACGAATCCAAACTACTGATAAAGTCAGAACAAAATAAATGGTCAAAACAAAATAAACAAACAAAATACTTCGGCATTAAAAAACAGTGTAGAGTTTTGGCGATGTTACATAAATTAGAGCAATTTTGGTTTTGGAGACATAAAGTCCAACGGTCGAGGGATTGTATGTGAACACCCGTTCACAATTTTGTTGTTCGTACAAAACTTGTTTTGTACAATTTTTTGGGGCCTTACAAATCTTTGTTTCTTTGGAGCAATATTGTGCTTCCCTGAAACAAGCGACTGTTAAGAGCAGTTATTGACAATTTTTTCTGAAAAAGATTGATTTTCCGAATTCAATTCTTTAATTTTGATCATGAGTTCTTCAACTTACATATGTTGACAAAATTTTCAACCATCCTATTGCTATATTCAGTAGTATGCTGCTTCTGGCTGAGGAAGAACTACGTTTTTTAGCGCTCTCTTTGAATTAAGTTTTTTCTCGTGTTTGTTAGCCAATTATTTTTGTCAGAAATGTTTTCGGCTGTTGTGTCTCAGGTTTAATATTGCATCTAGTCTTATAAATATCGACCATGAATGTAAGTATCTAGGATTGATAATTGATTCAAAGCTCTCCTACCACGCTCATATAAGTTCCGTAACTGAACGTCTTGGACGACAATGCGGTGTAATATCCAAATTAAAACACTTTGTTCCGCGTTACCAATTGATTGAATACTATAGAAATGTGGTATGCCCCATTATCCAATATGGTGTTCTTGTTTACGGGTGTTGTAGCTTCTCATCCCTTTCTCCGATTTATCAATTGCAAAAGAAAATAATCAAAGTAATATACTTCAGAAAACGTCATGATGATAATGAAGACTTGTTCACGGCTAATAAGATACTAACAGTGTTCGAATTGCATATCTATGAATTACTAAAATTCGTTTTGAAGTCATTAAATCATATGCATTCCGAGTATTATCTTAATACTATTTTTCAGATCGAAAGTTGCACTCATTCAACTAGACGCGCTGATTTTATGCTGCTGAAAGTTCCATTATGCAAAACTAAATAAAGCGAAACTCGATTTGTCACCGAGCTTCCAAATTGTTTAATATGTTGAAAATACAATTTCTCATACCTAACTTTGTAGGAAATGCAACCATTAAGCAAGTCTCTGATATCTATCATAAGTTGAAGGACTCATATATACAAGGGAATTATGATCTCGTTCGAAATGTGTTTTTTGGATAATTTGTTACATCCCTGCAACTCTTGGTAATTCTTTGAAAATAGTTGAAAAGTATACGCAAAAATTTGTGCGGTGCCTTCGTAGAGGGCACCGCGATTCGATTTCTGCTGTCGAAAATCACTCTTTTCAATTTCTAAAGACAGTTTTTGTCACTTTTTCCTCCTTCATAGGACCATTTGACAAAACACGACAATTTTTTCTTTACAACCTTGCTCTCTGCTGTAAACAAGTTTCAATTCGATGTAGTTTAAGTACTTATCTCCGGGCTCTGGTGGAGCAATAAGTTCGAGCAGTTAAAAGTTTGCATAATAAGAAGTCGTTTACAAAATGGCAAGAATATTAATTTAAATAAAAATTGAGTTTATTCACTCGACGTTTATATTACAGTGCACGCTGGAAAGTAGGTCTAAAGACCTCGTTGCGCGTCCTTTCCCAGCCTAAAATAATCTAGAATAAATTTTAATTGGATTGTTGGATACATTAAATGCATTTATTTTTTGATGTTTGATTGTGATTTATGTCGTGATTTGATTATCCTTCTTTGTACATTTGATTTATAGGCCGGGATAAATTAACTCTCTCTCTCTCTCTCTCTCTCTCTCTCTCTCTCTCTCTCTCTCTGTCTCTCTCTCTGTTGTGCTTTTGCAAACTTATAGAAATTGATTTGTCAAGTCGACCCCAGTTATCATAATTCGATTATCATTTTTTAAAAAAAACAGAAGCACGTGAATTTCGGACCCATGTAATTGGCAGACTCCAAAAGTCTGCGCGCTATATAAACTTTAGCGCGCATTTATCAGAGAAAAATTTATGCGTGCGCACCTACAACAAAATTAATTTGATATGTAACAATAAAGGCAATATGTCGACGTGCATTCCAGCAGCCGTTGTAAATTTTTCTGTGTTTCCTGACATTAGGCGCGTATAGTTTCTTTACATGGCGAGCAAAGCTAAAACTTTCTGGCAATTCTTTCAACTTTTTTTGTTGGGTTTAGATTTTTGAATTGGAAGGCCTTTTAACTTTTAAAGGTTTTGTTACTGTATGGTATTGGCATTCGGTAGTGTTATGAAGACAAACACTCCGCCTATAAAAAGTGCAAAACTAAATATTCCTAATTTTTGAATTGATTGTCTTATGTACGTTAATGTTGTAATATACGGTAAAGTTATATGTAATGTTGGGGTAAAATTTTCCACCTGCTGTTCACGAAACAGATTTTTAGGCTTTCATTCCGTTGGATATTTGAATTTGTTAAAATTTTGAATTTGACAAAAGCGAAATGCAAAGACAGGAAGAACGATAATACGCGTCCGAAAACGTCGATGACGAAATCTTTTCAAAAACTTGATTTGGAAATGGTTTCCATTACTGAAATTTGTCTTTAGCCCTACCTCGCAGCCAGTTTTTTCTCGGAGCCTGTTGTAACAAGTTTTTTGGTTGAATAAATACCTTGTCTTCATGAGTTTGAAAAGTCTCATTGTATTGAGCTTGATTGCCAGTGAATTGATTGGATGGCATTTTTTGACCTGTCCTTCAAATTTTTTTATGTATTTCTTTGTGAGGAACATTTGGTCGCTCTCAAGAAGTTACTCTTTCTTTCGAGACTACTACCAACAACATTGAAAATCGCGTCTGACGTCATTTGCTACTCCTTGTATAAGTTTTAAGGTCAATTGCGTGATAAATGGTTAACCCTAAATTGGATTCGAAAGTAAAGATCGAGGTGGAAATATTTTTTTTGCGTAGCACGTATTTTGTGCTTGGTGTTAGAGATTTCTCTTCTCTTGAAAAGTCTCTTGGACTAATTCGAAAAAATCGGCAAACTATTGAAGAGGTTGATTATTACAAAAAAGGTGCGAATGGAAGCGCTTTCACCGCAAATTAGTTAAAATAACTTGTCATATACAGCACCAGCACTTCTCTAATAGTTTTGCAATCACGTCCTAAAAATGCACCTAGTGCATTTGTTTCATTCTCAATTTCGAATAAAGAGAGCTTCTCCTTTCGAGCGCAAGATTTTTCTGGTATACAAAGTGAGTCGCTTCCCAAATCGGTAAAATCGATTCTAGAGGAAAACAAAGCAATCATCTAAAAATGAAAATTGGGATTTTGGCGTTCTTCAAATTTCTACTTTGTTAAACGTCGACAACCGCTCAACCGCTGTGATCATCTACACCACACAAGATATATCATCCGAAAAATTTAAACCGTTAAAAATTGAATAAATCCAAATGAAACAATTTTTGAAAATTATTCTAGGAGAGTATTCAATGATCAAAAACCTTTCTGTAAGATCGGAAATTGAAAATATAACAGCAGGTGAGCGGTCCAGTCACGACCAGTCTTTCGTTGGAATATATAAGCAGAGAAGACTCGGTCTTAAAGGAGTTCAAAGGTTCAACTCGAGTTTTTAGCGATTCACTGCAGTCTATCATTATCAGTAGATATGCAAAATTCCATGTTGCCTTTGTTCTCTTTGAATTTTTTTGTTAGAATACAATCCACCAAAAATAAATTTCATTTTTATGAATGGTTGTATTAGGTCTTTGTTGCAGCTGAAAGAGATAGTTTGCATAAATGGAATTCCTTTGAAAGATCGATATGAATCATCAACAACAAGCCCAGATGATGAGAAACCGATCCATGGTGCCTCCAAATGCTGCTCAAGTTCCGCCAAATCAAAATATTTCAATTGCTAATATGCCACAGTATTACGATCAAAACCCACCCAATACAAATCAACTTCCGATGACTGCGTCAATGCAAACAAATCTCCAACCTGGTATGGGTCAGTACCAACAGCAGCCTGCAAATGTTAGCAATGTTCCACAAAGCCAATCATATTTAGGTGGTCAGTCCCAGCATCAGCAACAGTCTACTAATGTTCAAGGCCACCCTAATTCCTCGTCAAGTCTTGGTTCAAGTCAGAATACCACGTCTTCAAGTGGCAGTGATTCGAACGCAGCTAAAGCAACCGACGTTGTTAATAGATTGAAAGTTTTATCTGATCGACATTTGAAAGATTCCTTGAGCAAGTTGATGACGTGTTGTGTGATGGCTGTGAATAACCAAGGAGGGAGAGATAATGGTGCTACTGACGTCAGTTCTAGCACCAGTGGAAGTGTAGTGACTTCGTCCTCGGGTGGTGAAAAGGACCCCGCGAACGAATACAGCAACGTCGCTTTGGGCCAAGCTGCCGAAGAATGCATGGTGAGTTTTAGTTTTTCCAGTAGTTAAAGTTTGATAAATATAAGAAGGGTATCAGAGGGAATTATATCAGTATGTATATTGTTGTTATTAAGAAATATTCAGAAAAGATTTATATGGCGGAAACTGAGTGGATGAATCCCTGGCAATTTAAGGTTTCTTTATTAGTAGCCCGAAAGCGATAGCGAAGCAATTGTTGCTCTTACCGTAAATTTTTTTTTCAAATGCAAAGAATTTGAATTGTTTTGGGGAGCTGTCTTTTGAATCGAAGAGTATGCTTTCTACGGGTTTTTTTTTCAAACCGTAAGTACTACATTCAAGTGGCGTTTTGACCTTAAAAGCGAAAGTGAGTAAATTTATAGTGTGAACTAACATCTTCTGAGCTCGATAACTGTGATATCCTTGGATATCAAGAAGTCCTAAAAAGGATTGTTTTGATGATCATAGAGTTAATAAAGATTTGGTTGTTTTAAGTTACATTTCTTAACCGGTACATTTAAATTATACAAGTATATTTGTTGTTAAATTTACTATGCTGTAAACTATTGCACTCAATGCCCATATATGCTTTGTTGAATCCGGATAAATGTTTAATGAATATACATAACAAAGGTAACCTACTGAAAGCTATTATTTTATGAGAGAAAAAAGAATAAAGTCTTGAGAACAGTTGGTTGTTTTAACAGAAGAAAACCGTGATCCACCACTCCGAAGAGCCTTAGGAGCTCAGGCTGAAAGTTAAAACAAGATTATTAGATGGTGACAGAAGGGAAACGGTTGATCTTACCTTCCATTGAAACTTTAAACTTCTGATCTTTTATTTGTCTTTATTTCGGCCAAAGTCAAATTGTCATCATCGCTTTCATCAGAGAGCTAAAAATCCATTTAAACTATTAACAAGCCATGCAAAACATGCAAATGAAATTTGCACTTCAGTCGTGTTAACTTTAGAAAATTAATTGTGAAAAATTTCGAAATAAAACTTGTTAGATAACTTGCAATTCGTATCATTGGTTAATGTGAAAAATCCTTATTGAGAATTATTAAGAACGACTTCATTGAACGACTTAACAAAAAACACGGATCATCAGGAGACGACAGTTGGAGGAAGGTGCAGAACCAGAAGTCTCAACACAGAATAACAACGGGATTTGGGCAGAACGGAAGAGAACAATAGGGTGAAAACTCCGAAGAGCTGAGAACTACAGAGAACAGTCAGACTTCAAAAACTAGTAAGTTTACAAATGCAGTAAAACCAATTATCTCAGTGTAGTTTATACATGTCATCACGTGCTTTCACTTTCACTCTATCCTTCGCTAATCAGTTTGCTATCAGTGCTAACCCAGTCATCTTTTGAAACAATTAGAAAGGTTTTTCATAAGCTTATACAAAGAAAATACCTTCTCTCTCCTCCTTATTAGGGAAATGGTTAAACAAAATCTAATTTAACAAACATGGCTCAAACGCATGGCTCAACCATATATCTCTCAGCTCATTCCCGGGCCTCGAAAGTGAAAATTGGCGCGAGTTTGAAGCTTTATTGCGCAGTCTCATAGCAGTAACAGCAGTCCCTAATGATCAACAAGCAAATTTCTTGCTATTTCACTTAAAAGACGGAGCTCTTAGATTTTTTCTAACACTAGCTGAAGCGACTCAAAACAACTTAGAAAATGCACTCACAGCACTACGAAATCAGTATTGTGACCCAAATTTAAGAGAAGTTCATGCAATAAAGTTACAGAACTTTAAGTTTAATCCCGGAAAAACAACGCAAGAGGATCTTCTAGTACAGATTCAAACATGCGCACAGCAGGCTTACCCAGATCCTAATTTGCCAGTTGTAGCGTCAGCTGCAAATGACGCTGATAGGCCTAGGTTTGACAGAGAAACCGCTGTAAATGCGGAAAGGTTAGCAAGCGCAATCAGAAATAGAGAAAATCAAATTAAAAGAGCATTTATAAGAGCAATGCCAAATTGGCTACGCCTAAAACTTTTTGAACTTCCCGATAAATGCGACACCGCAAGAAGCATGTAACGCAGCTCGGAAAAATTTAGTTTTGAAGGACCTTTGTCCCACAGATGAATGGTCACCAGGATCAGTTAGTGAAATTCAACAAGGAGTTTTTGAGAATTTAGTAAATGCGCTCACAAAAATGGGCCAAGCACAAGATTAACTAGAGACTAAAATTTCGGAACTTACACGTAAATTTGATAATAGTCAAACCCGACAAGAAGGAAACTCGCAGAAAAACATTACTCAAAACACAAGGTGGCGGAAATATATTTAAACCACGAAATTAGAATAACTCAGGTCAGCGTTCGTTTAGACCAAATAACAATCAATGGCGCTACCAAAATTATCAACGAAATAGAAATAGACCAAAATTTCCAAGAAATAGGAACCTACAATGGCAATTACCATTCCAAACATCTCCCCAGCAATTCTATCAGAACTAATTTCCAGCACCAAATCAATATAATCAACAAACAAGTCAGAGCCAATTTTCTGAGCAAAACCCCCAGGTTTCCCAAACATTCCAGACAACAGATCAGAGTTTCCACTACCCATATGTGCAATCGGCACCAAAAATATGCTTCAAATGTGGATATCCCAACCACTTAGCAAAAGACTGTCAAACTTCAAGTAACCAAAATGCTAATCAGTACAAATCTGAAACGTTACCGTTTCCGATGCAAAAAAACTAACTAAGCCACAGCTAAATTAGTCCAATAAAAAACAAAAAAATATAAAAAAAAACTCAAAAAAATTAATTATAATCATCGTGTAGAGTCATCATCTATAAATGCTGTTATAACATTAGAAGAAGAACTCTCCTATGTTCAAATTAATTTCTTGAAAAATTTTAAGCGTTGAGCACTAGTTGACACAGGAGCAACAACAAGTGCACTGTCGGAGTCAGTTTATTGGAGCTACAGAAAAATAGCGTAATAAATTAAAGTTCTTATTGTGAACCAAAATTCAGTCAAGTTAAAACAGCATCAGGCCAAGTAATAAACATTGATAAACAAGTATCAGTCGATTTGCACATCGGAGACTATAAGTTCACAGAAGATTTCTCAGTGCTACCTGAAATGAATAACATAATTATTGGAAATTCATTTTTCATAAAAAATATCCAAATTTGTCCTAGATACAAAATACTCAAGTTTGAAGACATATCTGTTCATTTGAATGAAATCAAACCTTTAACAGGCAGACGTAGAATATTGAAACCTTGTAAGTTCAATTTAACTGCTGCAAGAAAAATAATTATTGAAGCAGTCCCGGAGAGTCTTAGAATGCAAGTTTGAGGACTCACAGCCTGAAATCAAACATTATAGTGGAGTCGTTACGCCTCAAAAACAGTTTGAAACAGAAGCAGAGTTATTGGTTAGCTCAGCAATAGTAACAACAACTGAGACAAACACAGTTTTTGTCTCAGTTATAGATTTCAACACTCACCCAATTACAATAAAAATAAACACGCCAGTAGCACAATTTAAAGTTTTAAACTTCCAGGAGTTACAAAAACTTCAGCATGTTAGTTCAGATACTATACAGTTAGCAAAACTGATAGATGAATCAAACTACTTAGCAGAAATTAACAAGTTAATAGAAATACCAAAAGTGCAACAAATCGAAAAACCAGCACCAGAATACGAGAAATTTTGGTTTCCAACACCGGAAAACTGTCCAGACATAACCTGTCTATCAAATTGGCAAAAACAGGTATATGATAAAATAAGTGAGTACAGAGAAAGAGAAAAAATTAACCCAATACAAAATCAGAGTGATAGGAATGAGTTTTTACAACAATTTTCTTGGCAAGACTCAATCTTATCAGAAACAGAGCGTAAACAAGTTGAACAACTCCTAGTAGAAAATTTTGACGTATTTGCTAAACACAGATTTGATGTTGGCTACAACTCTGAACTTCAAATAAAATTGACACCATCATTACTTGTGTTTTTACAAAGCCTTCACACTCCAGTTCATCTTAGAGATGAACTTCTGACTGAAATAGCTTCAATGCACTCTTTCGGACTAATAACAACCTTGTCAAACTGAAAGTACGGAAGTCCCATTTTTGCCCAACTTAAAGAATCAGGTAAACTCAGCATTCTCATTGGTCTCCGTAGAATAAACCATTTACTACGAAACGACTACCTAAATTCAAAGTTTCCAATTTCATATGCAAGACGCAGTGAACCAGTTTGCTGGAAAAAAGCTATTCTGTAAGCTTGATTGCTCTCAAGCTTACCACTGTTTACAGATGGCCGATGATGTTTCTGTACAACTACTATCATTTAACTTCGCATCTCGAATTTACGTCGAAAGTAAGAAAATAGATAAATTTCTTTCAAAAATGAAAATGCCACAGACCGTAAAGCAGGTAAAGAGATTGATTGGAGTTGTCCAGTTCTTTCCTAGTCATATACCTCAGCTAAATGAAATCTTGATACCTTTTTACAAACTTCTCCAAAAGTCAGCATTTTTTTCAACAAGTGATCGTCATCAAGAAGCTTTAGAACAGATACGTAATGCCTTGAGGAAAGCAACAACTGTTTTACTCAGATTTCCAAAACCAGGTCTCCATGTTATATTATGTGACGCAAGCTACCATGGAGCTGGATACGTACTTTTAGTTGAAGATTATCTGAAAGATGACAAACACAAAGAGCAGAGATTATATGCTCCAGTTTCTTTCGGCTCGAAACTATTTAACAAAGCACAGCTTAAATTGTCAATCTTCTGCAAAGAATTTTTTGCACTATATTTTGCATTGGAAGAATTTTCTCACTATATTTGGGGAGCAGAAAAGCAAGTTTTAGTTTTCTCAGATAATAAAAGCCTAACCCAGTTCTTCAAGGCAAGAACATTTCATCCTTCGCTTTGCGGATACTTGGACAGAGTACTAGCGTACAATATTGCCTTAGCACACATTCCAGGCAAAGCAAACGTTGCAGCAGACTATATTTCACGAATTCAAACAGACCCTGAAAATGCCATTGAATTGGCAATGTAAGAGAGCATTCCAGTACGAGAAGTCAAAATATCGTTATCAGCAAAAACACCAGACGTTGCATTGTCAGCTATTACAGAGTTTGAAAATATGTTTGAAAAATCAGAGGATCAAGTTTTTGACACTGAAATAACCGACAAATTCAAGAAGGAAGGAATTTACGATGCTACGCTTTCACAGTTGAAAAACCAGGGAATCTCAATCAATTCGACGGAGCCTAGAAGTGATATTATGAAAATTCAGTTTAAGCCGGAAATGAATGCATTAGAATTGCAAAACCCACTGGACTCATTTCCAGACATAGAAAAATTGTCTAATCCACTATCATTTGTGGAGGAGCAGCAAAAAGACAAAGATATTGTCAAAGTAATAGGGTGGTTAAGCAGAAATGAAGTGGATAACAGCCGTTATTTGTCATTTGAACTCAGAAAGTATAGGAAGCAGTTTCCACGTCTAATTGTTTGGAATCAAATCCTTTACAGAAATTTTTGACGACACAGGAGAGATTTCAGCCTACCAGTTTTGTGTCCCAAAACACCTGAGGAATGAGATCCTCTATCGACTCCATAATTCAAACTTAGTGGTCACATAGGTATCACCAGGACAGTAGCTGAGTTTATAAACAGATTTTATTTCCCAGGTTTCACAGAATACCTTATTGGCTATATCCGAAACTGTATAACCTGTTGGCAGTTTAAAACAGCGAAAAACGTTACCCTTAGACCGCCACTTCAGCCCCTTCAGAGCAACATTATCCAGGTGATGTAATGCAAATTGGTATCATAGGTCCGTTTGACAGTAATCAAGACAAATTTGCACTAACTGCAGTCGATGTATTTTCTAAGTACATTTTTGCCATTCCAATTTCAAAAGCAGATGCACCAACAGTAGCAAAGTCCTTAGTTTCCATTTTCTTCAGACATAGTTACATGCCGTACATGATGATAGCAGATTTAGGCTCAGTTTTTACTTCTGACCTAATGCATGAATTAGTGAGTCTTCTCGAGATCAAACTAAGACATGCAACCCTTAAACACTATCAGTGGGAGTGGTTGAGCAATCTCACCTTTCCATGAAAAGAATCCTTAGGTTGGATTCAAATCAAACAGGCAGTGACTGGCATAAATGGTTAGACATAGGAGTGTTTATACATAACACATCTTACTCTTCAGCTATAGGGTGCTCACCAACCTTAGTCTTTCATGACCGAGAACCTCATAAACCACTGGTTGTTAGAATTTACATCAAAGCCATTCAAGCAGCCATGCCAAGTTCAGACTTTCTTGATACCTTACAAGATGCAATGACACAACAATTTTCTCGAGTCAAAGAGAAACTTGTGACAATGTATCACATGTATAGAAGTTATTACGATGACAAAGCGGAAGCTAAACCTTTAGATTAATTTTCTTATTGTCCTTTGCTCAATCCGCGCTGAGTAAATCAATCTGATCTTTGTAACAATTTTGTCCAAATTTGGCTCCCGCTATGCAAAGTTGAAAAAGTTCCTACAAACTAACTATCTGATCCGAAAAGTTGGAACGCAATTTACGCAATGTGTTCATGAAGTCAGATTACGATCAATAGTACCACAGACCAGAATAGACGATATTGATACATTAACAACCAAATTTTTTGCAGACCCAAGTTTGAGCAAATTTAGACAGGAACCTGAACTTTTTGACGAAAAAATTGGGAAATTGTTCGAAGAGTACTATGAAGATCGAACAACAAGCAGTAACAAAAACGGTCTTAGCACCCCTTCAGCGCAGGTATATTGGAGTTATCCAATAGGTCATCCAGCACCAGGACTACCAAATGGGCCTGGAACACCACCAAGGGCACCAAGTCCCCCAATTTTTTTTGAACCACCGGAAGTACAACCTGACGACGAACCAGTCCTTTTTGTTGACGATCCAGCCCCTGCTGAACCATTTGAGGATCTATCAGATGCCCATCGTAGTATTGATGAGTCTGAGGAGCTATTAATAACAATACAAGGCCATAACAATGATCAGGATCAAATTGAAAGTCCAAGATCAATAAAATCAAAAATTCACGAGATGCTAACTGGAGCGAGGACCTGATTCACCGGTCAGCACTACGTCAACTCCTTCACCAATGGCTGGCAATCATCGTAGGTCGTCGCGCATACCCAAAATGCCAATACCAATCTACACAGAACCAAATATTTCAAAGGAAAAAAAAGTAACATTCAAGTAGCCTTCAACTTCGAAGTCAAACAGAGGAGATAGATCTCTTAAAACTCAAACGGTAGATGAAGCGCTGAACAAATTTGGTATGCGAGACTACAGCTCTATAGGTGATCTAGCAAAAACTATAGAAAGACGTAGAAAAGAAAGGGAAAAGGAGAAAAGAAACACCCCGTCAACTTTGATACAATCAAGTTCAAGTCAAGATACTTCAAAAAACAAGTCTAAAATATGCAAACCCAGTAGTTCTAGGCAATCGCTGACAAAGGAAGATTATTCTAGCTTTGAGTTGAGCAATATAATTTGTTTGAGAGCGGAAATGAAAGAAATAAACGGCAATATTGTACAAAGTACATTGTCTGATCCTTTTTTTCGAATAATTTGTGGCAAAATCTTGCAAAATTTTGTCCAGCTTGGTAAATATTGACGTACCAACTAACATTAACCTTGCAGGCGGCTCAATACATGTTCATTACAATAGATACTCGGACCGATTCGTTTATAATCCCATCACAAAACAAAAAGTTTCGAAAAATGAGTTGATAGCAAATGTTTACCAATCGCTCATTTTACTAAGAAACCATTTCGTAGAAAATCATTTGACCCAAATTTTTGTACCAAGACTAGGCATTGGTCTCGATGCAGTGCCCTGGCATGTAGTGAAGCAAATTTTTCAGAATATCTTTGGACAAACAGCGCTAAAGGTTGTGATAGTTTTTCCAACAGCGATTATTTGAACTTGAACATCATATCATGTGTCAATAATTACAGGCAAGTTGTAACATTTGGGCAAATAAAATATGAGAAAAACTAACTAAAAAACAAAAACATAACAGAACTGAATTTTTAACCAAACTTTGAAAAGCACACAAGTTACAACTGATAAACAGATGACCCAAAAAAAGCTCGTGAAACCTTCAACAATATGCCAGGGGGACGAGAGGTGAAAATAAAATGCAAAAGTTTAAGTTAAAAACGCAAGAAAAATGGAATAAACGTCAAAAGTGCAGAAAAAACGCAAAAAAACCAGTTCTCTATGAAGGAGTAACAGCAGGGCCACCAAACTTTATCACCATCTGCACCAATTGTTCTTGTGCCTGCCAAGTTTGCTCAATTTTGAACCAATAGTTGAGAAGTGAATGCGTTTTTTTAATTAGGCCGAAAAATGGGAAAACTTGATTCTCAATTTTTTTTCATGGGCTATTTTCCCAACTTATCACACTAGGGTTAAAAAAATTAGCCTGGAGTCCCAACTATAACCATACTGAGAGGAATTGGGGATAAAAAAGTCCTATCTATCATGCATTAGGAGAACTGACCACCAGAAATCGCCAAAAATCAGACTCCAAAAAATGCGATTTTTTCTCAATGAAAAGGTAGCCCTAAAAAACTGAATAATAAATCACCGTCTCTGACTACACTCAAATTAAGTATTCACATCGATACCTAACTGCATGCAAAAAATTTCAACGAAATTCGAATTATTTAGCAAGTTATAGACCTTTCGTGGTCAAAAATTTTTACACATCAAAAATCGTCGTTCTGGCTGAAATTTCATATCTTTATGAGGAGATGAATATGCTTGTTTGGCGTCTGTTATTTAGCTTAGAACTAAATTTTATTGATACAGAAACAATGCCGCATAGTTAGAAGGTCCACAGAAGTGAATTTTTTGAGTTTTGAACATTAATTGAACATTCATTTTTTAACACCTAAAATTAGGCCAAAAATGCACAAATTGCAAGTTATTTAACAAGTTAGAGCCTCAAACGACGGCAGTTCTCTACTATTACCATGCATTTGAGCTGCTACTTTGTGGAAAACCGTTAAAAATGACATTGAGGTGAAATACATGAGACAAAAGTGACAACAAAGTAATAGATTATTGATGAAAAAATTAAATAAATAAAGTAGCTTACAAGTAGAGTAGTTATAACGCCTTGCGAACGCTGTATCTCACGCTGCTTTTGTAATCTTTCTTGAGCTATACCTGGCCAAGCCATTTTTTGATCCTTAGGGCTAATAAAAGTAGATACAGACAAAAGACATGTCCATTGATCGGGCCGAGCAATTGTTAAAACGCAGTGATATTGCCCGAAGGGTAAATAGACTGTATCGCCAGGTAACTGCCACCCTTGAACTGCATAGTCTTTGAAATAATCAAGCTGGTGAATTGAGCTGCTGGGATTTTCGCTGAAACGCTCTAGATTTGCAGCCATTTTACATGGGTTAAGAAAAACCCAGAACCTTTTTCCTGTACCATGCAACGTGATGAAAGCATCACAGGGATCTTCCCAATCACAATGAAAGTTTGTGTACTGAGCTCCGGCACTTAGGATATTGAAACCGATGGACCAAGGACTCAGGGTAAACCCATGCGGCAACTGACAGTTAAGAAAATTGTGTTGAGTAGTCTTTAAGACACAATGATTGTTGTCTTTTGTCCTGAAAAATCCAGTTTTCTTATCATTACATGTAAACTTTGAAAGCACTGTACTGAACTTTTTTGCACCGTAATTTGCTCTCTAAATAGCAAAAATAACTGAATATCAACTCAAACATTGAGGTGTTAAAACAAAGAATTAATGAAGTTTTTATTTAAAAAAAAAGCAAAAAGAAACATCAATATTTTTGTCCTGATATTTCACCAAAGGTTCCCGAATAATGAAAGGTACCTTTCTTGATACCTTACAAGATGCAATGACAACAATTTTCTCGAGTCAAAGAGAAACTTGTCACAATGTATCACATGTATAGAAGTTATTACGATGACAAAGCGGAAGCTAAACCTTTAGATTAATTTTCTTATTGTCTTTTGCTCAATCCGCGCTGAGTAAATCAATCTGATCTTAGTCACAATTTTGTCCAAATTTGGGTCCCGCTATGCAAAGTTGAAAAAGTTCCTACAAACTAACTATCTGATCCGAAAAGTTGGAACGCAATTTACGCAATGTGTTCATGAAGTCAGATTACGATCAATAGTACCACAGACCAGAATAGACGATATTGATACATTAACAACCAAATTTTTTGCAGACCCAAGTTTGAGCAAATTTAGACAGGAACCTGAACTTTTTGACGAAAAAATTGGGAAATTGTTCGAAGAGTACTATGAAGATCGAACAACAAGCAGTAACAAAAACGGTCTTAGCACCCCTTCAGCGCAGGTATATTGGAGTTATCCAATAGGTCATCCAGCACCAGGACTACCAAATGGGCCTGGAACACCACCAAGGGCACCAAGTCCCCCAATTTTTTTTGAACCACCGGAAGTACAACCTGACGACGAACCAGTCCTTTTTGTTGACGATCCAGCCCCTGCTGAACCATTTGAGGATCTATCAGATGCCCATCGTAGTATTGATGAGTCTGAGGAGCTATTAATAACAATACAAGGCCATAACAATGATCAGGATCAAATTGAAAGTCCAAGATCAATAAAATCAAAAATTCACGAGATGCTAACTGGAGCGAGGACCTGATTCACCGGTCAGCACTACGTCAACTCCTTCACCAGTGGCTAGCAATCATCGTAGGTCGTCGCGCATACCCAAAATGCCAATACCAATCTACACAGAACCAAAAATTTCAAAGGAAAAAAAAGTAACATTCAAGTAGCCTTCAACTTCGAAGTCAAACAGAGGAGATAGATCTCTTAAAACTCAAACGGTAGATGAAGCGCTGAACAAATTTGGTATGCGAGACTACAGCTCTATAGGTGATCTAGCAAAAACTATAGAAAGACGTAGAAAAGAAAGGGAAAAGGAGAAAAGAAACACCCCGTCAACTTTGATACAATCAAGTTCAAGTCAAGATACTTCAAAAAACAAGTCTAAAATATGCAAACCCAGTAGTTCTAGGCAATCGCTGACAAAGGAAGATTATTCTAGCTTTGAGTTGAGCAATATAATTTGTTTGAGAGCGGAAATGAAAGAAATAAACGGCAATATTGTACAAAGTACATTGTCTGATCCATTTTTTTCGAATAATTTGTGGCAAAATCTTGCAAAATTTTGTCCCAGCTTGGTAAATATTGACGTACCAACTAACATTAACCTTGCAGGCGGCTCAATACATGTTCATTACAATAGATACTCGGACCGATTCGTTTATAATCCCATCACAAAACAAAAAGTTTCGAAAAATGAGTTGATAGCAAAAGTTTACCAATCGCTCATCTTACTAAGAAACCATTTCGTAGAAAATCATTTGACCCAAATTTTTGTACCAAGACTAGGCATTGGTCTCGATGCAGTGCCCTGGCATGTAGTGAAGCAAATTTTTCAGAATATCTTTGGACAAACAGCGCTAAAGGTTGTGATAGTTTTTCCAACAGCGATTATTTGAACTTGAACATCATATCATGTGTCAATAATTACAGGCAAGTTGTAACATTTGGGCAAATAAAATATGAGAAAAACTAACTAAAAAACAAAAACATAACAGAACTGAATTTTTAACCAAACTTTGAAAAGCACACAAGTTACAACTGATAAACAGATGACCCAAAAAAAGCTCGTGTAACCTTCAACAATATGCCAGGGGGACGAGAGGTGAAAATAAAATGCAAAAGTTTAAGTTAAAAACGCAAGAAAAATGGAATAAACGTCAAAAGTGCAGAAAAAACGCAAAAAAACCAGTTCTCTATGAAGGAGTAACAGCAGGGCCACCAAACTTTATCACCATCTGCACCAATTGTTCTTGTGCCTGCCAAGTTTGCTCAATTTTGAACCAATAGTTGAGAAGTGAATGCGTTTTTTTTAATTAGGCCGAAAAATGGGAAAACTTGATTCTCAATTTTTTTTCATGGGCTATTTTCCCAACTTATCACACTAGGGTTAAAAAAATTGGCCTGGAGTCCCAACTATAACCATACTGAGAGGAATTGGGGATAAAAAAGTCCTATCTATCATGCATTAGGAGAACTGACCACCAGAATTCGCCAAAAATCAGACTCCAAAAAATGCGATTTTTTCTCAATGAAAAGGTAGCCCTAAAAAACTGAATAATAAATCATCGTCTCTGACTACACTCAAATTAAGTTCACATCGATACCTAACTGCATGCAAAAAATTTCAACGAAATTCGAATTATTTAGCAAGTTATAGACCTTTCGTGGTCAAAAATTTTTACACATCAAAAATCGTCGTTCTGGCTGAAATTTCATATCTTTATGAGGAGATGAATATGCTTGTTTGGCGTCTGTTATTTAGCTTAGAACTAAATTTTATTGATACAGAAACAATGCCGCATAGTTAGAAGGTCCACAGAAGTGAATTTTTTGAGTTTTGAACATTAATTGAACATTCATTTTTTAACACCTAAAATTAGGCCAAAAATGCACAAATTGCAAGTTATTTAACAAGTTAGAGCCTCAAACGACGGCAGTTCTCTACTATTACTATGCATTTGAGCTGCTACTTTGTGGAAAACCGTTAAAAATGACATTGAGGTGAAATACATGAGACAAAAGTGACAACAAAGTAATAGATTATTGATGAAAAAAATTAAATAAATAAAGTAGCTTACAAGTAGAGTAGTTATAACGCCTTGCGAACGCTGTATCTCACGCTGCTTTTGTAATCTTTCTTGAGCTATACCTGGCCAAGCCATTTTTTGATCCTTAGGGCTAATAAAAGTAGATACAGACAAAAGACATGTCCATTGATCGGGCCGAGCAATTGTTAAAACGCAGTGATATTGCCCGAAGGGTAAATAGACTGTATTGCCAGGTAACTGCCACCCTTGAACTGCATAGTCTTTGAAATAATCAAGCTGATGAATTGAGCTGCTGGGAGTTTCGCTGAAAGGCTCTAGATTTGCAGCCATTTTACATGGGTTAAGAAAAACCCAGAACCTTTTTCCTGTACCATGCAACGTGATGAAAGCATCACAGGGATCTTCCCAATCACAATGAAAGTTTGTGTACTGAGCTCCGGCACTTAGGATATTGAAATCGATGGACCAAGGACTCAGGGTAAACCCATGCGGCAACTGACAGTTAAGAAAATCGTGTTGAGTAGTCTTTAAGACACAATGATTGTTCTCTTTTGTCCCGAAAAATCCAGTTTTCTTATCATTACACGTGAACTTTGAAAGCACTGTACTGAACTTTTTTGCACCGTAATTTGCTCTCTAAATAGCAAAAATAACTGAATATCAACTCAAACATTGAGGTGTTAAAACAAAGAATTAATGAAGTTTTTATTTAAAAAAAAGGCAAAAAGAAACATCAATATTTTTGTCCTGATATTTCACCAAAGGTTCCCGAATAATGAAAGGTCTTCCACGTAAAACTTGAGAGCCAAGACCTTCATCAACTTGTTGAATTTGCTCAGAGAGCTTAGATAACACAGGGCTAAGATCCATGCAATCTGAAGTCAGCAGTACGGATGAAAAGATAGACTTTATCTAAATAGGCCAAGTGGGTAAACAAAAGTGAGACAAGTTCCACAAAT
The DNA here is from genome assembly GCF_964194025.1 of Convolutriloba macropyga. Lineage (NCBI taxonomy): Eukaryota > Metazoa > Xenacoelomorpha > Acoela > Convolutidae > Convolutriloba > Convolutriloba macropyga. Next base: position 19,131,857 of record NC_134475.1, read on the forward strand.
TAATTAGAATAACCACACATTAAACTCAAACTGACGCCTTTTAGAATTCATTGCTTCTGAATTATAATGCACAAAACCAAAACTGTGCGTTAAATAACAACTAGAAAACAACACAAGTAACATTAGTTTTAAGTACTTGCTAGAAATAACTCAAATCCTTAAGTAATTGCCTGTATACAGTGGAGTCATTTGCTGTACTGTGGAGTCATTAAACATCTCCTGTAAGCGCTCTCTGTTTCCTGATTAGATTCATGAACGCAACAAATAGAATGGAGATCGGAATCAAAACAAATGAATTGATCCACGAAAAATCTTAAGTACCCTTCCAGAATTGAAACTTCCGAAGCTGTTCGGGGGCAAATAGAGGGAACTGTTTCACTGAATGATAAAATGCCATCAGGAATTGACCACGCAAAAGTGCCATTGGGGCGGCAAAGCAAACCAAATTGTCCCAAACTTATGTTGAAACACATTTCCGAACTGAAAAACTCCTTTTGAAATTAGCTATGAATATTTGCAAAACAGAGTAAAAGTCATTAACCAAAACATTCACACAAAAGAGACGATAAAAACAAAGAGCACAATCGTGAAGATTTTGCATTACAAAATCAGCTTATAGAATTAAAACAAAAAAGTAAAAGCCTCATCTAACTCAAAAGGGACACATTTAATTCTGATTTCATCTTGCTCATCTGTTCCTCTTCGTCTGTTCACAAATTCAACACCTAAACAGCTACTTTTTTTATGATTTCAACCTAGACTGGATTCTGCGAAAAATTGAGAAAGAGGTGGCAATTGCTAGAACAGAGGTTAGCTACCTGCATAATGAGACACAGCACTTCTTGGAAGCATTGAAAAACACAGTTCCTAATCGCAAAAAACGAGCAGCGCCAGTAGTTCTAGCAGGTTTGGCAGCAATCGGACTTTTTGGAGGAATTGCTTTCGGCTCATCAGGCAGCTGTGGAATTATTGGAGTATTTGGAGGATGTCACGATAAAGCGAAGAAAAATGCAGAAAACATTCAAAAACTGGCCGACTATACAGAACAGATAGCGACCTAGGTCTCATTTGTAAAATCAGAGACAGACGACAAAATCTTTCTCAGTTCGAATGAACTGGCCACTCTGCACAAGATTCAAAATGAACTTATTGAGAACCAGAACAGAAACTGGGAAATAATTCAAAAGCAGTTCGAAGTTTTCGAGAAAAACATTAGATTGCTCCAAGATTATGATCAATTACTTTTTTTCAAATCAGCAGATAAACTTTAATTTTGACACTGCGGCATTGTTACTCAATATGATATACTCGGATGTCAAAAGCTATAGAGCTGCACTTACTGGATATCGCATGAATCTTCTCAATTCAATACCAACACTTACAGAAAAGATTACCGATGTCCTTAGTACCTCGAGATTCCCTAATGAAAATTGAAGACTATGTTGCACGCGAACAGATGAACGCTCGTGACCGACTGACCCTAGCAATTCCCATGGATGATCTCCTGTCTTACTATAATGCAGAACTGTTGACGGATGCACTATCGATTAAGCAAGGGCTACTTTTAACCCTTGCAATCCCGTTGGCTTCTCGTCAAACAGTTTTCACAGTTTTTACCGATAAAATTGTACCAATGCCACAAAAAGGCACTGGAAGCGCAATTAGATGGAAAATAGAAACTCCATACTTAGCCGTATCAGAAGACTCTATGGAAACAGCAGTGCTAAGCGAAGATCAACTAGGGAAATGTTAAGGATCTTCCAACAACAGAATTTGTCATGAGACAATTCCAACGGAGTTGGGACACTCCTCATGCTTAGCCACTCTTTTTCGGAACGAACTTGGATGCTTTAGTAACTTGTCCAACTGAAAATGTTGTTTTGCCTGCTATAGAGGCAGCAGAAAACCTAGGATACGGTATCTAGGTAATCTTGTCAGCGACGGACACATTTACCTTGCGAGAGTCCTCCATGGATAGTTCAAACGCTCTCCAAGTCAGAACCTACCCCGGTTGCCAGATATGTCTTATCACATTGGAATGTGGCAAGCAAATTACAACTCCACACTTGAAAATTAGATCTGACCTAGGAAGCTGTCACAAGATTCCAGCAATTAAAATTCAAGTAGAACTTTCTGACCCTCTCAAGCATTTACTGACTGAAGTGCCAGAAATAGACCAACTCCCATATTTCAACAAAAAAGATCAGGCCAGTCTTACTCTTATGAGACAAGTACAAGAAAAGTTAATAAAAATTCCGTCAATGAGAACAACAGAAAACCTTGCAGAGATAGCCAAGCCCATCGCCATTCAAATGACACATTCGAAACCTGTTTTGAGTAACACCTTTGAGAGCTACATGCCGTTTAAATACGCGCTCCTTATGGGAGTGGTATCATTCCTAGTTTCATTGGTCTTGCACTTACTATGCATGTATCTTTATCACAGATTTAGTTCTGTACGTCGTTTAGTCCCGAACTTTATGAAGGTCGGTAAACAAAAGGTTCCAGTCAAACCAATGGTCGTAGTTGACAAAATCACTTTCGAAAAATAGCAGGAGAGAGATAAGTGGGAAAAGCGTGCACATGTTGTCATGAAAAAGTCCAAATCGGATAACAGCCTTAGAGCCCCTGACACCGAAAGGGAGGAAGAGCTTATGGAGCGGAGAAAAAGTCTATGCTCGGTATATACAAAAAGTGATTCCATAAACGACTTCGAAGAAGTCAATGTGAAAATTATTCATTTATAAAATGTCTATCCTTCTATATTTGAAACTTTCTGTAAATCATTCATTATTATTTCAAAAAGTTTTGACTCAATTAAGCTGTGGTAAATTGGTGCAATGATCTGTAGCCGTATATTCTTATTTTGAAAAAAAATATGCTAAAAGAAAAAAAAGAGGGAGCTAGTATGATATCCTTTGATATCGAGTAGTCCTAAAAAGGATTGTTTTGATGATCATAGAGTTAATAAACATTTGGTTGTTTTAAGTTACATTTCTTAACCGGTACATTTAAATTATACAAGTATATTTGTTGTTAAATTTACTATGCTGTAAACTATTGTACTCAATGCCCATATATGCTTCTGTTGAATCCGGATAAATATTTAATGAATATACATAACAAAGGTAACCTACTGAAAGCTATTATTTTATGAGAGAAACAAGAATAAAGTCGTGAGAACAGTTGCTTGTTTTAACAGAAGAAAACCGTGATCCACCACTCCGAAGAGCCTTAAGAGCTCAGGCTGAAAGTTAAAACAAGATTTTTAGTATAACTGTTTTGTTCATTGTACTTGTTGAGTAAATGAGTTTTTGACTTCGAATAGTTCCTCCAAAAGAAGGTGCATTTAGCTAACCGTTTTAGCCGTTTTTCGTCGAGTTAGCTTTTTTAAAGGTTGTTTTGGAACAAATATTTGATCCAGGCTGAAGATATGGAAATGTTCTCTGCAGTTCATTTTACGGAGACTAGTAATACGTTCCAAGAGAAAAAATGGCTAAATTTGTTTTTTTTTCAATAAGTGACCTTTTTCTTTAATCAGTATGGCAAGGACATTTTATTAAATTTACCATTGCTCTCCTGAGTTTTTGTTTTTACATGAGGTACTTTTCTTTTTTAAAAAATAAATTTATACATATTTTTCTTAATGTTTTTGGTTCAACTAGAATAAACATTTGCATGCACTGCCAAGTTTCGAATTTTTCAAACATTATTCTGACATTTTTGGCATTTGATCTTAACTATGTACACATTGTCTTATTGAGTCAAAATATTGAACTCACATTGGTTTAATGGATGAGAAAAGCCGTGGCTGAATGAAGAGTTTTACTTTTTTCTATTTTGTTTTCTTATTGTTTTTCAAATTGTTTAAGGGCTTACTATTTTGTTTGCAAATTTTCGTAATCTATTCTTAACATTTTTGGATGCTGTTTGTTTCTTTCAAATAATATCTGTTTAGCATAGTGACCATAATGTTGAGTCTTAATTGCTCTGCATTATCAGCATTTAACAATTTCTTCAATTTGCATTCCTTTTTGTTGAAATTTTCAGTAATGTAGTGCAATATAATGTAATGTCGTCCTTAGAATGCGATGGGATTAGCATTTCATTTTGAGAGTTTTTTTTCCCGAAACATTGTTTGGGAATGGTTCTGGTTATGATTTTGGCTTTCAATTTCAATCCTTTTTTTATTTTGCATTCCGTATTCATTTTTGAATTAATTGAAGTAAGAAGTCACCGATACTGGAAATCGAAATATTGGTCAAGCTCTTTCAACAGTTTGAGTTCTAGAAATTGATGAATTTTGCTTACAAATCCTTTCAAATACAACTCTTAAATTTGCTTGTAATGAATCGTTGCTCAAATTGATAATCCCTTTAGGCCTTGCTGGACCAAATTGAAATGAACCTGCAATTATCTATCGACTGGACAAATCAGCTTAAAATCATGGACAAATTCTGCTCACCTCAAATGAGTCAATTATCTCCTCAGGATCAACAATACAGAAATATTACTACCGAAGATTTCCTCAGTGGCTACGCTGTCCATAAAGAGTACTCCGACAAAATGACGGCAACTATTGATGATTTTTTCAAGCAACTTTCTTCTATATCATCTAATGAGCATTTGTCATCGACTGATGGAATGGGAACTACTGATAGTCATGATTCAAACAATGTCAACAGTTTTGCGTGTTCGGCTCTGCTTTGAAAACGTAATGAACTGTTTTTGTCTTTCTATTTTGTTTAGATTTGTTTTGATTCCAAATTTGAACTGATGTTTAGATTTTTTTTTCAATCAGAGCGAAAGATAAATTGTTAATGTAGGCCTTTTTATGCGTGCTTATTCCGCTGACCGATATCCTTCTTCGATTAAATTTTTTGTGATAATTTTTAATAATGAATTTCGTTTTTTAGTTCGATATCTGATCGTTTTTACTGGTTCTAACCCATTGAGAGCAGTTCCTCTAACAATAGCCACTCATACCAAGGAAGCGGAAGAGCTCCTGCAACTGTTACTGGTTACTTATCAGTTAGAGGTGATCTGTTGTCCAATTATACCAATTGACGGTGAGAATTATTGTTTTGATTTCTAACACTTGGACATAGAAAAAGTTATTAATTGCTCTCAAAAGAAGTTTGTTGCAATTATTAATTGCTCCCAAATGAAGTTTTTAGCAATTATTTTAATTCTGTGGTTTTGTACACGATTTTTCGCTTGACCGATTTTTCGTCTGACCCTTTAACTTCTCCTTAAAAACAGGCTAAACCAGAAAAGACAGGAGGGAGGGCATTGAGTAATTGAGCAGCTCTCTTAGGGCCTTACTAGTCTCTAAGTATGCTATTCACCAAAACTGTTTCTAGGAGACTTTCATGGTGTGAAGGGAGGTTCCTTATCTTAAAATTGTGACCCCTCAGTCACGCCCCCCACCAACTTTCCACCCGGCCTCCCTCCACCTGGAAATTTGGAACCGCTCTCGTGCAGCCCTCCCAACCCTGCACCCACGCTTGACCACCCTACTACAGAAGCCAACCGTTAGCTTGTCGTTTGAGAGCAATTCGCGCTGCATTCGTCGGTTGTTTTTTAGCCATATGGTCTTTACGGGTAGTATGGATCTGGGTATTTGTCCTAAACTATTCTCATAGTCAGTTATTAATCGCTTTTGTTGAAACCTTTTTAAGACACAATAAGTTACGAGAAAACGGAAAGTATATACTGAGCATTTGAGAGATATGTGATTACATTTCAACAGGTATTGGAAATGTCTGCACCTTACCGGAGGTCAAGCAGAAATAACGGAAAAGCATCGGAAAATATGGTTTGCAAATGAAATCAATCACACAAGTCTGCGTAAATTCACCGACATAACAAGGTAAAATTAGAAAAACTTGCGAACAAAAATGGAGATAATCAAAGCAAGAAGGAAATATTATAAACAGAAGTTTTCAAAATCATCGGAGACGCAAGACAAGTTTATAGATTATAGATTTTTAAATGAACTTGAGGGGGGTGCTTCTGGTAACAATAACATTCCTTACCTACTGCAATCTGGTCGACGAATTGATGAGAACCTAAAAATTCCAAACGAGCTTAAAACTGTTTTTGTACGTATAGGACAAAAACTAAAGGAACACAACCCAAATGAGATCTTTTTTAGTTCTTGAGTTAATAAATTGAAGTGTGTTGTTTTATTATAAAATTTGCACGAAAATTTTGCAGTTAATCCAGAATCTTAAAAAATAGTCATCTTCGGGAGTTAAAGATGTCAGTCCAATTTTAATGGAGAAAACAAGTTCCTTAAATTCTAATCATCTTGTTCATCTTATAAATAAGTCATTTTAAACACTAATTTCCCGAGTATTCTGAAACAAGCTGAAATTGTGCCTCATCATAAAGAAGAGGCGAAAGACAAAATAAACAACTACAGAGCAATCTAACTTCTCATTGTGTGGAGTAAAAGTTTTGAACGCGTTATGTATAGTGTTATATACGCGTACTTTAAAACGTTGAAACGTTCGATTTAATTCATCGTAGTTATTCATCCTAGCACAACCAATACCATTGCAAAATTAATGGAAACAGTTTGTGAGAACCATGAGCAGCCACATTTTTCGGTGACTTAAAAAAAGCCTTTGATACAACTGACCACCAGATCCTTTTACAGCGTGAGCTATTTGGTGTAAGTGGGGTTTGCCTAAATTGGATTAGTGATTTTCGAAAAGAAAGCAAAGTGTATCAGTCAATAATTGCAACTCCAGCTGGTTGAGGCCATTCTGTGGTGGTCTACAAGGCTCAATTCTCGGTCCACTATTTGTTTATATACATAAATGACCTGCCAGACGTGTGTTAAGTCTGCAGAACTTCTCTTCACAGATGATGCCAACTTAACAACAGACAATAATGATTTTGAATCAATACAAAAGGATTTGCGAAATGTAGAGAAATGTCTCAATGAGAAAAAGCTGTCCCTTTTTCTTAAAAAGTTGTCAAATGAATATAAAAATAGGTAACAGTGCCTCTAATGTCATTGTTTTTCAGTTTTAAATTAGTTTTCTTAATATACTTGAATCTGAAGTCTGCATATATCTTGGAGTGCTCTTAGATGAATAGTTAAGTTTTCAGAGATTTTTTAAGTTGAAATAGTCATCGATTCAGTGTGGAATAGTGTCAAAAATTAAAGTATTATGTTTCCAAAAGCGTTCTACTCCAGTTTTCTCATCAAACACAAAACGATCATTCAATACGGCGTGTAGATATATGGATCTGTCGAATTTACCGCCCTTGAAACAGTGGTTCATTTGCAGAAATAAATTTTAAGACTGATTTTGTTTTCGAAATACACAGAGTTTAACTGACCCGTCTTCTTGTGAAATACAAGGTTTTAACCGCGCACAAATTGCACGTTTAAGAACTCCCTTAGTTAGCAATTAAATAAGTGAATAAATTGCACACAGATACTTATCTCAATGAATTGTGTACTTTTGAATCCCGATAAAACAATTCAACTCAGATATTTGAAATGGTTGTTGAAAATACCAAACCCTAAACAAAAATTCGAACAGATATCACTGATATACAGGAGTGTCATATTTCTTAATTTTTTTTAATGGAAAGCAATGTGTTGCCATCAATCAATAATCAGCTTTCGGAAAGTGTGTTTGTCAGTTTGCTGCGCAAGCTCATAGGTAACTACATTTTGTCGAACTTTGAGTTAACAAAAACAATCTTACTGATACCTTGCATGCAGCTATTTGATGTTGTTAAAAAATTAAATAAAGGACATCACATAATGCTTTAATTTGGGGTTCTCTAAATGGATGAAAAATTTGTTCAAAAATTGAAAATTCCTTTGAGAATTTCATCTATTATTTACCGCATTTTTAATCCGACTGTGGGAAACTGAAGGGCAGTGCTTAGTGATCCAATTGGATCCTTGAACTGTCCTCTCTGATTGTATCATGTTTTCCGATCTAATGAAAATGTGATGCAAGGATGTGTGGACGCTTTCGGATCTCGAACCCTAAACATTTTTGGAATATGTTATTTTTTCGATGTTCATTTTTACTCAGAGAAATTAACTCTATCTCTCTCTAAACAAAATTTGTAGCTTTTATCAGAGTCCTCCTGCCTTTTATTGCAATTTTTGTATTACCGATGTTGCGTCTGATAGATCTCGTCACCTGACCATTTGACTTTTGGGCCTCAAATTCAGCGAGCATAACGAAAGAGAAATAGTCATCACTAAATTCAGCGTAAAAGAGAAATAGCCATCACTAAAAAGTAATTTGGAATGATTTTGCGTTGGTGTGCTCCGCCAACTAATTTCCGGTAAACATTCTGCTACAAGGTTCTGTTTTATATTTCGACTTTCTTCTAATAGTTGTTTTGTTGTGTGTGATTTGTAAGAACTTGTTTGTGCGTTTAAAACATGTCTGGATTTCCTATAGATTTTTCCCAGAGATTTTGACAACTGATGTCCATGATAAATTTTTTCCCCAAACAACTTGTGAAGCCATTACTGTTGTCGAGTATCTTCTAATGTAACAATTGTTTGAAAATTTCCCGATTGACTGTCTAGTCTGTGACTTCTGTTGTTTCGCATGTTTCAATTAACTCATTTATTCTCAATTCTAAGCAGCTGAACTGTACCAACTTTAGTTTACTACTAAAATTCAAGTGAAAAGTTTGCGGAAATTGTTTTCCATTTTGTTTTTTTAATGAATGGCATTATAGGTTCCTTTCCTCCCCCCAAGTATGTTTTGCTTCCCCAGTTACAGAG
>NC_134475.1:19140835-19395835 GCF_964194025.1 Convolutriloba macropyga
CACTAACATACAAATTTAACGAATCTATATAAGTGGGGATGCTATGATTTTTTGGGGCACCCAGTTTTGGGGAACACCAATATCACTAAAAATAAGGTGACTTTTTTTCAAATTTACCAGTCAATTCCTTTTTCACCATGCCGATTTAGGACAACACATTAACAGCAAATGCAAGGGGATTACAGCATAAGAAAAATAAGCCTACGTTCGAATAAATTGATAGAGTACTTTAGAAGATATGAGCAAACTACTGAAATGTACCCCTTTTTTGAGCTAGAAGCAGAGACAGAGTTCTTCAGAATTCAAGCATAATTGAGTAGAACAGCCAAGCTAACGTGTTTGTGGTAGTAGCTTAGGTCCACATAGTAGTTCTTAGTCACGGCAAGCCCTCATGGGGAGGTGGGAATAAATTCCCAACTCTCCATGAAGGCTATGATGTTTTGAGTGGTTTGAAAAAAAAACAACACACCCACAGAAATCTGTTGAAATTTTCAAAAATGAAAACTTGTTGAATTAACTATTACCACCGCCAACGTTGGCTTCAAGGACAAGAATGTGGTGTAGACAACGCAAATTAATCAGGGAAAAGACGTATCATTGAAATTTTAACATTCCATTTACAAAGAAAAAAAACGGCAAGTTTTCGATGAATTGCAACAAAATAACATACTAAATAGCAAGTGCCGATTAACCAATGATAAAGGAGAGCTCGCCCATTACTGACTTTAAAACAATGCGTGTTTGATCAGAGAAATTAAAGCAATACTATTGCCGAAATTGCACAATTTCTGAAAAACAACGTTGCTTTTGTTATTTCGTCCAAGAAAATCTTCTTAGAAACCACGCAAGACTGAGTGGCTAATCAATTGAAAGCAGGTTTCCAGATGTCTAAAATGATCTGTTTAGAGGCTTATTTAATCGAAAATCTGATGGTGATCAGCAAAAAAGCCGCCAAAAGATTGAGAGAAGTCAGTTGGTTAACAGAAGGTACCAAATGGAAAAATTTCTCTGCCGTTTCACGTTTCGCTAAAATACAACATCAAAACGTGTATAGAATTAGTACAATGAGTATATATATATATATAAAGATACTCCTCATTAACTGAGCAATATAAGACACTACACTTTATAACCTTGACCCAAAAAATTCAACTTTTCTATGTCACTGCCGAAATAACCGAAATTGGCCGAAAATCGAGGTTCGGCGCATACAGAGCAAAAATTGACCACTCCAACTCCGTAAAACCATATAGAAAACGTACATGGGGATACTCCCCACTAACATACAAATCCAACGAACCCTTAAATGTAGGGATGCTATGGTTTTTTGGGGCACCCAATTTTGGGGAACACCAATATCACTAAAAAAATGGTGACTTCTTTTCAAATTTACCAATCAATTACATTTTTACCAGGCCAAATTAGGGTAATACAATTAAAGAAAAAACTAGACGGTTACAATACTAACAAAATAAGCATATGCTGGTAGAGTTTTGCTGAGCACTTGACCACTTATCAACAAAACAACTAAGTGTACCTCTATCAATCTGAATCTGAAAGACTTAAAAAAAATGGAAGCTACATTGGGACCATATGTCGTTACCGCTTCTATAATAGTGTAATCTAGTTCTCCAGAGATCTATTTTATGCAGGTATATTAGTTTTTGATTTAATATATAGGGAAGAGTGATTGCATTCAAGTTGATCCACTTTAAAACCACTGCGTTTCCTGTTATTATGATTTAAAGAAATTAAAGTCTTTTTAAACCGTTTTTTTGGAACTTCTGTATTGATATTCAATTCAGACAACCCAAATGGCTTACAAATTACTTGTACGATCTAGAAACATTAGTAGCGCTGAAGAGTGGGAAACCTTTATATCAGGTTAACCGTAGCTTTGCTAAAATTTATAAACGGCAGGAAATAGTTCCATATGTGTTTGTTTTGTCCTCTATACTTTCCAGAGAGCCGAATTTCGGAAATTTTCTCCTAAAATTAACTGGCAAACTTCAGTTCGATGGACAGGGTTTTGAAGCAGTGCTTATGTTCGAAAATGGAATTAGTTCGAATTAAGAAGAATAACAATCTGATTCTGAAAGACTTTAAACAAATGGAAGCTAAATGAGGACCATATGTCGTTACCGGTTATATATACGTATAATCCCGTTTTCCAGAGATCTACATTATGCAGGAATAATAGTTTTTGATTTAATATATAGGGAAGAGTGATTGCATTCAAGTTGATCCACTTTAAAACCACTGCGTTTCCTGTTGTTATGAATTAAAGAAATTAAAGTCTCTTTAAACAGTTTTTCTGAAACTTCAGGATTGATATTCAATTCAGACAACCCAGATGGCTTCCAAATAACTTGTTTGATCTAGAAACATCAGTGGGGCTGAAGAGTGGGAAACCTTTATATTATACTTAACCGTAGATTTGCTAAACTTAATAAACGGCAGGAAATAGTTCCATAAATGTTTGTTTTGTCCTCTATACTTTGTAGAGCCCAATTTCGAAAAGATGCACCTAAATTTAACAGGCAAACTTCAGTTCGACGGACAGGGTTTTGAAGCAGTGCTTATGTTGGAAAATGGAAATAGTCCGAATTAAGAAGAATAACAATCTGATTCTGAAAGACTTTAAATAAATGGAAGCTAAATGAGGACCATACGTAGTTACCGTTTCTATATACGTATAATCCAGTTTTCCAGAGAGCTACTTTATGCAGGAATAGTAGTTTTTGACTCATTATATAGAGAAGAGTGATTGCATTCAAGTTGATCCACTTTAAAACCACTGCGTTTCCTGTTGTTATGATTTAAAGAAATTAAATTCTCTTTAACCCGTTTTTTCTGAAACTTCAGGATTGAAATTCAATTCAGACAACCCATTTGGTTCCCAAAAAACTTGTTCGATCTAGAAACATCAGTAGGGCTGAAGAGTGGGAAACCTTTATATTAAACTTAACCGTAGCTTTGCTAAACTTAATAAACGGCAGGAAAAAGTTCCATATATGTTTGTTTTGTCCCCTATACTTTCTAGAGAGCCCAATTTCGGAAAGAGGCACCTAAAAAAAACAGGCAAACTTCAGTTCGACGGACAGGGTTTTGAAGCAGTGCTTATGTTGGAAATGGAAATAGTTCGAATTAAGAAGAATAACAATCTGATTCTGAAAGACTTTAAAGAATGGAAGCTAAATGAGGACCATATGTCGTTACCGGTTCTATATACGTATAATCCCGTTTTCCAGAGATCTACATTATGCAAGAATAATAGTTTTTGATTTAATATATAGGGAAGAGTGATTGCATTCAAGTTGATCCACTTTAAAACCACTGCGTTTCCTGTTGTTATGATTTAAAGAAATTAAAGTCTTTTTAAACAGTTTCTCTTAAACTTCAGGATTGATATTCAATTCAGGCAACCCAAATGGCTTCCAAATTACTTGTTCGATCTAGAAATTTCAGTAGGGCTGAAGAGTGGGAAACCTTTAGATTAAACTTAACCGTAGCTTTGCTAAACTTAATAAACGGCAGGAAATAGTTCCATAAATGTTTGTTTTGTCCTCTATACTTTCCAGAGAGCCCAATTTCGGAAAGATTCACCTAACATTAACAGACAAACTTCAGTTCGACGGACCGGGTTTTGAAGCAGTGCTTATGTTGGAAAATGGAATTAGTTCGAATTAAGAAGAATAACAATCTGATTCTCAAAGACTTTAAACAAATGGAAGCTAAATGAGGACCATATGTCGTTACCGGTTCTATATACGTATAGTCCAGTTTTTCAGAGATGTACTTTATGTAGGAATAATAGTTTTTGATTTAATATATAGGGAAGAGTGATTGCAGTCAAGTTGATCCACTTTAAAACCACTGCGTTTCCTGTTGTTGTGATTTAAAGAAATTAAAGTCTCTTTGAAACGTTTTTCTGCAACTTCAGAATTGATATTCAATTCAGACATCACAATTGGCTCACAAATTACTTGTTCGATCAGGAAACATCAGTAGGGCTGAAGAGTGGGAAACCTTTATATTAAACTTAACCGTAGCTTTGCTAAAATTAATAAACGGCAGGAAATAGTTCCATAAATGTTTGTTTTGTCCTCTATACTTTCTAGAGAGACCAGTTTCGGAAAGATGCACCTAAAATTAACAGGCAAACTTCAATTCGACGGACAGGAATTTGAAGCAGTGCTTATATTGGAAAATGGAATTAGTTCGAATTAAGAAGAATAACAATCTGATTCTGAAAGACTTTAAATAAAGGGAAGCTAAATGAGGACCATATGTCGTTACCGGTTCTTTATACGTATAATCCAGTTTTCCAGAGATCTATTTTATGCAGGAATAATATTTTTTGATTTAATAAATAGGGAAGAGTGATTGCATTCAAGTTGATCCACTTTAAAACCACTGCGTTTCCTGTTGTTATGATTTAAAGAAATTAAAGTCTCTTTAAACCGTTTTTCTGAAACTTCAGGATTGATAATCACTACAGACAACTCAATTGGCTCAAAAATTTCTTGTTCGATCTAGAAACATCATTAGAGCTGAAGAGTGGGAAACCTTTATATTAAACTTAACCGTAGCTTTGCTAAAATTAATAAACGGCAGGAGTTAGTTCCATAAAATGTTTGTTTTATCCTCTAAAATTTCTAGAGAGACCAGTTTCGTAAAAATGCACCTAAAATTAACAGGCAAACTTCAATTCGACGGACAGGAATTTGAAGCAGTGCTTATGTTGGAAAATGGAATTAGTTCGAATTAAGAAGAATAACAATCTGATTCTGAAAGACTTTAAATAAATGGAAGCTAAATGAGGACCATATGTCGTTACCGGTTCTATATATTTACAATCCAGTTTTTCAGAGAGCTACTTTATGCAGGAATAATAGTTTTTAATTTAATATTAGATAAGAGTGATTGCATTCAAATTGATCCACTTTAAAAGCACTGTGGTTCCTGTTGTTATGATTTAAAGAAATTAAAGACTCTTTAAAGCGTTTTTCTGAAACTTCAGGATTGATATTCAATTTAGACAACCCAAATGACTTCCAAATTACTTGTTCGATCTAGAAACATCAGTGGGGCTGAAGAGTGGGAAACCTTTATATTATAATTAACCGTAGATTTCCTAAACTTAATAAACGGCAGGAAATAGTTCCATAAATGTTTGTGTTGTCCTCTATACTTTGTAGAGCCCAATTTCAAAAAGATGCACCTAAAATTAACAGGCAAACTTCAGTTCGACGGACAGGGTTTTGAAGCAGTGCTTATGTTGGAAAATGGAATTAGTTCGAATTAAGAAGAATAACATTCTAATTCTGAAAGACTGTAAACAAATGAAAGCTAAATGAGGACCATATGTCGTTACCGGTTCTATATACGTATAATCCCGTGTTCCAGAGATCTACATTATGCAGATAATAGTTTTTGATTTAATATATAGGGAAGAGTGATTGCATTCAAGTTGATCCACTTTAAAACCACTGCGTTTCCTGTTGTTATGAATTAAAGAAATTAAAGTCTCTTTAAACAGTTTTTCTGAAACTTCAGGATTGATATTCAATTCAGACAACCCAAATGGCTCACAAATTACTTGTACGATCTAGAAACATTAGTAGCGCTGAAGAGTGGGAAACCTTTATATTAGGTTAGCCGTAGCTTTGCTAAAATTTATAAACGGCAGGAAATAGTTCCATATGTGTTTGTTTTGTCCTCTATACTTTCCAGAGAGCCGAATTTCAGAAATTTTCTCCTAAAGTTAACTGGCAAACTTCAGTTCGATGGACAGGGTTTTGAAGCAGTGCTTATGTTGGAAAATGGAATTAGTTCGAATTAAGAAGATTAACAATCTGATTCTGAAAGACTTTAAACAAATGGAAGCTAAATGAGGACCATATGTCGTTACCGGTTCTAAATACGTATAATCCCGTTTTCCAGAGATCTACATTATGCAGGAATAATAGTTTTTGATTTAATATATAGGGAAGAGTGATTGAATTCAAGTTGATCCACTTTAAAACCACTGCGTTTCCTGTTGTTATGAATTAAAGAAATTAAAGTCTCTTTAAACAGTTTTTCTGAAACTTCAGGATTGATATTCAATTCAGACAACCCAGATGGCTTCCAAATAACTTGTTTGATCTAGAAACATCAGTGGGGCTGAAGAGTGGGAAACCTTTATATTATACTTAACCGTAGATTTGCTAAACTTAATAAACGGCAGGAAATAGTTCCATAAATGTTTGTTTTGTCCTCTATACTTTGTAGAACCCAATTTCAGAAAGATGCACCTAAAACTAACAGGCAAACTTCAGTTCGACGGACAGGGTTTTGAAGCAGTGCTTATGTTGGAAAATGGAATTAGTTCGAATTAAGAAGAATAACATTCTAATTCTGAAAGACTGTAATCAAATGGAAGCTAAATGAGGACCATATGTCGTTACCGGTTCTATATACGTATAATCCCGTTTTCCAGAGATCTACATTATGCAGGAATAATAGTTTTTGATTTAATATATAGGGAAGAGTGATTGTATTCAAATTGATCCACTTTAAATCCACTGCGTTTCCTGTTGTTATGATTTAAAGAAATTAAAGTCGCTTAAAACCGTTTTTCTTAAACTTCAGGATTGATATAAAATTCAGACAACCCAAATGGCTTCCATATTACTTGTTCGATCTAGAAACATCAGTGGGGCTGAAGAGTGGGAAACCTTTATATTATACTTAAGCGTAGATTTGCTATTCTTAATAAACGGCAGGAAATAGTTCCATAAATGTTTGCTTTGTCCTCTATACTTTGTAGAGCCCAATTTCAAAAAGATGCACCTAAAATTAACAGGCAAACTTCAGTTCGACGGACAGGGTTTTGAAGCAGTGCTTATGTTGGAAAATGGAATTAGTTCGAATTAAGAAGAATAACATTCTAATTCTGAAAGACTGTAAACAAATGAAAGCTAAATGAGGACCATATGTCGTTACCGGTTCTATATACGTATAATCCCGTGTTCCAGAGATCTACATTATGCAGATAATAGTTTTTGATTTAATATATAGGGAAGAGTGATTGCATTCAAGTTGATCCACTTTAAAACCACTGCGTTTCCTGTTGTTATGAATTAAAGAAATTAAAGTCTCTTTAAACAGTTTTTCTGAAACTTCAGGATTGATATTCAATTCAGACAACCCAAATGGCTCACAAATTACTTGTACGATCTAGAAACAGTAGTAGCGCTGAAGAGTGGGAAACCTTTATATTAGGTTAGCCGTAGCTTTGCTAAAATTTATAAACGGCAGGAAATAGTTCCATATGTGTTTGTTTTGTCCTCTATACTTTCCAGAGAGCCGAATTTCAGAAATTTTCTCCTAAAGTTAACTGGCAAACTTCAGTTCGATGGACAGGGTTTTGAAGCAGTGCTTATGTTGGAAAATGGAATTAGTTCGAATTAAGAAGATTAACAATCTGATTCTGAAAGACTTTAAACAAATGGAAGCTAAATGAGGACCATATGTCGTTACCGGTTCTAAATACGTATAATCCCGTTTTCCAGAGATCTACATTATGCAGGAATAATAGTTTTTGATTTAATATATAGGGAAGAGTGATTGCATTCAAGTTGATCCACTTTAAAACCACTGCGTTTCCTGTTGTTATGAATTAAAGAAATTAAAGTCTCTTTAAACAGTTTTTCTGAAACTTCAGGATTGATATTCAATTCAGACAACCCAGATGGCTTCCAAATAACTTGTTTGATCTAGAAACATCAGTGGGGCTGAAGAGTGGGAAACCTTTATATTATACTTAACCGTAGATTTGCTAAACTTAATAAACGGCAGGAAATAGTTCCATAAATGTTTGTTTTGTCCTCTATACTTTGTAGAACCCAATTTCAGAAAGATGCACCTAAAACTAACAGGCAAACTTCAGTTCGACGGACAGGGTTTTGAAGCAGTGCTTATGTTGGAAAATGGAATTAGTTCGAATTAAGAAGAATAACATTCTAATTCTGAAAGACTGTAATCAAATGGAAGCTAAATGAGGACCATATGTCGTTACCGGTTCTATATACGTATAATCCCGTTTTCCAGAGATCTACATTATGCAGGAATAATAGTTTTTGATTTAATATATAGGGAAGAGTGATTGTATTCAAATTGATCCACTTTAAATCCACTGCGTTTCCTGTTGTTATGATTTAAAGAAATTAAAGTCGCTTAAAACCGTTTTTCTTAAACTTCAGGATTGATATAAAATTCAGACAACCCAAATGGCTTCCATATTACTTGTTCGATCTAGAAACATCAGTGGGGCTGAAGAGTGGGAAACCTTTATATTATACTTAAGCGTAGATTTGCTATTCTTAATAAACGGCAGGAAATAGTTCCATAAATGTTTGCTTTGTCCTCTATACTTTGTAGAGCCCAATTTCAAAAAGATGCACCTAAAATTAACAGGCAAACTTCAGTTCGACGGACAGGGTTTTGAAGCAGTGCTTATGTTGGAAAATGGAAATAGTTCGAATTAAGAAGAATAACAATCTGATTCTGAAAGACTTTAAAGAATGGAAGCTAAATGAGGACCGTACGTCGTTACCGTTTCTATATACGTATAATCAAGTTTTTCAGAGAGCTACTTTATGCAGGAATAGTAGTTTTTGACTTATTATATAGGGAAGAATGATTGTATTCAAATTGATCCACTTTAAAACCACTGCGTTTCCTGTTGTTATGATTTAAAGAAATTAAAATCGCTTAAAACCGTTTTTCTGAAACTTCAGGATTGATATAAAATTCAGACAACCCAAATGGCTCCCATATTACTTGTTCGATCTAGAAACATCAATGGGGCTGAAGAGTGGGAAACCTTTGGATTATACTTAACCGTAGATTTGCTAAACTTAATAAACGGCAGGAAATAGTTCCATAAATGTTTGTTTTGTCCTCTATACTTTGTAGAGCCCAATTTCAAAAAGATGCACCTAAAATTAACAGGCAAACTTCAGTTTGACGGACAGGGTTTTGAAGCAGTGCTTATGTTGGAAAATGGAAATAGTTCGAATTAAGAAGAATAACAATCTGATTCTGAAAGACTTTAAAGAATGGAAGCTAAATGAGGACCGTACGTCGTTACCGTTTCTATATACGTATAATCCAGTTTTCCAGAGAGCTACTTTATGCAGGAATAGTAGTTTTTGACTTATTATATAGGGAAGAGTGATTGTATTCAAATTGATCCACTTTAAAACCACTGCCTTTCCTGTTGTTTTGATTTAAAGAAATTAAAGTCGCTTAAAACCGTTTTTCTGAAACTTCAGGATTGATATAAAATTCAGACAACCCAAATGGCTCCCATATTACTTGTTCGATCTAGAAACATCAGTAGAGCTGAAGAGCGGGAAAAATTGATGCTAAACTTTACAGTAACCTCGCAAAATTTAAAATTGAAACACTTTGAAAAAATGCTGGACGCTGCCTAATAAATGTGTTGATGTTTCTCCTAAAGTTTGTATTTGTGTTGTGTTTTAGTTTCTGCTAAACTTTTGTTGTTTCACTGCCGAATGCAATGAAAGTTATTTTCAGGTAACCACACCTGAACTTGTTCAGGTGAAAATTTACCTGAAATTCAGTTCAGGTGTATTTCAGGTGCTTTTACACCTGAACTTCACATGAACTTCTAGTTACCTGAACTTGGTTCAGGTAAATTTACCTGAACTTTTTTTAGTGTGTACTTTTTCATTCTCTCTGGTAGTTTTGAATTGTTCAGCTGTTTCAGCTGCATTCGAGATACAAGCGTATAGAATCATGAGTACAATTGGGATGGCTTACAGTGTTTATTTAATACATTTCGTTTTCAAACTATGAATGCCGAAACTACTTATACTACTCTCTTATACTACATTAAAAACAGTAGTCATGTTTGTAATTGAATGAATTAAATTCGGATATAAACAATTTTGGAATGCAACAATTTTGTGCTATGTCGTTAAGGCTTTGATCTCGTCCGATAGTACACGTGTGACGTATATAGCACGAGTCGCCTCATCGCCCCCGATTAACTCCAGTGCCAATAAAGCGGCATCACGAACCACTGAAATGACATCATTTCTCCACACACTAATCAGTTTTTCTATTTGGTCCTCGGCTTTCATGCGCCCTAAGGCCACGCAAGCCGATTCACGTACCAGTCTATCCTTGTCTTTTAGTAGCTTCGCAACTCTTGCGGTAGGAGAACCTTGTGTATCGTAACCAAAGGACACCTTCGCCAGCGACAATGCTGCAATGCTTCTCACATTCGCATCAGGATCCCTCAATAAATCCAACAGCGCCTCCTGCACAGCTGCACTTTTAAATTTGCTCAAATTCTCTATAACATCCAAACGTACAGAAGAATCAATAGCAAAAACTGCTTTTATAGCAAGTTGCTCACGCGCGTATTTTTCCACGCTCTCCCAGACAAACTGCTCTGATCGTGAGTTAGCAGGCTTGCAAAAATCTTTAAATGCTTGCAGTGTAACTGAATCAGGGTTATCGCTGCTTTCATCGCAGAGCTCTGACTTGAAAATAGATAAAAGCCAATGTTGATCTGTTATTGGAACTCGTGATTCGAGCTCGTGGCCAAATTGGACCATGAATAGTTGCACAAATTCTGGCCAGTTACAGCTTTGACCCCCAGGTATATACAAATCCCAGAATGTCTCAGCTTTCATGTCATTCTGAACTGACTGGCTAGCTGTCATGCTGTCTGTAGCATCTGTTTCTGACAAAAGATTGGCAATTTTGTTTTTGATTTGCTTGCACATGAATTCAACTTGAGACTTTTTCAATCTCAAATCAGTTATCTCGACAAACTTGTTTTTATGGGGAGCCAATGTGAGTTTTTGGCCGAAGTCCATTTGAGCGAAAAGATCGTCGGGATCAGAAGAGCAAATTACGTTGAGAGGCTTGTTCGAAATGTATGCTAAGCTGAGTTCGTCTTTGCAGTATTTCGATACCACCGAGGAATCTGTCAGTATTTGCAAAAAGCACGTCGAAATCACAATTGCCTTTCCAATTTTGCTGAGGAAGTCAACACCAGCTCCCAGACCTTCTTCATCAACCCACACTTTCAAACCTTCATTTTTGAGCGCATCTTTGATATAGCGCATCAGGTCCATGTCTTGGTGGCTATACGAGATCATGACGTCAAATTTCTCTTCCTCGTCTTCTGTGTTTTGGTTATTTTGTTCTTGCGGAACTGGTGATGAAGAGCGTGATGCTTCGCCACCTGATTGTTGACTTAATCTGCGAATTGTTTGCTGCATAAAATTCTCCGGTGCAGGGGAAGAAGATTCAGCTGAAGGGTCCTGGGTTCCTTCGATTGTTAGGCTTGCTTTTGAGTGAAAATTGGCGGGGACGGGCAAGTTATTTGGGGTCTGGTGTTGTGGCTGAGTGATTTGAAGTACTGGGTTGTTTGTTGGCTGTTTAATTGGTTTCGTTGGAAAACTGACGATTTGGGGAGTTTTATTGTCCACTTTTCTGATGCTGGAACTATTCTCTGATTTGATAGATTGTGCATGTTTTGCGAAATGGATTACTCCAGCATTTGATGGTTTCGGTTTGCTTCCTGCGAGGGATGTCGAAAGATTATTAATGGTTATTTGAGTGGAATTTTTGCTGGGAATCCCCGCCAAAGGTGGCAGCTTTGTTTTGGTTTTCTGTGTAGTGCGTTGCATATTATATTTCTATTGGTAAAAACGTCTCGTTTTTGTAATCTCTTACACTTGTGGTATATAATGCGTGAAAAGCCGTAAAGTGTGTGTATTCAATTTTGGCACCAATTTTGAGTAAATTCAATTTGAACTACGTTTTATTTTTTTGTGCTGCTTAATTTGAAGCGTTCTCAAGTTTACCGATAGTTTTCGTGTGTGAGAATGACGTTAAGTTTTGATAACTGTCAATTTCTAATAACTTAAAATTTTCAGTTTTCGACGATATGCATACGTTTCTGATTGGTATTGAAATTTTAAATTCGAGAAACCCTTTAATATGATCTTATCAAACCTTCGAACAGTCGAGTCGACACTGCTCTACAGGACTCGAAGAGTCACTGCGACATATTTTAGTTCGTTCAATTCAACCTATACATCAAAGCCTTGCAATTTTTGCAGAAAAAGGTCAAGTTTGGCTCAAGTGAAGTTTGAAACCGAAAAGCAACACATCCGTAGAGTATCAAAAAATGTGAAAAGATATCGGACTCTCCACTGCACTGATGTTTCCAAAGATCATGTTGGGTCAGAACAGCTGTTTTCCGGTTGGGTCAAATATGTAAGAAATTTAGGAAAATCTTCATTTGGGTTCCTGGTGTTGACGGATCATACGGGCGATCTGCAATTTGTTCTGCGAGATCAGAATAAGAGTGATCATCAAAAAGACAGCTTTTCAAACGTAATTACTCCTGATGGGTTTTTATGGTCTGACGTTACTGCTCAAAGTGCGATGACAATTCGGGGAATGGTTCTGAATCGACCAGCGACAGACGTTAATCGAGAAATGGAAAGTGGAGCTTTCGAAGTTCTAATAAACGAAGTTCTGTTTTGTAATTCTTCAGCTCCCGTACCTTTTAACATTTATAAACCTCAATCCTTGGTACGAGAAGATATAAGGTTACAATACCGATATTTGGACTTAAGACGTCAAGAAATGCAAAAAGTTCTACGCTTCCGTTCTTCCGTCATGCACAAAATGAGGCGTGTTTTGGTGGAGAAATTGTTTTTCACAGAAATTGAAACTCCAACTCTATTCCGAAGTTCCCCGGGTGGTGCAAAAGAATTCTTGGTTCCATCACAACAACCAGATCATTATTTTGCTTTGACTCAGAGCCCTCAACAGCTTAAGCAGCTTCTGATGGTTGGCATGGTTGATCGATATTTCCAGTTTGCGAAATGTTATCGTGATGAAAGTCAATTTTCAGATCGACAACTTGAGTTCACACAGCTGGACTTAGAAGTAAGCTTCGAATCAAAAGAATTTATTCAAGATGTAATTGAAAGAATAATTTGGGAAACTTGGCCTAGTGAGATTTCAATTCAACCGAGAATTCCCTTCAAAAGAATGTCGTATGATGAAGTGTTTAGTAACTATGGGACTGATAAACCTGATTTGCGCTATGAAGATATAAAGTTAATGAAGGTACCTTCTGATTTATTGCGAAAACTGAATAATCCTGTTCTAGACCAACATTTAAATGCAGGCTACGGTGGCCATGGGTTGTTGATTAAAAATGGGCAAAAAATGACTCGGGCCTCCGTGAAAAAAAATGTACAGATCATTGAGAAAGAGCTTCGTTGGATGGTATCTGTAGTGAATATTGGACAGAATGGAAGATGGCACCACCACCCGTTTCAAAAAGCGGAGAACGAAACTGTTGATGATTTGAATTTGCTTTTCAAAAGTGAGGAAGGGGATATTTTGTTTTTGTGTTGTGGTCCAGAAGATCTAGTGTGTACTATGTTAGGAAGAGTAAGAGCTAATATGATTGAAAATTTACGCGAAGTCTCCAAATTCTACCGGAGGAATGAAAGGGATTTCCGGTTTTTATGGGTTGAAGATTTCCCGCTTTTTGAGCGAAGAGTCGACAATGACAAAGAAATGTGGGTTGCAAGTCATCACCCGTTCACAGCTCCTCGTCAGGACGACATGGAGTTCCTTGAATCGGATCCCTCCAAGGTCAGAGGTCAACACTTTGACTTGGTTTTGAATGGCAATGAGATTGCTGGTGGTTCAATGAGAATAAGCGATTCGAAAGTCCAGCAGAAAATACTGGGCGATATTCTGAAGCTGGATTGTAGTAACTTCCAGTACTTGATAGATGCATTGTCTTATGGAGCACCAGTGCATGGTGGAATTGCTATTGGTCTCGACAGGTATTTCGCTATGATTCTGGGAAAGAAATCGATCAGAGATGTGATTGCCTTCCCTAAGAGTAATAAAACGGGAGCTTGTTTAATGAGTGATGCACCGAGCCGGATTGAGCTTGGTGGTTATGGGGCAGATTTTACTTTTAAAATTTAAAAAAGTATCGCGAGCTTGCTTTCTAGCTTGGCGCAAATGACCCTGAACGCACAGAGTTATTTCTAAATTATATTGTTCACTAATTGTTTCGGTACAGATTTTGAAAAGAATTATGATTTTCAGTGTTTTTGAGCTTCCCGGAACAATAATTAACATTTGAATCAAAGGAAACGACAAAAATATGAATTGGGAGATTATAAATTTTGAAACTGCTAGGTCAACTTTCAGGTATTGTAACATGAGTGTAGGACAATGAATTTATCCTGAGTCGTCTGGCAAGAGAATTGCTCCTGGTTTGCCTTCCCAAGCCCCATTGGTTCCTTGACGGGCAATCCCATTGGGTAACAATGAAGTACAATCACTCGGCTGTAACGTATTTCACTCTCCGCAATTCTTTCATCCACAATTACTTGATGGCAATGACTAAGTATCTTTGGAAGTGCAAAGTGCTTCTACCCTTTCTGGTGACGTCACTGATATTGGCGAGTAACGTTAGGATGAGGTTCACTGTTCGGTTGCCTGGTGATAATGATGATGTTCAGGACGAGCAGCAATAAATCTAAATTGAGCTGATAACTGAAGAATAAAATGTTGGCTAATAAGTTTATACGGATCTGTTACCCCCTAAACTTTTTTCCACAAATTTGCGAGAACAACAATCAGTATATAATTAAGCACAGCCTAAAATGAGATTTCAAACTATTTATTGCCTCCAATAAACTCCAAGAGAATGATATCATGAGTGTGTTGAAGAAATTGTAGGTGATCATATTGTACTGGGGTTATGAAACAGTCTCGTGTTTACTTTATTTCCATTATAGATATTTTGTTTTATGAGTGAAATAGCTATTTTGAAATTCTTGACATGAACAGATTTTAATTAATTAGATTTGCCTAGATTTTTTATTGGGTAGGTGGCTTTCAATGAAACAGGTCTGAATTATTGAAGTATATGAGCGCATTCTAAACTTCTCTCACAGTCACCCTTTTCAGCAGCTCAATTCAATTTGCGGTAGTGATCCACTAAAAGTCCAATGAAAGGAACCCGAAAGTTGGTTTCGTTTTTAAATGGCTCTCAGGCAAAATTTGTAGCAATTATTTGAGTCCCACTGGTTCTGTTTAATGCAAATTCTTTCTTTGACTGGTTTTTTGCCTAAAGCTTTGACTTTTCGAGTGTCGAGTGTCCTTTTGCGCTTGTGTTCTTGATTTTTATGTGATCTAAATTGCTCTCATTCAGAGTTTAATGTGCTTACTTCGACAGTTTACTACTAAAAGTCAAATCAAGATTGCGCCAACATTTGTTTGAATATAATTTATAGCTGTGGTCAGTAGTATATAATACCTACGTAAAGAAAGGGGGGGTTATCATTCGACTCTTAACCATAGGATAATAGGTAGTGGCGGTTAAGTGGGAATAGGATAGGCGGGATAAAATCTTTCCGACTGCTGTTTATTGCCGTTTGGATTGTTCTATTCCGCCGTTCTTGCTAGTTCTTTCTGGTCGTTTGAATTTAACGCTACATGTAAAAAGTAGTCTCATTGCCCTAATAGAGGGGAGGGGCTTATTATGTGATATTTAGACGTGTGATTAAGTGGTTTTGGTCAGTTGTTAGCAAAAATTGATCATTATTGGGAGAATGTGTGCATAGATCAAATGGCAACTATAGCAACGCTTGATTTGAAAAGTATTCACGAAACTTACAAGGAAATCGAAAAAGAATATTCACAATACGGTAAACGATTTTTATACTTTTTAGCCACTTGTTTGCATTTGGATCCGGATCTTGATTTGGATATTGCGTTGAAGTTGCGGCCGTACGGAGGTTTGATTGGTATTGATAATTCTTCGTTAGACAAATATTTCAAAAATTTAAAAATTTTGAGATTACATGCCATACTCCACGACGCTTCCGGTTTTGTTTATGAATATAGTGAAAAGGGTCCAGGCTATTCTTACGTATTACCTTGTTCAGTGACAAATGAGTACCTTGGTCATGTGACTGGAATTGCTTTTTGTTTTTACGTAAAATCTTTCAAAAATAGTTTATTCAATTTGCTGGAATGTTGAAATCCGGAGCGGTTGTTCTTGATTTTGAAGGCTTTCGAAGTAAAAAATCTGGATTTATAATAAAAGAACTTGCGGTATCTACCGAAAATTACAACGATATAATTTCGTTTTTACCTCCAAAATCATTTAACATACTTTGTTCGAGTGAGCAAAGATCTTTCCTGTGGGTATCTAAATTCCTTCATGGTCTCTCGTGGGAGACAGGAGAGTACCCTTATCATTATTTGCAACAGATTTTTCAAAGTATAGTTCTTCGATTTCCCTTTTCTGATTTTTACGCAAAAGGATTAGAAAAAACGGAAACTTTACGACAGCTTGGAAACGTTATCAACTTGGAAACTTTGTTCTGCCCAAAAATTGAACACTTGAAGTTGTATCGGGAGACACCGGTTTGTAAATTACATGCATTGAGTTGCCCAAAACGACAGAGGACCAAGCATTGTGCCAATAAGAAGGCAAAACTCTTTTACCAGTGGCTGACGAATGAATCGTCGGTTAGAGAAACCAGCTCCGTCTCTACTACAAGTGAATTTGTCTCCAAATTTGACAGTTTACAGTTGCATAACGCCTGAAAATCAGTTAACGGTTACTCTTATCAAGGAAGAAAAAATTGACACAAGAGGCCAAACAGTTTTGAGAAAACAGCAGATTGTGTGTGCTGGTGCTGAAATAGAAGCTTTCAAGAAGTATCTTTCTCTACTGGAGTACTTTCAATTGTACCATGTCTTTACAAGAGAAAATGAAAAGGTTGAAACTAACCCCTTTACCTACGCCCAAGCGTGCAGTACCAGTTCTGATGTCTCTGGACGATGAGACTCTTCCCGATGACATCAAGCAGCTGATTAAAGAGAACAATGTAGAGTCAATTGTTTTTAGAGATAAACAAGATTCGATGAATGCAAACTATACAATCACTTACAAACAAGGAGACGAAGACTCTGGATATGTTTCTTATGAATTTTTTATAGTTAAATAATTATGTAAAAATTCCTGGAAAGCAATTCATTTTTTTGAACAATTTTATTTCACAATGAGTCAAACCGAAGATCAATTAGATTCGGGTGGAGGCATAACTGACTTGGTTTTTGACGCCGAGCACCAAGAAAGACAATCTTGGAGGTTTTGCAATTCGAGATTGCCTCGATCAGAGGTTGTATACTTTACACAAATCATTATAATAATTTTTCTTATAACTGTATCTCTCACCAAGTTGGTTTTTTTCAGTCTTGACTGTGAAGAATCCACATTTTGGTTTTCACTTCTTTCTTGTACAGTTGGATACGCTCTTCCAAATCCAAAGTTATGAATAAAGTTATTTCTACCAATGACCGGTTGTTCATGGCTGTTTGCGGGCCGTCTTGCTGCGGAAAAACTGAGCTCATTTTCAAAATGTTATTAGTTGGCACATTTTTCCCAGAGTTTCAAACAATTTATTATTTTTATCAGCATGATCAGCCAAAATTCCAATCGTTAGAGAAGAAACTGAACATACATTTTAAAAAATTCTCCAATTTTGAGCTCATTTCAGAGTTAGAGAACTGCCTTCTTGTGTTCGATGATTCATGTGAAGAAATTTTTAATGACAAAGAATTTTCCAAATTAGCAACCGCAGGGCGACATAGAAACATCAGTGTAATTTATGTTAAACACAATTTGTTCCAGCAAAGCAGATGGTCCAGAACAATTGATCTAAACACAACACATATCATATTGTTCAAATCACCCCGTGACACACAACAGATTAGTTTTATTGGTCGACAGTTGAATAATGCACAATTTTTAAAAGAAAGCTATGAGCTCGCAACCAAAGAACCGTTTGGTCATTTATTAGTTGATTTGGATCCAAAAACATCAGACGTCTTGCGCTACTGTTCAAATATTGTTCCTCCAGGACCATCAATTTTTTATCTGCCATCAGCTAAAGCCGTTATCACAAATTTGAGCGATGAGAGAGAAAGAAGTTTGTATGCTGGGGCGGCTGCTAGACATATCGGATACAAAACTAAAAGAGAAGATCGAGAGAGCTCCAAATAAATTCATTAAATTCCTTTGCGAATGTTTGCTCAACATTGTCAATGGTAATGTGCCAATAAGAAAAAGTGTTGTAGAAGGTTATGAAAAATCATTCAGAAAGCTATTGTCTAGACAAACAAGTTTGAAAGAAAAGAGGCAGATTTTTGCTAGAGAAACAGATTTGGTCAAAATTGTTGGTTTCGCTTGTTATCGATATTTGACAAAATCATAATGCGCACCGAAGAATTCATTTTAATTCCAAAACGAATGTTTGCTTCACATCAACCGGTAAAAAAAGAAGTTTTGGACAATCCCCTTTATAAACAGAAAGCTGCACAGCTGTCTCTTTTGCAAAGAAACCAGTCCAACTCAATGGAAAAACCAGAGAAAGCATTTGAACCAGTTGAGACTGCAAACAAACTGATGATTGAAACAGCAGAAGAGGAGAAAACAGAACCCATGAGCGAAGACAGCGAGATTGAACCGGTAGTGAAAAAACAAAGAAAAAGCGACGATTTCACCTCTATAATGATAGAGCTAGAAGTTATGAATAAAAACCAAATCAAAAGATCAAAAATCATACTTGACTTGATTAACCAATCTGAAACAGTCACCATAGAGTCGAACGACGTTCTTCACGTTAATAAAGAAACACTGGGCATCAAAGCTTCAACATTTCTGTACAATCTACAGCAACCAACTAAAAAAATTGACATTGAAAAATACTCAAAAATTTTATTTGCTCTTAATATCTCACCTCATCTTGTTGCAAATACACATGCCAAGCAAATCTTGGAAGCCTCGTCTGAAAGTGAACAAGAATTTTTCCCAAGTAGAGAACAACCCAGTCAACAAGAGTTCTCCTCTACTGGAGAACGACTCAGTGGCTCAAAACCAACCCGAAAAAAATATAAAGAAGAAACGGACCAAACGCCAGACAAAGAAGAGACCAGTCAAGATGTGGTCTTTCTTTTCCTGAAGTAAAAAAAATGGATCAGTTGTATTTAAAAGAACCAGCTTCGTATGGAAGCATAAAACGACTACAGACTCAAAGCAAGCTCCCTATAGGCAAAGTCCTGTCCTATTTGGAGACAAAGCCGTCTTTCACAAAGTACCGTTCAATTCGATTAAAATTTCCTAGGCTTAAAGTTTTTGTAAAAGACATTAACGAAATTTGGTCTCTAGATTTGGCACACGTTGATAAATTAGCAAAGTATAACCGCAACATCAAGTATCTCCTAGTAGCGGTTGATTGTTTGTCAAGATATTTACGAGTGGAACCTTTAAAAACAAAGTACGCAACAGAAGCAGCTGAAGCATTCAAAAAGATGATCAAAAACAAACAGCCCGAAAAAGTATGGGTTGACGATGGCACAGAATTTCTGGGAGAATTCAAACAATTGTGCAACAAACGCGGAATTCAGTTATATAGTACTTTCAGTGAAAAAAAGTCAGCTTTTGCAGAGAGGAACATTAGATCTCTCAAAAAGATAATTCATCGGTATCTCGAAGAAAAGTGGACCTATAGCTACATTGACCAATTAGACCAATTTGTGAAAACAATCAATTCAAGAGTCAATCGAGTAACTAAAATTGCTCCCAACAAAGTTACAAAAAAAGATGTGCCACGACTAGTTTCATTGACAGTCCAAACAAGCTCAAATCAGAAGCCCAAGTTTTACATTGGAGACTTTGTGAGAATAGTTAAAAAAGATAAAGCATTCAGGAAAAGTTACAAGCAATCGTTCACAGACGAAGTCTTTGAAATAACGGGAATACCGACATTAAGCCCACCAACATACTCCTTAGTCGACACAGACAAAGAACCAATTCAAGGAAAATTTTATCAACCAGAATTACAACTTGTCAGGCTCCCTCTCGTTGAAAATGTCCAACAACCGGTTTGAAGACGAGTTTACAGTTCACGTTGTTTCATCCGCTTCAATGGAAATATTGGATTCAAACACACTTGCATCATTTCGAAATTTTTTTAATGACGAAATTCAACTTTTAATGACGTCATTTTTTTTAATGACGTCATTAAAAATTTCGAAATTTTTAATGACGAAATTATTTCTAGACCTTATAGTGGACAACAATTTAGTTTTATGCCAGGAACCTTTGATACAGTGGCACAACTTCTTGCTACAATTAAGCGAACAATTGGACTGCCCAATTTTTCTTTCAGAGAGTTGAAGAGCTCTGGAAAATATGAAATTTTATTTGGCAAATATGAGGGAATTACATTTCCCAGCGAGGAAATTCCGAGCATTATTGGATTTAAGGGTATTCCTGACGGTAATGGAATACATATTGGGTACAAAATGATTCCCAATGCGAACAGGTTTATGAAAAGTGATGATACGAAAGCTTATTATGGGGAGTTCCCAGCTGATCTTTGTGCTGGAAAGCATCTAATTTTCATCTACACTAACATAATTGAATATCAATACGTTGGTGACACTAAGGCTCCTCTTTTGCGAGTCATTGATTCAAAACAACGTCTGAAAAACGGTAGTGTTTGTGAGCTTGAGCCAACTCATCGGATAGTTTTTACAAATTTAGACTATAAGAAGCTCCTAACCAACACAATTCAATCGATTTCAATTGAACTGAGAACGGAAACAGGACAATTAGTTCCCTTTTCGGGAACTGGAAAAGTTATTCTAACACTACAATTCAAAAAATTTTCCTCCTAAAATGGATTCTTATTATGCGAATCAAGCAACGTCTTTGCCTCACTTCTCTGGACATTATCGTCAAAGAGGAAGTGGTTTTGGAGCCCTAGCTGCAGGCATTGGACGTGTTGCGCTGCCTTTAGCACGTCGTTTCATTTTGCCTACAGCGAAGCGTATCGGGAAAGAGCTTTTGAAACAAAGTGTTCCAGAGATTTTGGATGTAGTCGGAAGCAAAAAATCTCCTAAACAGGCGTTTAAAGATACAATCGCAAAAACTGTTAAAAAACAGACTGGGGGATCTCGACGAAATACTTCACGTCGGAGGAATTCAAGTCGAGTCAAGCCACAGAAAGCGATCAACAAACGCAAAAAAACCATTTCAACGCACAGAGCTCCAAAAAGAAGTCGGTCAGATTTTTTTGCCAGAGTGAACGATGATCGCTAATTTGTTACCATCAGAAGCAACTCACAGTTCTTTGGATTTATTCGAAAAACCTTCTCTTTTAGTAACTTTCGATGGTAGTTTTTGTCAAAAGTTGGGCCCAGTCTACAGTCCAAATGGACCCATGTTAGAATTTGAAGTCGCCGGTGACCGAAATAATTTTATTGACTTACAGAAAATTTTCTTGGAAGTAAAATGTAAAATTGTCCAGTCATCAGAAGCTGATTTGAGATATGACGCAGGAGCAGCAACAGATGTTACGAAGACAGATGCTCCCTATTTTTGCAATAATGTGTTACATTCACTCTTCTCTGACTGTACAGTGTCTGCTAATGGACTAAAAATTTCAAACGCTAACGGAAACTATGCTCATAAAAGTTTTATTGAAGCAGAATTTTCACATAACAAAGATGCAAAAAACACCTGGTTGGCATGTCAGGGTTACTCCTACGAAGAAAATCCAGGAGCGCTGTCAACTGCGGAAGTGAACAGAAGGAAAGCCTTAGTGAGGCAATCAGCTGAGTGCACATTCTACGGTAAAGTTGCAGTCGACTTTTTCACCTGTGACAGACATTTGCTAAGTGGTGTGACACTTCGCATTGCATTTAGACGGTCAATAGATGATTTTGTTATAATGTCTGACGATGCTACCAAGCACTACAAAGTAAAAATTGTCGAAGCTAATTTGTATGTGCGCAAGATGACATTGAACGATGATGTTGTATCGGCTATTGAAAAAACTTTCAATCCCTACCTGGAGACTCTAACAAAAACGTTTCTGGCGTCAACGGGTCTCCACAGTTGGAAACAAGAAGATATTTTTGCCAGAGAACCGATTCGTAGACTAGCAATTTGTCTGAACACTAACGAAGCGTTTCTTGGTAACAACAGACAAAATCCATTTAATTTCCGCAAATTCAACCTTGAGCAGATTTATATTTATCGAAACGGTTTACCTGTGGCAGACAGTCCGATATCAACAAGTGATGACAAACGTCTTTACTTTAACACAATATCCGATTTAGCTTACATCGACAATGGTCATGGAATAAGTTTGACAGATTACCCAAATCATTTCATAATGGTTTTTGATTTGACCAGCACCCAACAAGCATCCCACGATTTTATTCATCCTGAGCTCACAAATTCGTCAATTTCTATTGAGTTGAAATTTTCTGCGGCCTTACCGAACAATATAGAAATATTCATTATTGGCGAAAAAGCTAGCACAATATTTGTTGATAGTGCAAGAAGAGTATCAAAGAATCACATTCTGACAAATTAATAATGGATGAAGATGATATTAATGGTTTAATCCAAGGTTGCAAAACTCTTAAATATAAATTCCATGGTGTGTTTGCGGCCAACAACTTTCCGGAAAAAATGAACAGAAACAGCTTCCTTATTGTTAATGCAGCGACTGCTGAAAATATTGGCAGCCACTGGTTACTATTATGCAGAAAAAACAATCAACTTTTGTTTGCCGATCCCCTTGGTCAGCCCATTTCATCGTACAAACACCTATATCAAAGAATCGTTTCCGTTGGCAGCAATCACAACATCTATCAACTCTTGGAGAATCAACCAATTCAAAGAGCAAACTCTAAACTTTGTGGACTTTTTTGTATTTATATTGCTCATTTTGTTTTCAATGCTCAAAAACTTGTAAATATTAGCGATAATGAATTGATTCGTTTCGCTTTTCATATGATGTTCTAACCTTACTAACTTGAGAAATTTATTTTTTTTTCAAAACTTTACTTTTTCTTCATACACAAAGCGAACACTCAATAAATCAGAATCAATATTCAATTTTCCATATCCACTCATAAAAATATCCATAATTTGACAAAAAGCGCCAGAATGAGGACCATACAAAATTGTTTCAACTCTTCGTAAAGTTTCACTATTAACAAAATCAGTTTGAACTTGTTTCGATGGAGGCCGGGCATTGTAGATAGTTTTTTGAGCAACTACTGGCATCTTGGCACTCGGTTTGAGATTGACATTTGTTTGTTTTGCAGAGCTGCTTTTCGATAAATTGTTGTGGTTAGCAAAAGCTGGCAGTCGTTTGCGCACTGACTGTGAATCGGTTTTTTCTCCCGAACCGTTGAATTCGATTGCCAATTTGAGTTTTGTAAAAACGTCTCCATTAGTCTCCAAGTTTGGTGCAGTCCAAAACAAGAATTTGAAAGCTGTATAAACACAAGGCACAGGAAAGCTCTGATATCGTTTCACTGTTTCGTTTTCAAAAGTAGTTGTATCAATCAGAACGTGATAATGACTGTTTACTAAATTGCAAAATTCGGAATCAAAATGTGCACACACTGCATAAAAATTTCCAATAGAAAAGCTAGGTTTTTCTTCAAGAATGAGAAATTTGAACTGTTTCTGAAATTGTTTAAAGTAATTTGGAGAACGCTCAAACATCGCCTCAACCATCGTTGTTGGCAACTTCTTTTTGAATTTTTGGTTTCTTCGCTAGTGGTGGTTTTGTTGTTGACAGCTGGTCAGCCACTGAGTTCTGTATTTTGCTAGCTGAGCTGACCAAATTTTCAAACTCTCCAAGAGTTAGAGAAATTCTCTGTTCAAACTCGTAATCGTCTGTTGCTTTTTTGAACAATTTCAGAAATACATATGTCCCTGTCCTTTCATAGGTTTTCAGCGTTGCTCTGATTAAGCGCTTATCAGTTTTGGAAATATCGAAATAATAATCTCCAAACTCTGTGTCTTTAGTGGACGTGAAAGGCATAGTGTGCAACTTGTTTTATTATTTTCAAGTGTTATAATGTGTAAAACTCCAACTCAATGGGGCGGCAAGTTGGGTTTAAACAAGTGTCGTCAAACTGCCTAATTAAATCCAAATGATTTGTGAATACAGGCTCAAGTACGCCTATGGCGTACTTGAGTCTGTCTGTTGTTCACATATTGCATAATTAATTTCAGCTGTGACCTTAGATAAGACAAAAAACATATGTGAACCTAGGTGTGTACTTGGACCAGCAGTGCACTGTACACTTTTTATTGGAATTATATGCGTACCATATGTTTTGAGAACACAAATGTGAGCCACCCTGGTTGGGTATTTGAACAAGCAGTGCAGTGTACACTGTTTATTGATATTATATGCGGACCACATGTTTTGGTTCTATAGAGAAAACAGATGTGACCCTAGGTGTGTATTTGGACCAGCAGTGCAGTGTACACTGTTTATTGGAATTATATGCGGACCATATGTTTATAACTTGGAACAGATGCGACCCTGGGTGTGTGATATAATTAGAAGCACAAGTGAACCTACAGCAGTAAGGAAATTCTGATAAGAATAAACATGCACCAGCGTACAATGAAATGCTAATAATAAAATACGCTCTGGATAAGAACTGAGTTAGTACACACTATAAAGTGTATCGACCCATGTATAATAACAAAATTTAGAGCATATATCAGAGCACATACACTACCAAAATTAAAACCATATTTGACCCCAGATATAATTTGTTGAATTACACGTTGTGCAATATTACTTTAAAAATAGTTATTCATTTTCTTTAAACCTTGCGTTCAGTGCACTTTGCTTTCTTTAAACAGTTCGTTACCAGACAAACACCTACCAACAGTCTTCTATCAAATTGGTTTTAGTTTCTTTCTCAAAATTTGGACAAAAATTATGTCCGTTCAAATACTTGCTGAATCTGTAATTTCCTTGGAGCGAACATTGGTTTATCAGACAGTGTTCGAAAACTTTGTTGTGCTTATTCAACAGAAGAGACAAGGCGATGTTTGGCAAACTTACCAGCACTGCTTGATACCCAAGCTTTTCATTAACGCAATTGCTTCTTTACCAGAGAAGACAGAACCAGCAGATTGCAGTGTTATTACATCAGGAGGACATTTACCTCCAAAAACTTTGCCAACATTTCAACATCTTGGCATGGAGTCATTACCTGACGACGTTAAACGAATTTTGTTTCGTTACGATTGCGACTGTGTGCCTCTGTTTGAAAACCAGCTAGGGGCTTATCAGGCTTGCGAAAACTTAGCTGACATGTGGGGCATAAAGTCATCACCTTGCTCCCCAGAAAATCAATCCCAATTGGATTCAGCCAGCTTGCCAGTAACACCAGCAGTTGATCCGAGTCCCAGTTTGACACCGACATCTAGTCCATCTCTCTTTGCGGGAATTCACAAGAACAATTCTACGGCTCTGTTCAGTGACAACCAGTTTGATACAACGTTACTGTCAGCTACACAATTTCAAACACCAGAACCAGCACGTGTTTTTGGTGTCACAGACACGCCAAAGATTTGCAATGCACCAAAGAAACGGCTACCTGAGAATACTTTAATGGACTTATTTGATTAACTTGAAAACTAAACTTAATGGATCACCACAAAACTTTTATATAGTGAGATGCTAACTTGATTTTGTTTCAAGAATGTGTGATTTCAACTTTTTAAAAGCTGAATTTAACTTTTTAAATCTGTTTTATAGCTTTAAATCTGCTGAGTCAAAGAAATTAAAACATTGCTACTGATCAAGTTCGAACATGTTCAGAAAAGACTTTCATTATAACGTAAACATTTGTTTCC
Source organism: Convolutriloba macropyga (assembly GCF_964194025.1). Lineage (NCBI taxonomy): Eukaryota > Metazoa > Xenacoelomorpha > Acoela > Convolutidae > Convolutriloba > Convolutriloba macropyga. The sequence goes on from NC_134475.1 coordinate 19,166,688, forward strand.
TAACAAACACTCAATTATTACAACTACTATGACGTGGTGAGATTTTTCAATATTATATCCAGAAATACTTTTCCCAATCTGCAAAACTTTTGTTATTATTATATATATTAAACATAAAGTTTAGAGATATAGCCATATATGAGAGTATGCGGTATTGACGCTAATAACATGTTAACTCCATGCCACAGCTGTAGCATGGATTGAATTCCAAATTCAATTCATAAGTCGAAGAACTGTTCAAAAAATAAAAAATAATCAAAGAAAATATTTCGAAAAAATGCATTTCAAACGTCAAATTTTGACACTTAATTCAGTAGATGCCCTCTTCAGCTTACACTAGAATCAACTCTCATTTGTTACTTGGGGATCAATTGAAAAAAAAGAGCATGTTAGTTTGAAAAAAAAACGAAAAAAACTCAAAAAAAAAATTTTTTTTAACACATGACCTCTGACCTTTGACCCCAAAAAAGAGGGTTCCAAAAAATACTTGGGATGAAACTGATTGTTCAGTAAGACTCAGCATACTCTAAAGTACAAAACATCTCATCACACTCGTCAAATTTTACTCATCCGTTATGGAGATAATTAGCCTCTAATTAGCGACTAATTAAGGGTTAATTAACCTAATTACTAATTACTGAAAAAAAATTCAAATTTTTGCAACGGTTTTGTACTCACTGCTTGATGCCCGACATTATTGCTCATAAGCATCATCATCAAAAAACGGCTCCTTCACCGATTTTCGAAACATCTGGCAATTAATGTCACATTAACATCTGGCATTAATTAGCATATGAAGTACCCTAAGGAAAGATGTTAGATTGGTTTTCTTTAAATTTTTGGACTTTTTGGGCCCTCAGTGTAAATTTATCTCATAACAGCTGTCATCAAAAAAGGCCTCAGAAAAAAGACACATGTTTATGTCATGTAATTGTCATGTAATTGTTAATTAATGACTTGATTGACAGAAAAACAAACTTTTTTTCTGTTTATTTTTGAGCAATTTTTTTATATGGGTCCTATGTTTTTCGGCACGGGGAGCATTTTTGCTCATCACACTTAAGAACGTAGGACAACTCTAACCATCCGTAATTGAAAATGCATAAAATAGCGCTTTTTATTACAATTTTGAATATTAGCATGTTTTTCCAGGTTCTCAAAAAAAGTTTTTTGACACAAACGATGATCAGCAATACTCGGTAGGGTTCCCTGTTGTGGTATATTTTGGCATACGATTGCAATGGAGAGTTGAAAACACATCTTTTTTCTCTCAAAAGTAACAAAATTTCGAAATAAAGGTATGCGCCCAAACCGACCAATCAGAAAACAGCATTTCAAAACTTCGAATTTGGCGCCTATGCAGTACTGTAGTCTCTAATACTGTAAACCCGAGAAGCCATTTCTTGTTCATTCGTTTCTACTGTTCGTACTCGAGTTTAACAATTCGTTCTTACTAAAGTTAGACAATTCAAAAATGGGTTTCCAGTGTCGTTATTGTGATTCTATTCTGAGTACAAAAGGAAATCGCTCCAGGCATGAGCATAAATTCCATCCTGATGAGATTGGTTTACCCGTATATCAATGCTCATTATGTGAGTTTACTTGTCGGAAGATTTCTTTGCTCGAAGAACACATGAAAACTGCACACCAACGATTCACCAATTGCTGTCAAAGCTGCCTACTCGGATTCAACGATTGCCATCTTTACGTACAGCATATGACTTCCGTTCATCACTTACCCGTCCTAGGTGAACAATTTCAGCCTCGAGACACTCCGTTGGAAAGTGCATTCCATGGAGTACTGAGATCGTTCGAGTCAACAGCGGCCGAAGAGTCCAATGATCTCGAAAACTTTATGCGGATACAAAAACCCAAAATAGACACTCTAATAAGTGAGCAGTTGACCCAGGGTCCTCAAAAAGTTCAACTGTGTGCAAAATTGCGGCTTGTCAAAGTTATGTATGATGAGCCAGATATGCCAGAAGATGACCGTATTGAAATATACGCAAACTCTCTGATGACTCCTGTTTATGCAAACGGACTGTTGGATGAAGCGTATTGGCAAATGGTGGAGAAGATGATGAGCGTATTGACAACATTCAACTCTTTGGGGAGTGGTTGGACACTCGAAAAAGTTCTCAAAGTTGACGTCAAATTCGCGCGTTTCAGACCAATTCATGGTTCATCATACATCGCGTTGCCGTCAAAAATTGCCAACTGCAGAGGATTGCTCAACGTTAGGAACCATGAAGATCGAGATTGCTTCAGGTATTGTTTTGTGGCCGCTTATCACATGTATCATCAGATAAGTTTAGATAGAATTGATCGAAACTATCAAACCGACAAAACTTCACCAACTACATACAATCAACCAGGACTGCATCAACCTCTGGGCGATTTTACTATGCCCATGGGCTTTGCAGACATTCCTCAATTTGAAACACTCAACAACGTTCAGGTAAACGTGTTTGGATACGATAACGGCCAGTTTTTCCCTCTAAAAATTTCGTCATACAGCTCAGATTTTGTAATGGATCTACTTTTGCTGTACGACTGTGACCGTCATCACTACGTCCTCATTACAAACCTGGTGAAGGTTGTTTGCTACGTGCGAGGACTTGATTACAGATTCTCCTACAAAGTTTGTCGAAACTGTTTTTTGATTTGTCGAGAAGGACTTGAAAGTTACAACCTACATCTCAATAACTGTTGCAAAAATGCACCTGCTGTTATTCATATGCCTTCAAGTGAGAACAACTCATACAAATTCACGAACTTGGCTGCTACATGGTTTGTCCCTCTTGTTATCTATTTTGACTTCGAGTCTTTCTTACGACCCGTGTCTTCTTGCAAGGGACCAAGTGATAAAGCCTTTACACAGGTCAAGGAGATACATGAACCGTGTGGCTTTGCGCTAACAGTGATAGATCACCACTCATCAAAGCCAATCTTTCATCATGTAGACAGTTCTCCTGCTTGCATGACAAATTTTGTCAAAATGCTTCACAAACTAGCCAGAGATATTCATCAGCAGAAAAGGAAGCACCCTTTCTTCAAAGGCGATAGACGAAACTTGGGAAAGTCTAACGCTACGCACTGTTGGATTTGTGAAAAATCGTTTTCAGAAACGGAAGATCCAGAGAACACAATTGACCTGGACCATTGCCACTACAGTGGTAAATTCTTGGGATGGGCACATGAGAAATGCAATCGCTTGAGACGAAATATCAATTTCACCCCTGTTGTGGGTCATAATATTCAAAATTATGACTTACATCACATTTGTTTGGCACTGAACAACTGCGAGCCAACCACAACCATCAGCGTCATACCAGCCACCGACGAAAAATACATATCAATGACATTTGGTGTGCTTATTGACACTTTCGTAACGGAAAAGGGAAAAACAGTGAAAGTTTACGAATATCTTCGATTCATAGACTCCTTCAAGATGATGAACAGTTCTTTAGAGAAACTTGTTGAAATTTTACCCAATGACCGTTTCGAAATAATGAGGGCAATGTTTTCTACATTATCTGATGCTAACCTTCAGCTACTTAAACAGAAAGGCTACTACCCTTACTCTTATGTGACTAGTCGGTCCAAGTTCAGTGACACCAGTCTCCCGCCACTGAGCAAGTGGGGTAACACTCTGGACGGAGGGGCAGTGAAGGTAACGGAGACTAATTTACAACATGCACGCAGGATGTGGGAAATTCTGGAATGTGGAACACTGCAGGATTATCATGACTCATACTTGAAGCTCGACTGTGCACTACTCGCATGTGTTTGCGAATTCCATCGACAGTTGAGTTTCGATACGTATAAACTGGACTGTATGCACTTCTTCACCCTACCCAATATGGCTAAGGAAGCATCACTTAGAATCTGCAAAGCCAATGTCGAGTTACTGACTGAGCGCGAACACTTGGACATGATTGAACCCGCAATTCGCGGTGGAGTCACATCTGTCTTTGAAAGTCGGCGCTTCACTGCAAATAACTCCTATATTCCCAACCACGATAGCACGGAGGAATCCTGTTTTGGTTTCTGCGTCGACGCTAATAACCTTTATGGTGGCGTAATGCAATTAGAGAAACTACCGCTCGCCGACTTTTCGTTCAACACAGATATTCAACTTCATGAGATTTTGGACACCGCCGATGACGCTAGCATTGGATACTTTGTAGAGGTCGATATCTCTTACCCGCCGAGCCTTCATGATGAGCATCGCGATTTTCCGTTGGCGCCCACAAAAGACGTGGTTGAAGATGAGTGGTTGAGCGATTACCAGATCGAATTAAAAGAACAACACAATCTCCCATCTTCCAAAGTAAAGAAACTCCTGCAAACGTTCTTTGATAAAGAGAGATATGTGGTCCACTACAAACTGCTGAAACTTTATGTCCAACTCGGCTTGGTAATCAGGAAAGTTCACAGAGTGCTTCAATTTCGACAAGAAAACTGGCTGTCGCCATACATTACACTAAATAGTGAAAAGCGGCAAGTTGTGTCAAACAAGTTTGAAGAGAACTTTTATAAACTGATGAATAATGCAGTTTATGGTAAAAACTGCGAATCGAAAAGACGCAGAAATAAAATAACAATCTCACGAGATGCCGAGCATGCGCTGAAAATAATATCCAGATTTGAGTTTGATCGCTATATGATCTTTGGGGAGAATTTAGCAGCCTTGACCACACGACCAAAGTCCATTTATTGGAACACTCCAACTATTGTGGGAGCGACTATATTAGATCTTGCAAAATTCCACATGTACTCATTCCATTACAATGTCATGCGCCCCAACTTTAATTGTCGCCTTCTTTACAGCGATACAGATAGTCTCCTTTATGCGATAAAAAGCGACGATTTTTATACAGAGTTATCGCAGAAGCCTCAGTCAGTATTAAGTCATTTTGATTTCTCAAATTACCCACCCAATCACTTTCTTTACGATACCACTAACAAAAGAGTCGTCCTCAAATACAAGGACGAATTCGCCGGCGACTATATTACTGACTTTATCTGTTTGAAGCCGAAGCTGTACTCCATCCTGTCAAAAAGTAAGTTTATTCTCTCATAAAACAAAATTGTTAGTTGTTGTATAAAAATTCGTATTGGGTTAATAGGCATCTGGAAGGTGTTAAATCGTATTATATTTACATAGGGGGTTAGTAATTATAATAGCACCTAATTTTTCTCATTTCTTTCTTTCTTTTAGGTTGTCGAAAACTTTCAGCAAAAGGGGTGACGAGGGCCGCACAACAACATCTTCGCCACGTCGACTTCCTAAACACTCTCAGCACTGGAAACCACCTGCGCTCAGAGAACACCAGGATTGTGTCCGACCACCACAGGCTGCAGACAGTTACTACAAACAAAATTTGTCTGTCAGCTTTTGACAACAAGCGCTATATACTACCCGATGGCACAAAAACCCTCCCGTTTGGCCATTATGAAATTGTCGATTATGCTATCGATGAAATTGATTGGAATAACGACGATGTGGAATGGGATTATGACGATTTTAGCGACTTACTTTTGAGCTCTAGCCCAGATTGGGATAACAGTTTTGTACCACATTCCTCTCCAGATACCACCCAAAGCTCCAACACATGGCAACCACCAGACCCCGGTTTTGTCGCTGCTCAGAATATAAATGATTCGGATATTGAAAGTAGCGATATCGTTGATTTCGATGCCAGTTTTGAAGAAAACTCTACGCCCGATAATCCGTTCATTAATTTTGAGGCAGAAGAAGCAAGTGAAAGCGAGTCAGAGGGCCCAGTGTGCAAAACTGCAAGGCGATATTAGTGTGCATAATTAAATTTAATTGCCCAGAGAGAGACACGCAAAACTGAACCAGTATTGATTTTGCATGCAGTGTGATATTTGGTTTTAATTTAATTTGTTTGAGTGTTTTGAAATCAAAAGCAAGCGGCGAGACAGAAGGCAAAGTTAAAGGGAAACAAAAGCGGCAAGACTCAAAAGGGAATGATTGAATAGGAGAGGGATATAAACAGCGGCGGAAAGATTTTATCCCGCCTATCCTATTCCCACTTAACCGCCACTACCTATTATCCTATGGTTAAGAGTCGAATGATAACCCCCCCTTTCTTTACGTAGGTATTATATACTACTGTGGTCTGTATGTAATAATCTCTAGTGCCGTCATTTCAAATCCCTTTTTGACTTTATATCACACGCACGGTTAAATGAAGGCAATGTTATCCCGCCGGTTGTCTTGGAGCAATTTGAGCGATTCTGTTTCACATTTTTATGCCAGCCGCACTTTGTTCAGAAACTTTTTGACTTTTTTGATGGCATCGTTTCAAGAAATTCTTATTTCAAAAAGTAAGAGATAATTTTTGTCCTATTTCAGCCCCCGATTTTTGACTATTTTTGGCATACTTTGGCGATTTTCAGAAATTTTGTTTTTAATTAATTTTCCAAGATGGACTACTTCTATGAGATATCATTTTACCGTTAATTTTATTTTAATCTTATTCTAATAGTTGATATATTGTTTTGGCGGTTTTTTAAAAATGAACTTTATGCTACCTTAATATTTTCGGGCTATTTTAAAAATTGAGGATATCACAGAACCAATTGTCTTATTTCATTTCAATGCTTTCTCTGAGCCTACAATTGAACAATCATTATTTCCTTAAGAGTTGCAGTTTCTGAAAAATAATTTATGATGAAATCTCCGACTAATTTGCAATTTTTTGAAACACATTTTTTCTCATTTTTAACATACTTTCGGAATTTTAATTTATTTATTTCATTAATAAACGTTGTCTTAATGTTCTCGGCATCCGAATTTGAGTTCACAAAGAAAGGAAATTTTAGTTTTTTAGCAATTTATAAGGAAACTTTTTTTCCATATATTAGACCAGTTTGGTTAATTAATTAATTTTGGATATTTTGCTTCCTCCTTTAGTCATCCACTCTTTTGGATTTCTCAAATTTAGGGAATGAGATGCATATCAGCTCAAAGTTTTAAAATCCAGAAGAAAATTTTCTTTCAGAATATTTAATTGGACAGCTTTGTGATATATGGCAGAAAAAAAGCGATATAAAGCAAAACAATTGTCTGTTTCGATTGAAATACATAACTTTGAAATATCTAGAGACAAAAGGTTAATGCTGGATTTTTCAGTTCAATTTACCAACTGTAAGCTCAACTTTGATTTTTAATTACTCTTGAACGAAGTTTATAGCAATTATTGTAAACGTGTTGGTCTTTTTTATGCAATTTTTTGCTTGACCTTTTTTGCGCTTTTCTAGAACATTCTTTGGCTTCTTTCGTTCTTCATTTTTGAGTGATCTCTATTCCTCTCACTCCGAAGTAAAGCTTGTTGCTAAAATAAAGTCGGTTGCAGCATAGCAACAAGAAGGGCCTGATGGCCTAGTGGGCAGTGCTTCTGGTTAGGGATCATGAGGTCCATGGTCTGAATCCCGGCGTGGTCAACTGTTTTTCCACCCGTCTGGCATTCGAGAGCAATTCTTCCGACATTTGTCAGTTTGTTTCGTCGTCGAAAAGAAAAAGGCTAATAGAAAGCCAAGTCCGTTTTGTTGATGGCCATACAAAAACTGGTTGCAAATAAAACGCTTTTTAGTTTCTCTTTTTGATGGATTAAAATAAACGTGATGTATTTTTCTTAAATTCAATATAATTGACGAAAAAATAATCACAACTCAGTGATACTTTTTTATTGCGTAAAACTTCTTTGCTGTGCAGTTAAATTATTTTTTGGTTTGTCAAGTTGATAACAGAACGGGCTTGGTCTTATCCTTTGAATATTTTTATGCAATTTGATCTAAATGTTTGCATATTTAACATGATGATTCTGGACTCGTGTCACAGCTTGGTTTTCAAAAAAGTCCTCCAATGCTGTTAATAAAGTAACATCAGTAGCTTAAGTTGATGGTCGAAGCTCATTAGCAATTCAATTATTTTTTACTTGCTCTCAAACTAAGTTTGTAGCAATTATATTAGTCCAGTTGGTCTTTTTTGAGATTTTTCGCTTGATCAATTATTCGTCTGGCCCATTTGACTTGTCGTCCTTAGAACGGGATAAACAGGAAGCGGCCAGCCGGCTTCAAGTTTCATAGAGGCCCTCAGCCGCGTTTAGCAGTCCTTCAAGTGCTTAGTGTTATGAAGCTGCAGGGAAGGCCTTATTTTAAGATTAAAAGGTCATTTCTAGATGTTTTTGAGCCCACAATGTTGCAATTTTTTGTGTTTTTCGTCCTTGTTTGAAGTTTTTGTTGGACCAGTCTATAATTGAGGCTGGTTAAAGTTGTTAAAGGTCTTTTTGCAACACATAAGTACTTTTTATGACCGTTTTAAGAGCTATATGTTTTCGTAATCCAAACAAAAACGCAAAACTAAATTGATTTTAACCATTTTTCAAGATTTTTGAAAGTTTTGACCTTTTTTTAGCCCTAGGTGTCAAGGAACGTCATCTATTAGATTACTGCTCAGTTTCTAGTGGAAATAGAATGTTTTTCAACATTTGTCACGAATTTTAGCATTTGTTTCTGACAAAACTTGCAATTTTCAATTATTTTTTTGACATTTATTGTCATTTTTCAAGTTTTTTCCAGACACAGGGGCCAGAAAACCTCCTTAAGGTTTTGACAATAAGTTACTGAAAAATTTTTTAGTGGCTATGGAATAGTTTTCAACTTTTAAATATCACAATTTTCAGCATTTTTTTAAATAAAACTTATAATTTTCAGTTTTTGACATTTATTGTCATTCAGATTTTCTAGCCTCTGGGATCAAAAACCTCCCTTTAGGGTTTGACAATAAGTTACTGAAAAGGTTTTATTTGCTATGGAATAGTTTTCAACTTTTTATTATCACAAATTTCAGCATTTTTTTGATAGTTTACATTTTTCTGTTTTTTCTGACAGTTCTTGTCATTATTCAGATTTTGCAGCCTCAAGGGTCAGAAAACCTCCTATAGGTTTTGAAAAAAAGTTACTGGAAAATTTTTGTTGGCCGTGGAATAGTTTTGAACGTTTTAATATCACGAATTTTTGTTATTTTTGTAGAAAACTTGCAATTTTTTCAAGTTTTTTTTGTATGTTTTTGTAATTTTTTGTTTATCCAGCCGCAAGAGCCAAGGAACCTCATCTAGTGTTTGATAATAGGTTACTGCTTTGGTTCTAGATGTAATTGAATGTTTTCAAGATTTTAATATCAGGAATTTAAGCAATGTCTTTAAAAAATATTTGCAAATTTTTCTAGTTTGAATATTTGATTTTTTCGTTACCAGGGGCCCAGGGACCTCCTCCGTGGTTTGGCAATAAGCTGCTACATACTTTTTAGAGTTAAAGGAATGGTTATCAATTTTTTAATGACTCGATATTTCAGCAATTTTATGATAAAACTTGCAATTTTTTTTATCAATTTTTGAGAATATTTGTTATTTTTTATGTTTCTCCGGCCTCAAGAGTCAAGGAACCTTCTTTAGGGCTTGACAATGGGTTACTGCGTAATTTTTTGATGTAATGGAAGGTTATTTAAGATTTTATTATCCCGAATTTAAGCATTTTTTTTAAATTAACAATGCTAGAAAACTAGAAGTTGCAGAGTCGAATCTCATCATGGAAAATATTCCTAGAGCTCTGTCGCTCGCTCGCTCGCTCTCTCTCTCTCTCTCTCTCTCTCTGTTGGGGCTGGGGTTTCTTTCCTTGTCTTTCTCGTTCACCTTTTATCTGTCGCACACTATATCGGTTTTTCCTTGACTCTTTTATTGATGCCGCACTTCAGCTGCTGTTATTTGGCGTGATGTCATCATATTTTACCCTCACCTCACGCCCATTCAATTAAGCTAAAGCTAGCCTTACTAAACCGTGGCTATCTACTGACGAATCCAAGCTACTGATAAAGTCAGAACAAATTAAATGGTCAAAACACAATAAACAAACAAAATACTTTTCGGGGTTAAAAAACAGTAAAGTTTTGACGATGTTACATAAATTAGAGCAATTTTGGTTTTGGAAGCATAAAGTCCAACGGTCGAGGGATTGTATGTGGACACCCGTTCACAATCTTGTTGTTCTTTCCGCGATTGTTTAAAGATTCTGCGCTGAAAATTCGTTTTGTACAATTTTTGGGGCCTTACAAATCTTTGTGTTTCTTTGGAGCAGTATTGTGCTTCTCCTGAAACAGGCGACTATTAAGAGCAGTTATTGACATTTTGTTCTGAAAAAGATTGATTTTCCCATTTCAAGTCTTTCAATTTTGATTATGAGTTCTCCAACGTACATATGTTGACAAAATTTTCAACCATCCTATTGCTATATTCAGTAGTATGCTGCTTCTGGCTGAAGAACTACGTTTTTTAGCGCTCTCTTTGAATTAATTGTCTTTTTCTCGTGTTTTTGAGCCAATTATTTTTGTCAGAAATGTTTTCGGCTGTTGTGCTTTTGCAAACTTATAGAAATTGATTTGTCAAGTCGACCGCAGTTATCATAATTCGATTATCATTTGAAAAAAACACAAACACGTGAATTGTAAATTCGGAGCCATGTAATTGGCAGACTCCAAAAGTTTGAGCGCTATATAAACTTTAGCGCGCATTTATCAGAGAAAAATTTATGCGTGCACCAACAACAAATTTAATTTGAAATGTAACAACAAGGATGCTCGGTAATGTGCGTAAGCACATAATGTTCCGACCCCGCTCATCCACATTCTTAACTTAATTGGCTACCAAATGATGAAGAGATCAAAAACATAGATATCGTTCAATAAACAACAAATGGAATATAATAATGCCACGCTAGAGGGCCGATGACAGTTTTTGATAATAGAACTACTAAAAAGGACCATTAAAAAAATCATGAAACAAACATTATTTACAACCACAACTCGATGTCTACAATAAAAGAAATCATAAAATCAAACTCGCGTCAGATAAAATCTAAACAAAACAGTTTAATCTATTGGATCTCATGCGACTGGTTAACAGGTCGATAAAAAGTGAAAAATAGCAAAGAGGTGCAAAGTTAAAAAATACGTTTCTATTTTTGAAAACAGTTAACTTCACAGTTAATGTCATTAGATATCACCTGAAGTCACCGATTTTTTCATGTATATCTCCAAAGCAAGCAATTGAGATATACCAGAATCCAATCTTCAATTGCGCAAAAATTTAAAGCCAATGGGACTTACGATTTTTGTTATAAAACCAAAAAGAAAACCAAAATAGAAAATCCTCTAAAATGTACAAATATCTAAAAATCTCAAACATTTTGAAGTCTCGTAGGAAAAGTAGTAAAAACCCAAGGATCGAAAGTTTGAAGCTATAACTGTTACCAGGGTTAATTTATAGCTCACTGCAAACGGGTTGTGACATGTGTTTACAAAGACTGAACTACAATTTGACAAAAAAAACTATTTTAAAAAATGACAAAGCTCAAAAACCCAAATTTGTTTTGGAAACAAATATTTCCAAAGGTCATAACAGATTTAAGATTTCAACAAAAATTGGGCCTACTAATAATGAGACCACGCCACGACCCAATGAGACAAAATAACAAATACATAACAACCACACAAAGAAGCCAAAACTTCAAACAATTTTACATCACACTCTTCAAGGCACTATACTTATAAGATGTTACTCGTAAGAACTGTAATTCATCTATTACTCCTCATCCTAACATCAATGAGGCTTCCCCATAAAAGGACAACGTAGACACGACAACAAAAAGAAACCTGAAAATTGAACAGTATATAAATCTCGAAAAATTTTATTTAAAATAAATGGTCGAAGCAATCAGTCACAACGTATAACAAAGCGCAATAAAAGTGGATGAATCATCACACGTAACTAAGACTAATAATCAGTGTTATTGAGTTACATGGTGACCAAATTGAAAGCCAAAAGATACAGTTGAAAAAAACTGTTTTAAGAAATTCAATTTGAAATTCTTTAAAACAAACAGCTATAAACTGAAATCTTTATCTAGGTGGAGTTATACGTCCTGGGGAAGCAATTGGGACCTATCGTTATCAGGTGTATGGCGGACAACAACAAAAGGTAAGAGAAACATAGAAAAAACAACAACAAATCCACAAAAATTTGCTGTATAACTTTAACTCAGCCCAAAAAGCATAAACTATTCAACAAAAACAATTAATATATACAGATACGCATTTTTCAACGCTGTTCAATTTTCCTACTATGTTTTCTTTCAATTAGATTTGCCAACAATGTGATAATTCGAGAAGGAAACGAAATGGACTCATAAAAATGCAATTATGCTCAAAAATGAAAATGAAATTTTTTTTTGAAAACACGTAGTATCAAAACAAGGAAAACAAAAATTGAATATAAAATTGTTGCCAACAATAATATATAACTCACACGGAATTGTTGTTTGCCTGTTTTTACTAAGTCGCCCGAAATTGAGAGAAATAAGATAAAATAGTGGCAAATTTCAAAGACTCACCGATCTTTTCTTAAAACAAATATATTCAAAGTCATAAGAGACTTTAGATAACAACTGAATGAATTTTCTAGGTTCATCTATACCTAAAAAATTAGCTGCATCTTTGACTGGGGACACTCAGTCGTTGGGCTACAAAAAGTATAACAAATGAAAGCAAAACTCAAGAAGTCTATAAAATTTTTACGAAAACAATTGGTCAAAGCCATAAAAATCATGAGCTCAACTATTAAAACATATTAAAATTTCGTTGGACATCTTTTTTGCAAATAGAATTTGTCATTAAATCAGCCCTGATTTGAGATTCCTATCAGCAATTTACATAAAACCATTTACATAGCTGAAATGATTTGAAAAAAAGGTCAAGCCCCATTTAAATCTAAAAAATTTTTTATCTTACGGATCCACGGTGAGAACAAGATCAGCCCAGATATTGCTGCGCATCTAACAAAACAATCAGTTGTTCAAATGATTGCGAAATAGATCAATTTTTAAACGAAATTTTTAGTTCGTCAAAAAAAATAATGTTTTATTTGTAATTATCGAGTTTAAGTTTGCAAAAAACTTGCAAAATTATGATCCAGAAGACTCATAAAGCCAGCGGGGTTACAATTAGATCCTTTCTGAGCTTAAGAAGATTTCCACCGCATTTTTAAGGTTTCTACTTCCAGCAAATTTAAAGCAGGTGGGCTAAAAAAACAAATGTCATATTTTTCTCGAAAAAAATGTAGCATAAAATCTAGCATCTTGATTTTTGAAAAATTTCGCATAAATTCTAGCCAAAAAACTCGGATGGAAGAACTCAGCAACCCCCTTTTATCTTAAGAGATGAAATAAAAAGCAGTACGGTTAAAAATTTTTCATTTTTGCAAAATTGACAAAAATTTGGTCAAAAATACTGAAAATGTGAATAAAAACAGCAATTATTCACAAACCCTTAAACCTCGATAACTCCCTATAAAAAGCGAAAAATGAAAAAATCTTTTTAATTCCTTATTTGACGCTGAACTTGCTTTCTAATGATACCACTCACAACTGTCTACGATGATTATATCCATCGGCCAAAATTGACTGAACAAAAAAACCCATTTAAATATATAGTTACTCCCCCCACAATTGGGGTCGGAGCAATTATACGACACAGATAGATCAGTTTAATAGCTTCGAAGTCAAGAAAAGTCAGTAAATTGCTTTAAGTGAGCCAGGGAAATTAAATTTCTAGAGGTTTTGAGTTAGCTTTTATTGATGCCGCACTTCAGTTGTGTTATATGGCGTGATGTCATCATATTTTACCCTCACCTCACGCCCATTCAATTAAGCTAAAGCTAGCCTTACTAAACCGTGGCGAGCTACTGACGAATGCAAGCTACTGATAAAGTCAGAACAAAAGAAATGGTCAAAACACAATAAACAAACAAAATACTTTTCGGGATTAAACAGTAAAGTTTTGACGATGTTACATAAATTAGAGCAATTGTGGTTTTGGAAGCATAAAGTCCACCGGTCGAGGGATTGTATGTGGACACCCGTTCACAATCTTGTTGTTCTTTCCGCGATTTTTCAAAAATTCTGCGCTGAAAATTCGTTTTGTACAGTTTTTGGGGCCTTACAAATCTTTGTGTTTCTTTGGAGCGGTATTGTGCTTCTCCTGAAACAGGCGACTATTAAGAGCAGTTATTGACAATTTGTTTTGAAAAAGATTGATTTTCCCAATTCAAGTCTTTCGATTTTGATTATGAGTTCTCCAACGTACATATGTTGACAAAATTTTCAACCATCCTATTGCTATATTCAGTAGTATGCTGCTTCTGGCAGAGGAAGAACTACGTTTTTTAGCGCTCTCTTTGAATTAATTGTTTTTTCTCGTGTTTTTGAGCAAATTATTTTTGTCAGAAATGTTTCGGCTGTTGTGCTTTCGCAAACTTATAGAAATTGATTTGTCAAGTCGACCGCAGTTATCATAATTCGATTATCATTTGAAAAAAACACAAACACGTGAATTGTAAATTCGGAATCATGTAATTGGCAGACTCCAAAAGTTTGAGCGCTATATAAACTTTAGCGCGCATTTATCAGAGAAAAATTTATGCGTGCACCAACAACAAATTTAATTTAAAATGTAACAACAAGGATGCTCGGTAATGTGCGTAAGCACATAATGTTCCGACCCCGCTCATCCACATTCTTAACTTAATTGGCTACCAAATGATGAAGAGATCGAAAACATAGATATCGTTCAATAAACAACCGATGGAATATAATAATGCCACGCTAGAGGGCCGATGACAGTTTTTGATAATTGAACTACTAAAAAGGACCATTAAAAAAATCATGAAACAAACATTTTTTACGACCACAACTCGATGTCTACAATAAAAGAAATCATAACAAAATCAAACTCGCGTCAGATAAAATCTAACAAAAACAGTTTAATCTATGGAAAAATTTTGGGACCAGTTCTCAATGCGACTGGTTAACAGGTCGATAAAAAGTGAAAAAATAGCAAAGAGGTGCAAAGTTTAAAAATACGTTTCTATTTTGAAAACAATTAACTTCACAGTTATTAATGTCATTAGATATCACCTGAAATCACCGAAATTTTCATTTATATCTCGATAGCAAGCAATTCAGACATACCAGAATCAAATCTTCAATTGCGCAAAAATTTAAAGCCAATGGGACTTACGATTTTTGTTATAAAACTAAAAAGAAAACCAAAATAGAAAATCCTCTAAAATGTACAAATATCTAAAAATCTCAAACATTTTGAAGTCTCGTAGGAAAAATAGTAAAAAACCCAAGGATCGAAAGTTTGAAGCTATAACTGTTACCAGGGTTAATTTATAGCTCACTGCAAACGGGTTGTGACATGTGTTTACAAAGACTGAACTACAATTTGACAAAAAAGAACTATTTTAAAAAATGACAAAGCTCAAAAACCCAAATTTGTTTTGGAAACAAACATTTCCAAAGGTCATAACAGATTTAAGATTTCAACAAAAATTGGGCCTACTAATAATGAGACCACGCCACGACCCAATGAGACAAAATAACAAATACATAACAACCACACAAAGAAGCCAAAACTTCAAACAATTTTACGACATCACACTCTTCAAGGCACTATACTTATAAGATGTTACCCGTAAGAACTGTAATTCATCTTTTTCTCCTCGTCCTAACACCAATGAGGCTTCCCTATAAAAGGACAACGTAGACACGACAACAAAAAGAAACCTGAAAAATGAACAGTATATAAATCTCGAAAAATTTTATTTAAAATAAATGGTCGAAGCAATCAGTCACAACGTATAACAAAGCGCAATAAAAG
The DNA here is from genome assembly GCF_964194025.1 of Convolutriloba macropyga. Lineage (NCBI taxonomy): Eukaryota > Metazoa > Xenacoelomorpha > Acoela > Convolutidae > Convolutriloba > Convolutriloba macropyga. The sequence continues at coordinate 19,182,493 of NC_134475.1, forward strand.
TGGATGAATCATCACACGTAACTAAGACTAATAATCAGTGTTATTGAGTTACATGGTGACCAAATTGAAAGCCAAAAGAGACAGTTGAAAAAAACTGTTTTAAGAAATTCAATTTGAAATTCTTTAAAGCAAACAGCTATAAACTGAAATCTTTATCTAGGTGGAGTTATACGTCCTGGGGAAGCAATTGGGACCTATCGTTATCAGGTGTATGGCGGACAACAACAAAAGGTAAGACAAACATAGAAAAAACAACAACAAATCCACAAAAATTTGCTGGATATTTTTAACTCAGCCCAAAAAGCATAAACTATTCAACAAAAACAATTAATATATACAGATACGCATTTTTCAACACTGTTCAAATTTCCTACTATGTTTTCTTTCAATTAGATTTGCCAACAATGTGATAATTCGAGAAGGAAACGAAATGGACTCATAAAAATTGCAATTATGCTCAAAAATGAAATTTTGAAAACGCGTAGTATCAAAACAAGGAAAACAAAAATTGAATATAAAATCGTTTCCAACAATAATATTTTACTCACACGGAATTGTTGTTTGACTGTTTTTACTAAGTCGCCCGAAATTGAGAGAAATAAGATAAAATAGTGGCAAATTTCAAAAACTCACCGATCTTTTCTTAAAACAAATATATTCAAAGTCATAAGAGACTTTAGATAACAACTGAAAGAATTTTCTAGGTTCATTTATACCTCCTAAAAAATTAGCTGCATCTTTGACTGGGGACACTCAGTCGTTGGGCTACAAAAAGTATAACAAATGAAAGCAAAACTCAAGAAGTCTATAAAATTTTTACGAAAACGATTGGTCAAAGCCATAAAAACCATGAGCTCAACTCTTAAAACATATTAAAATTTCGTTGGACATCTTTTTTGCAAATAGAATTTGTCATTAAATCAGCCCTGATTTGAGATTCTTGTCAGCAATTTACATAAAACCATTTACATAGCGGAAATGATTTGAAAAAAAGGTCGCGCCCCATTTAAATCTAAAAATTTTTTTATCTTACGGATCCACGGTGAGATCAAGATCAGCCCAGATATTGCTGCGCGTCTAACAAAACAATCAGTTGTTCAAATGATTGCGAAATAGATCAATTTTTAAACGAAATTTTCAGTTTGTCAAAAAAAATTATGTTTTATTTGTAATTATCGAGTTTAAGTTTGCAAAAAACTTGCAAAATTATGATCCAGAAGACTCATAAAGCCAGCGGGTTTACAATTAGATCCCTTCTGAGCTTAAGAAGATTTCCACCGCATTTTTAAGGTTTCTACTTCCAGCAAATTTAAAGCAGGTGGGCTAAAAAAACAAATGTCATATTTTTCTCGAAAAATCTGATTTTTGAAAAATTTAGCATAAATTCTAGCCAAAAAACTCGGATGGAAGAACTCAGCAACCCCCTTTTATCTTAAGAGATGAAATAAAAAGCAGTACGGTTAAAAATTTTTCATTTTTGCAAAATTGACAAAAATTTGGTCAAAAATACTGAAAATGTGAATAAAAACAGCAATTATTCACAAACCCTTAAACCTCGATAACTCCCTATAAAAAGCGAAAAATGAAAAAATCTTTTTATTTCCTCATTCGACGCTGAACTTGCTTTCTAATGATACCACTCACAACTCTCTACGATGATTATATCGATCGGCCAAAATTGACTGAACAAAAAAAACCCCATTTGAGTATATAGTTCCTCCCTCCCCACTAAAGTGGGGGTCGGAACAATAAAGGCAATATGTCGACGTGCTTTCCAGCAGCCCTTGTAAATTTTTCTGTGTTTCCTGGCATTAGGCGCGTATGGTTTCTTTACATAGCGCGCAAGCTAAAACTTTCTGGCAATTCTTTCAACTTTTTTTTTGTTGGGTTTAGATTTTTGAATTGAAAGGCCTTTTATTTTTTAAAGGTTTTTTTACTGTATGGTATTGGCATTCGGTAGTGTTATGAAGACAAACACTCCGCCTGTAAAAAGTGCAAAAATAAATATTCCTAATTTTTGAATTGATTGTCTTATGTACGTTAATGTTGTAATATACGGTAATGTTATATGTAATGTTGGGGTAAAATTTTCCACCTGCTGTTCACGAAACAGATTTTTTTGGCTTTCATTCCGTTGGATATTTGAATTTGTTAAATTTTTGAATTTGACAAAAGCGAAATGCAAAGACAGGAAGAACGATAATACGCGTCCGAAAACGTCGATGACGAAATGTTTTCAAAAACTTGATTTGGAAATGGTTTCCATTACTGAAATTTGTTTTTAGCCCTACCTTGCAGCCAGTTTTTTCCTCGGAGCCTGTTGTAACAAGTTTTTGGGTTGAATAAATACCTTGTGCTGCATTGAATATCACCTTAATGCACTGATGCTATGCATTGTTGTTGTTTTTTAAGAGGTTCCTTTCCTTTTTGTTTCTGTAGGTCTTCATGAGTTTGAAAAGTCTCATTGTATTGAGCTTGATTGCCAGTGAATTGATTGGATGGCATTTTTTGACTTGTCCTTCAAAGTTTTTTTTATGTATTTCTCTTTCTGACGAACAGTTGGTCGCTCTCAAGAAGTCACACTTTCTTTCGAGACTACTACCAACAACATTGAAAATCGCGTCTGACGTCATTTGCTACTCCTTGTATAAGTTTTAAGGTCAATTGCGTGATAAATGGTTAATCCTAAATTTGATTCGAAAGTAAAGATCGAGGTGGAATTTTTTTGCGTAGCACGTATTTTGTGCTTGGTGTTAGAGATTTCTCTTCTCTTGAAAAGTCTCTTGGACTAATTCGAAAAAAATCATCAGACTATTGAAGAGGTTGATTAATACAAAAAAGGTGCGAATGGAAGCGCTTTCACCGCAAATTAGTGAAAATATCTTGTCATATACAGCACCAGCACATCTCTAATAGTTTTGTAATCACGTCCTAAAAATGCACCTAGTGCATTTGTTTCATTCGCAATTTCGAATAAAGAGAGCTTCTACTTTCGAGCACAAGACTTTTCTGGTATTCAAAGTGAGTGGCATCCCAAATCAGTAAAATCGATTATAGAGGAAAACAAAGCAATCATCTAAAAATGAAAATTCGGATTTTGGCGTTCTTCAAATTTCTACTTTGTTAAACGTCGACAACCGCTGTGATCATCTACACCACACAAGATATATCATCCGAAAAATTAGACCATTAAAAAATTGAATAAATGCGAGGGTGTCGCAAATGAAACAATTTTCGAAAATTATTCTAGGAGAGTATTCAATGATCAAAAACCTTTGTGTAAGATCGGAAATTGAAAGTATAACAACAGGTGAGCGGTCCAGTCACGACCAGTCTTTCGTTGGAATATAAAAGCAGAGAAGACTCGGTCTTAAAGGAGTTCAAAGGTTCAACTCGAGTTTTTAACGAATCACTGCAGTCTATCGTTATCAGTAGATAAGCAAAATTCCATGTTGCCTTTGTTCTCTTTGAAATTTTTTGTTAGAATACAATCCACCAAAAATAAATTACATTTTTATGAATGGTTGTAATAGGTCTTTGTTACAGCAGAAAGAGATCCTTATAGTTTGCATGAATAGAATTCCTTTGAAAGATCAATATGAATCATCAACAAGCCCAGATGATGAGAAACCGATCCATGGTGCCTCCAAATGCTGCTCAAGTTCCTCCAAATCAAAACATTTCAATTGCTAATATGCCACAGTATTACGATCAAAACCCACCCAATACAAATCAACTCCCGATGTCTGCGTCAATGCAAACAAATCTCCAACCTGGTATGGGTCAGTACCAACAGCAGCCTGCAAATATTAGCAATGTTCCACAAAGCCAATCACATTTAGGTGGTCAGTCGCAGCATCAGCAACAGCAGCAACAGTCTACTAATGTGCAAGGTCACCCTAATTCCTCGTCAAGTCATGGTGCAAGTCAGAATACCACGTCCTCAAGTGGCAGTGATTCGAACGCAGCTAAAGCAACCGACGTTGTTAATAGATTGAAAGTTTTATCTGATCGACATTTGAAAGATTCCTTGAGCAAGTTGATGACGTGTTGTGTGATGGCTGTGAATAACCAAGGAGGGAGAGATAATGGTGCTACTGACGTGAGTTCTAGCACCAGTGGAAGTGCAGTGACTTCGTCCTCGGGTGGTGAAAAGGACCCCGCGAACGAATACAGCAACGTCGCTTTGGGTCAAGCTGCCGAAGAATGCATGGTGAGTTTTAGTTTTTCCAGTAGTTAAAGTTTGGTAAATATAAGGAGGGTATCAGAGGGAATTATATCAGTGTGTATATTGTTGTTATAAAGAAATATTCAGAAAAGATTTTTATGGTGGAAACTGAGTGGATGAATCCCTGGCAATTCTAAGGTTTCTTTATTAGTAGCCGGAAAGCGATAGCGAAGCAATTGTTGCTCTTACCGTAGATTTTTTTCAAATGCAAAGAATTTGAATTGTTTTGGGGAGCTGTCTTTTGAATCGAAGAGTATGCTTTCTACGGGTTTTTTTTAAAACCGGAAGTACTACATTCAAGTGGCGTTTTGACCTTAAAAGCGAAAGTGAGTAAATTTATAGTGTGAACTAGCATCTTCTGAGCTAGATAACTGTTTTGTTCACTGTACTTGTTGAGTAAATGAGTTTTTGACTTCGAATAGTTCCTCCAAAAGAAGGTGCATTTAGCTAACCGTTTTAGCCGTTTTTCGTCGAGTTAGCTTATTTTTTGGAAAAAAATAATATTTGATCCAGGCTGAAGATATGCAGATGTTCTCTGCAGTTCATTTTACGGAGCCCAGTAATACGTTCCAAGAAAAAAATGGCTAAATTTTGTTTTTTTTTTCAATAAGTGACCTTTTTCTTTAATCAGTATGGCAAGGACATTTTATTAAATTTACCATTGCTCTCCTGAGTTTTTGTATTTACATGAGTTACTTTTCTTTTTTAAAAAAATAAATTTATATATATTTTTCTTATAATGTTTTTGGTTCAACTAGAATAAACATTTGCATGCACCGCCAATTTTGTGTTGCTGATAATCCAATTGTTTTTTAAGTGCGTAAAATTCAATGGAAAAAGGTTCAAAATGTTGTTCAAACATTATTCTGACATTTTTGGCATTTGATCTTAGCTATGTACACATTGTCTTATTGAGTCAAGATAATGAACTCACATTGGTTTAATGAATAAGGAGAAAAGCCGTGGCTGAATGAAGAATTTTACCTTTTTCTATTTTGTTTTCTTGTTGTTTTTCAAATTGTTTAAGAGCTTACTATTTTTTTGCTAAGTGTTCGTAATCTATTCTTAACATTTTTGGATGCTGTTTGTTTCTTTCAAATAAAATCTGTTTAGCATAGTGACCATAATGTTGAGTCTTAATTGCTCTGCATTATCAGCATTTAACAATTTCTTCAATTTGCATTCCTTTTTGTTGAAATTTTCAGTAATGTAGTGCAATATAATGTAATGTCGTCCTAAGAATGCGATGGGATTAGCATTTCATTTTGAGAGTTTTCATTTTGGCTTTCAATTTCAATCTTTTTCTTTTTATTTTGCATTCCGTATTCATTTTCGAATTAATTGAAGTAAGAAGTCACCGATACTGGAATTCGAAATATTGGTCAAGCTCTTTCAACAGTTTCAAAAAGAGTTCTAGAAATCAATGATTTTTGCTTCCTTTCAAATACAATTCTTAAATTTGCTTGTAATGAGTCGTTGCTCAAATTGATAATCCCTTTAGGCATTGCTGGACCAAATTGAAATGAACCTGCAATTATCTATCGACTGGACAAATCAGCTTAAAATCATGGACAAATTCTGCTCACCTCAAATGAGTCAATTATCTCCTCAGGATCAACAATACAGAAATATTACTACCGAAGATTTCCTCAGTGGCTACGCTGTCCATAAAGAGTACTCCGACAAAATGACAGCAACTATTGATGATTTTTTCAAGCAACTTTCTTCGATATCATCTAATGAGCATTTGTCATCGACTGATGGAATGGGAACTACTGATAGTCATGATTCAAACAATGTCAACAGTTTTGCGTGTTCGGCTCTGCTTTGAAAACGTAATGAACTGTTTTTGTCTTTCTATTTTGTTTAGATTTGTTTTGATTCCAAAATTGAACTGATGTTTCGATTTTTTTTCAATCAGAGCGTAAGATAAATTGTTAATGTAGGCCTTTTTATGCGTGCTTATTCCGCTGACCGATATCCTTCTTCGATTAAATTTTTTGTGATGATTTTTAATAATGAATTTGACGTTTTTAAATTCAATATCTGATCGTTTTTACTGGTTCTAACCCATTGAGAGCAGTCCTTCTAACAATAGTCACTCATACCAAGGAAGCGGAAGAGCTCCTGCAACTGTTACCGGTTACTTATCAGTTAGGGGTGATCTGTTGTCCAATTATACCAATTTACGGTGAGAATTATTGTTTTGATTTCTAACACTTGGACATAGAAAGCGTTATTAATTGCTCTCAAAAGTAGTTTGTTGCAATTATTAATTGCTCTCAAATGAAGTTTTTAAGCAATTATATTATTTCTGGTTTTGTACACGATTTTTCGCTTGACCGATTTTTCGTCTGACCCTTTAACTTTTCCTTAAAAACGGGTTAAACCTGTAAAGACAGGAGGGCATTGAGTGATTGAGCAGCTCTCTTAGGGCCTTACTAGTCTCTGAGTATGCTATTCACCAAAACTGTTTCTAGGAGACTTTCATGGTGTGAAGGGAGGTTCCTTATCTTAAAATTTTGACCCCTCAGTCACGCCCCCCACCAATTTTCCACCGGGCCTCCCTCCACCTGGAAATTTGGACCCCCTCTCGTGCAGCCCTCCCAACCCTGCCCCAACGCTTGCCCACCCTACTACAGAAGCTAACCGTTAGCCTGTCGTTTGAGAGCAATTCGCGCTGCATTCGTCGGTTATGTTTTTTTTAGCCATATGGTCTTTACGGGTAGTATGGATCTGAGTATTTGTCCTAAACTATTCTCATAGTCAGTTATTAATTGCTTTTCTTGAAACCTTTTTAAGACACCATAAGTTACGAGAAAACGGAAAGTATATATACTGAGCATTTGAGAGATATGTGATTACATTTCAACAGGTATTGGAAATGTCTCAACCTTACCGGAGATCAAGCAAAAATACAACGGAAAAGCATAATTGGAAACGGAAAAGCATAAAAGCATAATAAAAGCAAGAAAGAAATATTATGAACAGAAGTTCCCAAAATGCATCGGAGACACATGAAAAGTTTATAGATTATAGATTTTTAAATGAACTTGAGGGGGTTGCTTCTAGAAACAGTAGCCTTCCTTACCTACTGCAAGATGGTCGACGAACTGATGAGAACCTAAAAATTCCAAACGAGCTTAAAACTGTTTTTGTACGTATTGGACAAAAACTAAAGGAACACAACCCAAATGAGATCTGTTTTGGTTGTTTAGTTAATAATTTGACGAGTGTGTGGTTTAATTTAAAAAATTGCACAAAAATTTTGCAATTAATCCAGAATCTTAAAAAATAGTCATCTTCGGGAGTTAATGATGTCAGTCCATTTTTAATGGAGAAAACAAGATCCTTAAATTGTAAGCATCTTGTTCATCTTATAAATAAGTCTCTTTTAAACACTAATTTCCCGAGTATTCTGAAACAAGCTGAAATTGTGCTTCATCATAAAGAAGAGGCGAAAGATGAAATAAACAACTACAGAGTGATCTAACTTTTCATTGTGTGAAGTAAAATTTTTGAACGCGTTATGTATAGTGTAATATACGCGTACGTTGAAACGTTCGATTTAATTCATCGTAGTTATTCATCCTAGCACAACTGATACCCTTGCTAAATTAAAGGAAACTGTTTGTGAGAACCATGAGCAACCACATTTTCGGTGACTTAAAAAAGCCTTTGATACAACTGACTACAAGATCCTTTTAAAGCTTGATCTATTTGGTGTAAGAGGGGTTTGCCTAAGTTGGATTAGTGATTTTTTCGAAAAGAAAGAGTTGTGTATCAGTCAATAATTGCATTTCCAGCTGGCTAAAGCCATTCTGTGGTGGTCTACAAGGCTCAATTCTCGGTCCACTGTTTTTTATATACATAAATGATCTACCAGACGTGTGTCAAGTCTGCAGAACTTCTCTTCACAGATGATGCCAACTTAACAACAGACTACAGTGATTTTGAATCAATACAAAAGGATTTGCGCAATGTAGAGAAATGTCTCACTGAGAAAAAGCTGTCCCTTAATCCTAAAAAGTTATCAAATGAATATAAAAATAGGTAACAGTGCCTCTAATATCATTGTTTTTCAGTTTTTGAAATAATTTTTGTAATATAGTTGAATCTGAAATCTGCATGTATCTTGGAGTGCGTTTGGATAAATAGTTGAAATTTTCAGAGAGTTTTTAAGTTGAAATTGTCATTGATTCAGTGTGGAATAGTGTCAAAATTAAAGTATTATGTTTCCAAAAGCGTTCTACTCCGGTTTTTTCATCAAACACAAACCGATCATTCAATACGGTGTGTTGATATATGGATCTGTCGAGTTTACCGCCCTTGAAACAGTGGTTCATTTGCAGAAATAAATTTTAAGAAATGCACTGAAAGTTTAACTGACCCGTCTTGTGAAATAAAAGAATATAACCGCGCACGAATTGCACGTTTAAGAACTCCCTAAGTTAGCAATTAAATAAGTGAATAAATTGCACACAGATACTTATATCAATGAATTGTTTACTTTTGAATCCCGGTCAAACAATTCAACACAAAGATGTTTGAAATTGTTGTTGAGATTACCAAACCCTGAACGAAAATTCGAACAGATTTCACTGATATACAGAGGTGGCATATTACTTACTTTTTTAAATGGAAAGCAATGTGTTGCCATCAATTAGTAATCAGCTTTCGGAAAATTTGTTTGTCAGTTTGGTGCGCAAGCTCATGGGTAACTACATTTTGTCGAATTTTGAGTTAACAAAAACAATCTTACTGATACCTTGGATGCAGCTATTTCATGTTGTTAAAAAATAAAATGAAGGACATCATATACTGCTTGAATTTAGTGCTGCCGGGGATCTCGAAATGTATGAAAAATTTGGTCAAAAATTGAAAATTCCTTTAATTGAAAATTTTATCTATTATTTACCGCGTTTTTTAATCCGATCCAATTGGATCCTTGAACTGTCCTCTCTGATTGTATCCTGTTTTTCGATCTAATGAAAATGTGATGCACGGACGCTTTCTGATCTCGAAGTCTAAAAATTTTTGCCATGTTATTTTTTTGATGTTCATTTTTACTCGGAGGAAATAACTCCATCTCTCTCAAACAAAATTTGTAGCATTTATCAGAGTCCTCCTGCCTTTTATTGCATTTTTTTATTACCGATGTTTCGTTTGATAGTTGTCGTCACCTGACCATTTGACTTTTGGGCCTCAAATTCAGCGAGCATAACGATATAGCCGAGAAGAGAAATAGCCATCACTAAAAAGTAATTTGGAATGATTTTGCGTTGGTGTGCTCCGCCAACTAATTTCCGGTAAACATTCTGCTACAAGGTTCTCTTTTATATTTCGATTTTCTTCTAATAGTTGTTTTGTTGTGTGTGATTTGTAAGAACTTGTTTGTGCGTTTACAACATGTCTGTCTGGATTTCCTATAGATTTTTCCTAGAGATTTTGACAACTGATATTCTTGATTAATTTTTTCCCAAACAACTTGTGAAGCCATTGCGGTTGTCGAGTATCTTCTAATGTAACAATTGTTTGAAACTTTCCCGATTGACTGTATAGTCCTTGAATTCTTTTGTTTCGCATGTTTCAATTAACTCAATTCTAAGCAGCTGAACTGTACCAACTTTAGTTTACTACTAAAATTCAAATGAAAAGTTTGCGGAAATTGTTTTCCATTTTGTTTTTTAATTAATTGCATTGATCTCTGGGATCCTTTCCGTTTGTCCCTCCCTCAAGTAAGTTTTGCTTCCCCAGTTACAGAGCACGTGCCATTATATAGTATATTATATAGTATATTATATAGTGTATTATATAGTATCATTTTGTAAAAATATGGCACGTGCTTCTGGGGGTTGAAAAGGAAATAATATGCACCCACTAAGCTGATAGGGGCACACCGAAAAGATCCGAACTATAATGGGCTCTAATAAAATTATTTGAAGCGTCTAAGTTTATTTATTGCCCCCATACTGTGAAGTCTACATTGAAATCAAGCTTACGCCTATCATTCGAGTGCGAGCGGTCCTAGTTTATAATTTTTGTTTTACGGCGATAGCTTGTTTTAAAGGTCCTGATCGATTGTTTCAGCAACAATGGGCGAACGTTTACGAACGGTATTTCTCCTTGGTTTGTTTTATTTGATGGCTGGAGAGTTGTTTCTCCAGAAGTCTTAACGGGTTCTGGGGTACGTAACATAGATGACGAAGTAATATTTTTCACCGTTTCAGACGGGGATAGATACAAGAAACAAATGTCTATTAAAATTGGATTTTGTTGGCTTGTTTTCTGTGAGAATGATTTGTATACTGATCGCATCTTGAGCTTGAATCGAATATTTCGGCATTAATAGTAGTGCAACATCGTTATTTTAAGCATTATATGAATCAGTTATAATTGCTGTCTAATTTTACATGTGGACATTTCAAAATCAATGGAGGAAGTTTGTACACAGCCATAATTGTTAACTAGATTTGATTATGAAAATTTGAAATTAATTTTTGTCGCATTTCCATGTGGTACGCTTGCTCGGGTCGTTTTATGAGCTACTTAGCTAATCTAGCAAGTCAGTCAAGTTCACTGTTTTTTAAAATAGTGGGGTGAGACATCTGACTTAGTGATGCCCTATTTCAGTTTTATGGTACTTCAATCGTCGTTCAATGCTGGAGTTCAATGTAGGACTCTCTTCAGAAAAGTTCCAAAGCGGGGTAAAGTGAAATCTTCAGAACTGCTGCGTCATTATCTATCTGTGCACAACTATCCACCTTGGACTGCGTTTTTTGTGCTTCAGAAAGACATTAATGACGACCATTATCCCAAAGCGCACTACAATTTCTCGATAGTTGATACAGTTGAAACGGAAGTCAATTATCATGTCCTGAGAACACGCTGCTATCCTTTTGTCAAATTCCATTGTTCGAAGCGAACACCACAGGTTAGTTTGTATTCTAGCGTTTTTTGCTTCGTTGCTCCTATGCATTTTAAGCTCAGAAACATTACTGAAATTTTCTTGCATCAAGTATGATAGAACATCTCTTGCAAAATAGATTTTTTTTATATTCAGAGGCCGGTAGTGCAGATGAGGTGGTACAGTTTATGCTGTAGTCTGTTGCTATCAGTCGTCACACACCGGTCCGTCTGTAATTAGTATGTCTAACAATTGACAACGTAGTTTGACTTGGTTCTTGATGTTAAGTAACTCTCCTTTCAATAAACATTCACAACGTTAGTATTTCCAACGTTGAGGTATGAACAATTGTACCTGCAAATTGGCCCAGCCATCAGTCAAAATAAAAAGCGATGTACCGTCAGGCTCCTGAAAGCCCTAGCTTATGATTGTGGATACGAAGCTCAACAAAACTGCACTACGTCAACCTATAACCTTTTGGAAATTAAAACGGAACTGTTTGGATAGGAAACAACAATTGAAGTTAGAGGTCGAAAATTACCTAAGATGGTAAAATCTTTCGATGTGGAAACACCTTTACTCCAAAACAAGCAGAAATACTCAGCTACAGGACGCCGCAGGCCTAAAATGTAAAAAGACACTTCGCAAAAAACTGGTAATCTGCAAACACTCAGGAAATGTAAATTCTAGATAGAGACGTCTGTTTTAGCATCAAAACATTGTTTTTTTTTCAAGATGCTGCGAAAAAGGTGAAGTTATTTAGCTGAAGTTTGAAAGAGATACAACAGGGGAAAATATTTGAGTTCTCAGAGGAAACAAAAAGCCTGAGTGGGTAACCTTCAATTACGAAATACTTAGTTGCATTTAAATTATGATAAATTTTATCAAAGAGTTTTTATAAAATATGTTTTGACTATACGCGAACTCTTTAGTTTGATTTTTTTTGAATTATACACGATTTTGATTGAGCTTCATCAGTATTTATCCATAACTCTTTGAGAAATAAATTTTTTTTACATCTCAAAGTAAATTCATGACCTCTGATTCAAAGGTAACTTTTTTCATATTATACTTTTCCCAACAAGAACATTTTGGTCGAAAACAGGGGTAAATGTGGCTGTAGAAGCTTCTTCAGTCTAAATAAAACTAATATTCTCATGTTTTATTAGAGTAATCTAAAACGAACCCAAAAATCATTAAGCAAACAGCAGCTCCAAGTCACGTGTATTCAGTGAAACCCATTCGCTAACTTTCACCAGCTGAGGGGCTGGCAAAAGTTAGCAATTGTGATTTGATTGTTCCAAAAAATGCCAATTTTTTACTGCTTTAGATATTAAAATACAAAGCATAAAAAATATTTAAGTCTATTTTAGGACAAAGTAGCAGTAAAAGTTATGCAATCTTAAAAAGAAAGAGCTGTTTTCTTCTTCAGACCTTTTTCTATCTGACAACAATGATTTAATATGAAGTTTTTGGTAGCTTCTATATACCCGTGAACTTAAATGTGAAAGCTCTCTGAGGCAGCTTAAAAAATTGTAATAGTTTTATGCTGTAGTTTTGGTTTAATTAATCCGCTAAGGAATATATTTTATTAATATATCTAAAAGTTTAAATTGTCAAAAAATTCAAAATTCCATAGAACCATCAGCTACGTAAAAAAAGTTCAAAAGAAAGACGTTATACTTTACTAGAGAGCATTTCAGACGTCCTAGTTTTTGGACAGAAAGGCGAAACGTTCATCAAAAGAGAACTAAAAAATTCAAAAACTGCGTTAAGATGATTAACAACATAGAGAGACCGAACATTTGAAGTAAGAATTGTTTTAAACTGCTTTAATATAAAAATGAAAAGATCATGCCCGAACAAAATTTCAAAAGTAAAATGATGTTTTGAGAAATGTGTCGTTTCTAAATAGGTAATCTCCATAAAAATAACTGAAATTGAACGCACTAAAGCTGCCTCTTTCCAATACGAACTGTCATCATTAATGATAATCAGGAGAGCTGCCAAAAAGCACTATGAGAAGGAGAACTAGAATAATGTCGACAATTTTTTAAAAACAAATATTTTTTGAAGTAAAAAAATTTATCATAATCGTAAGAGGCGAATCACACAGTTGAAGCTAAGCACTTATCGAAATAGTTGGTTGGTTTTTAATAACAGTGGTGAAGAATTCTGATCATAGTGGTGAAGTCAGCAAAAGCTCGCGAACATTTTCTCTTATCGCCAAAAAAGCCGTTCGATTTCTGAAGCTTAATGTTGTTTGTTTCCACCTGTGCTACCTCAGTTGAGTTAACTTTTCTGCTACCTGATGTGCCCCATCAAGTGTGACTTCGAATTGAACTTCAGATCAAAAATTGTGAAGACTTCCTTAAAAAACATTCTAAATTATGAAATTAGAACTCAATTACAGCTGACGGAGAACGTGGAGCTGCTCCTAACATCTCATATTTGTTGTTGTTCGGATGAATGACACAAATATGAGAAAAAAATCATAAGCGCCTCAAAGGCGATCAAAATTTCAAAAATGTTGAAACAAATTCTGATTTTTTAATGTGCCAGTGTAGTCCAAAAGAGTGAAAATGTACACAATGCAGAAGAAGTCCTTGTTCATTCGTGGAGGTAAATGCTTGCGTTCTTATGATCTTGTGCTGACTTTACAAAATGGCAGTGCTGTTTTAAGGAGACTAGTGTTGGTGATCTGAAAAAAATTGGTTTCAGGATTTGTCGGTGGAGAATTATCTATTCACAGTCCTGAAGATTTTGAATTTTGGGTTTCCTTGTCTGCTGTACGGACTAGCGGGTCGCTTTCTAGCTAAATACGAAGAGTTTGTCTTCATAGAAACAACTGAGCAAACTGTTCGTCTGTTATTTTGGTACAAGGAAGACAAAGGCAGTCCTTTCTAGTGTGGAACAATGTCGGAAACAGGAAATGTTACAATATGTCTTCTCTGTGGTTTACCAGGTTTGTTGATTTCCCTGTTTTGTTTGTGAATTCCCTGAAAAATAATTATTTCACTTGTTTTTACCTGAAGACCCTAAATTGAGATTATTCTGAGTATCAAAATCAATCGCGCTTTCTTGCCCAGTTTCGACTTGGTGTAAAGCTGTTGTCTTTAATACTAAAGTTGAATGGTGTGTGAGTGCATCCATATTCAGTTACTGTGCGTACCGATTAATTGTTTGGTGCATAGTAATTTTATAAGCTGTCAAAAATTGCCTGTGTTTAGCTTGTTCGTCTCTATAGAGTTCACATCGTTTCAGGAGCTGGTAAAACGACGTTAGCTCGGCAACTTGTCGATAGATTGTCGGCGATGTTTAGTTTTACTTTGTATCATTATGATGACCTTATTAGTGTCAACTCTGATCTCAGCCTCAGTTCATGGAAAGAGCGCCGTAACGAAGTATTGAGAAAGTGTCGTAACGATATTGAGGATTCAAATGCGACTGAAACGAAAGCTTCTCGTGTGTTTCTAATTGATGACAATATGTACCTGCAAAGTATGCGATACAGCTATTTCCAACTTGCGAGGTTTTTGACTGTTGGTTTTTGTCAGATTTTTATCGAATGTCCTGAACAATTGCTGAAGCAGAGACTTAGAGAAAGAAACAAATCGAAAGAGTTTGAGCTAATGGGAATTTCGGAGGAAACGTTTTCGCGAATGTCTATAGCCTTCGAACCACCAAAAGTGCAAGTCAATGGGTGGGAATCGAACACGGTTACCGTGGAACCAGATAAGAAAATTGAGACAACTTTGGCAATGGTCGAGGGATTATTTTATCACTCTATGAAATATCCAGTTCAACCTGTGCCTGATCGAGAAAAGATTGTTTGTGGGGTCGACTCTTTTCACCACCGGGCAGATCTTTTATTGAGAACTATAATTAAAGCTAGAATAGAAGAGAGCGACCCAAAACTGAGAGGAAACATTGCGAAGAGCTTGACTGAGAACAAAAAATTGTTGCTCGAGTCACTTCGAAAGAAATCGTTGGCTGATTTTTATCTATGTGAACATTTGGACTCTGTGGACCAAATATGCAGAGATAAAGTTATGTATGCTTTGGAGGTTTTGGACTGGCCCTTGGATAAATGGGACCCACCGGATGTTTGTGAACAAGTTGTGACTGAATGTTTTGTAACATTGACGGGAAATAGCTCATCTTAATACGAGTAATATCACTCAATTGAATATAATATCAGATATCATCTTTAAAATTTAGTTATGGATAAATTTTGCATTTATGATAAATTTTAGTGTCAGTAGTATATTTTTTCTAGGCATGTTAGTTTTCTATAATTAATTGCTCTTGAACGAAGTTTATAGCAATTATTGTTAACGTGTTGGTCTTTTTGATGCAATTTTTTCGCTAGCGCATTTTGCGCTTTTCTTCTAGAACATTCTTTGACTTCTCAAGTGACTTTTTCACGCTTTCGTTCTTCATTTTTGGGTGACCTTTATTGCTCTTACTCCGAAATAAAGCTTGTTGCTAATATAAAGTCGGTTGCAGCGTAAAAATCAGGGCCAAATAGTGCAGATGGTTTTGAAGCGGGAGGTCATTGGTTCGAATCCCAGAGGGGGCAAATGTTTTTCCATCCGCCTGCCGTTCGAGAGCAATTCTTCCGACATTAGTCGGTTTATGTTTATATTTGTTTTCAGGTTTAAAAATGCTGACAAAAGAACTGAAGAAAGACTTTTATGTGAAATTGCAGAACAAAAGAGTGATAGTGCTGGCAAGCTATGAAGTTGATAGTGTGGCTGCTTGCAGAATTTTAATCAATCTGTTCAAAACAGATAGTATCCAATACACTTTAGTTCCAGTCTTTACATCTGACAATATAGAGCAAGCTTTTCTGGAACATAATGCGCATTGTAATGACTTCCTCTTCATCAATTGTGGAGCAACCATTGACCTCTTGGAACTTCTGAGTCCTGGAGGCATGATCAACTTCTACATTATTGACGCTCATAGACCTATTAGTGTGACTAACGTGTTTTCTGAGCAGATTCACGTTCTCATTCGTGATTCGGAACCTATTGAGGAGATCCCGAAGTTTGATGACGTTTTCCGCGATGACGACGAGGATGATGACGAAGGAATTGAGGAGGATCCCAATGCTGAAGATGGCGAGTCCTCCGAAAATGAAGGTGAAGGCGACGAGAATCGAGATCCCGAAAGTGCAACTGATCCTAGCACTGGGTTCTCGAGAAGGCGAAAGAAGAAAGGTTTCGACGATGAGAAATATCTCCGATTGGCAAAAAAGCAGCGAGAAAGGCGTCAATGGGAGGACAAACGAACACAAATTTTACGAACCTACGAAGAGTCAACATTTTTCAGTTGCTCCTCGGCGGAAATATGTTACGAATTGTCTTGGCTGCTTTCGAAAGATACCAACAATCTTCTGTGGTTAGCTATTATTGGTCTCACAGATCAATACTTCTTGAATCGGGTTTCAAAAAGTGGAACCAACTACCTCAACGAACGTGACTTTTTAGGATCACACGTACGTCGTCTCAACAATTGGCTGGAAAATGATTCAAGTTCAATCGTATCTGTTGACTGTATGAAAATAAGTTCCGAGAAAGAGCTGAGAATTTATCTT
This sequence comes from Convolutriloba macropyga, assembly GCF_964194025.1. Classification (NCBI taxonomy): domain Eukaryota; kingdom Metazoa; phylum Xenacoelomorpha; order Acoela; family Convolutidae; genus Convolutriloba; species Convolutriloba macropyga. Next base: position 19,199,230 of record NC_134475.1, read on the forward strand.
TACAGACATTGGACTATATGGGAAAGCTTTTACAACTCACTTTTCACCATGTCTCAATTTAAACTATGGAGCCTTAAGGGTCAACGAAAGCATTTAGACTTTCTATCGTCTATTGGATTGTCATTACAGAATTGTAAACGTAAGTTTAAGTGTATCGATACGAAAGTGAGAACCGAATGCAGCTCCAAAATCATTTCAACATATGAAAGGTTGTTCAGGCAAGGTTTGAAATCGAACATATGGTTTAGTTCGTTCACAGCCCAGTATGGAGTTATGAACAAGTTCAGTGCCCTGGATGTGACTATAGCTATGAATGCTCTATTGGAGGACCCGGCGACTGTTGCTAGCTCGACTGAGAAGTTCATGAGGGCATTAGATGCGTTGTCATATACAAATTGTCAAATGGTGGCTGATTCGATTGACAAAGCCAAATTTCTACTTCAAGCTGTATGTGAACAGGTAAATTTGTTTCAACGTGTTGCGCTCACAAAATACTATTGGTTCCAGATAGTTTGTATGGTTTGAGAAACTTTTTCTGACTTTCAGCATCGTGTTTATTGGCATCAACATTTTTTTGTATGCGTGAACAAACAGATTGTCAGTTTTTAAGCATCGTAAGTGTAACTTAAACTTGAAAAAGGATTGGTAATGTGAGAGCACAAGACGTTCCAAACTTCTCAATGCGGAACCATATATCAAAGTTAGGAGCAAGACAAATTCGTCTGTTAACAGTGGATCTCAAGTGTGAGATGATTTTTAAGGAGGCGAGTTTCCAAACAACTGATAGAATTCTGAATTGTTCGATCAGTATTAAAATAGCTTTAACTAATCACAAGATTTGAGCTTAACCAAAGCAGTCCACTTCATAATTAGCTACTGACATGTAAACGAAATATTAAATATTAGAAAATCATGCTATTCGACAAATCTGTAATTAATAAATGTAGTACTAACAAGGAGGCTCGCTAATGTGCGTTCGCACATAAAGTTCCGACCCCGCTCATCCATATTTTTGGTATAAACGTCTACCAAATGAGGAACGGATAGAAAAACCCCAAAAATTATTTTTCAAAAGAAAGTGTAAGACAAAACAATTGCCTCCAACGCAAAAAGCTCAGAGGAGTACAAAATGACGCATTAGACTGATGAGATCAGCAATTATTAAAAAAAGCAAGTTAAGAGGAACAACAAAATCAAACAACAATAACAACAAACATTAATTACATCCAAAACTTATTACCATTAAAAAAAAACTTTTTAACAAGGTCAAAATAGCGTCAGATAAAACTAAAACTAAACAAAATAACTTGTACTACAATAAAAAAAAACATATCAGACGACTCCATAATAAGGCTTGGTAACAATTGTAACAATTAGACAAAAAAGAACAAAAAAACAGCAAAGTTAAAACGTTGCCTTATAATTTTAAAAACAATTTATTTTTAAGTAATGAAAACCATTAAAAAGTAATTGAAAACAGCCAACATGTTTTTGATCAAATACGCTACTACAGGAGGGCATTAAGACCTGTCATCAGTAAATTTTTTATGTGGTTGCAAAAAGAACAAGAAATAGGGACAGCAAACAAAAATTCGACTAAAACGCTGTCGAAGCCGTAGCGCCATATTTTGCCCCTCAAAATATGTTCTTTTAAGCCTTCCTCGAAAGCCAATAATGTGGTATTCGACCTCCAATTAATAGGAATATGTAATAAGTAGATAAAACTGCCTAAAAATTAAAAAAAATTGTGAAATCCAGTACAATCAAAGCCAGAAAACCATAACTTAACGCGTAAAACCGAAAAAAAGGTTTAAATTTTAGTTAAGCAGAAAGAAGAGGCATTCTTTGTTTGCTGACACTACAAGTTGACCAAATTAAGAGTAAAATAGTGACAAAGTTTAATAAGTCACTTTATTTAACCTTTTTAAGTCAAATTAAAACATTTTTAAGTCAAAACGACCATAATCTTTCGATTGAAGAAACTAGACATATTAAGTTGGGAATGGTTAGAAATCCAATGGAACCTATCGACTGTGAGCTTTGATTTGAATCGTTCTGTTCTTAACTTAACTTAAAAATGAATGAATTTTTTTAAAAAAAGACTGACTGATTACAATCCGAATATTTGAATATTTTTTATAACATCCGATTATAACAGTCCAAGATTGGAGTAGAACCAGCCCTGCTATTGCTGTTCGTCCGTTAAGAAAACTCAATTTTTTCGAATGTTATATATCTTGATAATTTGTCAGTTAAAAGATCAAAAATAAATGCTGCGTTTTTGATAATCACAGAGTAAAGTTAGCAAAAAACGACAAAAATTTAATCCAGACTACTCCCAAAAAAGGCTGAATTTTGAAATATTTATCCAAAACTTTTGCCATAAAAATTGATTCAAAATAGTCAACAATACTTTATTGTCTTTAAAAATAAAATCAACAGTACTATTGTTAATAATTTTTTCATTTTTTTAAGCTAAATTGAAATTTTAGGCAAAAATTCCGGAAAATGTGATTAAAATGAACGCAAATCGGTCTAATGTTCACAAAAATTTAAACCACGATAACTCGCTCTAGAAAAGGAAGTTCATAAAAATCTTTTTAATTCCATATTCTACTCTGGACGGGCTGTTTAATGATACCACTCACAACTCTCTACGATTAATATATCGATCGGACAAAATTGTCTGAACAAAAAAACCCAGTTGAGTATAGACTTCCTCCGTCTCCCCCTTAAGAGGGGTCGGAAAAATTATGGAAAAATATAGAAACCAGCTAATTTTATTTCAACTGCTTAGCATAATTGAGACATGCTTTGTCAATTTTTTTTACATTGTTTCTATTGAAATGTTATTATTGATTGTTTCCTCAGACAGTCAGTCTCTGCAACAAGTTTTTATCTGCGCTCTAAATCGCTGTTATTTTAGTGGAGTGAGTGTTAGTAGAGCTGGACGCCTGGTTCCATTTTATGATGAAAGTAGTAGTCATTTTTCCAACTGTTTGAGCTTCCTAGCTGCATAGAGCAGGAGGCAGATTGAAGAGAGCGATTGTGAGCTCGTATATCGTAAAGATCTTGTAATCTTTCGTGTGCGGGCAAATTCTTTGTTTAATGCACCTTTGTTTGTTTCAATTGCGGCATTTCAGAACGGCGTACTTCAACTAATTGAAAATTCTCATGAAGGCAGATCTGTTGCCAATTTTTCTCAACTGTAATTTTAATTTTTTACCAGCATAGGTTTTCTTGAAAAATGAAAGTTTTCGGGACAACATATAATTCCGGAGATCTGAAAGTGCTTAGGTGCAGAAGAACTTTACTCTAACCTTTAAGGAGAACAAATAGTGTCAAAGCTCATAAGTTTTACTATTTTACAAAAACACGTCAAAATTTCAATGAAACTCTAAGACATAGGTTGGAGACTCCAAATGAGGTGATAGGTACCTGTTTAATGAGACAAGGGAAACTCATTAATAAGATTTGAAATCAGACAACAAAAAGAGGAAAATAACTGGCAAAGCCCAAAAACTAAAATTCAATTAGAGTACTAATGGTCAGTCACGAAAACCAAAAAATAAATTAAGCACTTGAGAAATATAAACTACTGCTTAAGTAAAGGCCAATTCGAGCTGTCATTATTGGTACCGTGTTAAGAATAAACAGAACAACAGTTGACTTCAACTCAAAATTTCATGAATGTTTTGGAAATAAATGGCTGTGAAGTTATCAAAAACAGTTAATATTAATTAAAAAGGTAAAGAGGATAAAAAATGACTCATCGGAAAACTGTGGAGTCTTGTCATCAATAAGATGAAGTGATTGGTAATACAAACAACAAAAACAGCGAATGCTGCCTATCTTCAAATATTCACAAATTTTCTATGAAAAAATTGTCAAAGCTACAAAAACCATTAGTTGTCAATTGAGGGATTCAATTAACTGCTCCAATAAAATCTTTTGATCATTTTTGATAGCATTCAAGAAAAGTCTGACCGAGAACACGGTAGTCAAATTCCAAAATGTGGACAATGAAATCGCTCTTTAAAGTCGAAAAACTTGAGACGCAGTTTCTCACTAATTTGAAAATTATTGCAATAAAATTAATCGCTCTTTGGCTGTCCGAACTTTCTTGCTGTGCCCAGAAACGCCACGCCTATTTCACTATGATCAGTCCAATATGACTTCGAAATTGTAAACAGATCATGAAAAACGCTAGCGCCCCAATACGGTTCAAACTGTTTTATATGATCAAGAGAAGGGGCAATAAAAGCTCTGCAGAGCTATCGCTATCACAGCAATTAAGAATGACTGGCAGTTCACAGTAAGAGCTAAATTCGATTTTTTCAAAAAAAAATGTTCTCATAGTGAGAAGACAAATGTTAAAATTTTCGGCCTCGTTATTTCTCAATAAAAAGTTGATATAATTTTCAGAAGTTTTCAATGATAGCACTTTTTTAAACCTAAATCGGCATGTTGATTTTAAAAAGCCATAAAGTTTCAAACATCCAAATTAATTTGGATATAGCTATTTGATTCTACGGGGTCGGAAGGAACAGAAAATTGTGAAGCGTTGAGTTTTTACTGAATCAAGATGATTTGATTTGCAGAAAACGTACATGTTAAACGGCATTGGACCTGATGACGTTGAGCCAAAAGTGTCGGCTCATTGACGTCGTGTTTTGATCTTTAATTGCGCTCTAACTATATTTAATTGCGCTCTAACAAGAATTATTGTAAACATTTTGATCTTCTGCAAAGTTTTTGCTTGAACTTTTTGACTTTTCGAATGCCTTCTACGCCGTTGAGTTCTAATTTGCTCGGTATAAATTTCACTCTCATTCACACGTGTAAGTAGCTGAAATCAGTGGTGGAAGTTCAGTACTAAAAGTGAAATGTAATTTAATTGCGCTCTAACGATATATGCAAGCATTTTTGTAAACATTTTGATCTTCTGCAAAGTTTTTGCTTGACCTTTTTGACTTTTCGAATGCCTGTTACGCCGTTGACTGTTTTGTTTTGCGTGATATATTTTTCTCTCGCATTTACAAGTCTAAGTGGTTCAGTACTATTGGTCTAATGTAAAGTAAGCCAAAATTGGAGTAATTTCTTGCACTTTAATTGTTAGCTGCGAAGCGATAGTGGCTATTATTGGTATTTTTTTAATTCGTCGTCTCCATCGATGATTCTTGCGACCATTGATTTTTTCAATTTCACTGACTTCTACTGCTTTGCAGTTAAAATTTGTGTGCGTAATGTCATTTTTTGCTTTTAATTCAATTGCGTGATTTACCTGGCTCGAAAAAATGACTTCTAAACTCACCTAATGGATTTAGTGAACATTCGCTAGTTAAAGGTCAATAGTGTGCATCTAAGTAGTGCCAAACGTATATGCCCTCATTCATAAATGAAATAGTCTTGTGTTTTTGATTTTGAATATTAATTTTGAAAAAGCTCATGGCTTTTTCCGTATAAAGCGTATGTGTCTCTTAAAAATGACAGACCGAATCTAACCCAAGACCTCTAGTGGTCTAGTAATGGACTGGTGGTCAATCTGTCCGTCTTATTTCCTTAGTTATTTCAATTCCATGGAAAGAGATTCAAAAAAGTTTGTCCGAGAAAGCCGTAGTCACATTCTGTAATGTGGACAGTGAAATCGCTCATTGAAAAGCTGGAGACCCAGTTTCTTACTAATTTGAAAATTGAGAAAAGCAATAAAATTAATCGCTCTTTGACTGTCCTAACTTTTTTGCTGTCCTTAGAAACGCCACCCCTATTTCACTTTGGTCAGTCCAATATGACGTACTAAATTCTAAACAGATCTTGAAAAAAGCCAGCGCCCCGATTCGGCTCAAACTGTTTTAAATGATCAAGAGAAGGGGCAATAATAGCTCTGCAGAGCTATCGCTATTTCAGCAATCAAGAATGACTGGCAGTTCACAGTTAGAGCAAAATTCGAATATTTTAAATCGTTCTCATAGTGAAAAGACAAGTGTTAAAAATCTCGGCCTTGTTATTTCTCAATAAAAAAATTGATAATTTTTTCAGATTTTCAAAAGTTTTCACTTATAGCACTTTTTTAAACATCGGTCGGCCCATTGATTTTGGAAAGCCATAAGTTTCTAACCCCCAAGTTTATTTGGATATAATTGTTTGATTCTGCGTTGATGGAAAGATCGTAAATTAGCGAATCGTTGTGAAGCATTGAGTTTTGACTGAATCAAGATGATTTGGTTTGCAGAAAACGTACATGTTTAACGAATCTCACAGCATTAGACCTCATGATTTTGAGCCAAAAGTGTTGGCTCATTAACGTCGTGTTTTGATCTTTAATTGCGCTCTAACGATATATGCAAGAATTTTTGTAAACATTTTGATCTTCTGCAAAGTTTTCGCTTGACCTTTTTGACTTTTCGAATGCCTGTTACTCCGTTGACTGTTTTGTTTTGCGTGATATATTCTTCTCTCGCATTCGCAAGTTTAAGTGGCCGAACTCAGTGGTGGTTCAGTACTATAAGTCTAATGTAAAGTAAGCCAAAATTGGAGTAATTTTTTGTACTTTAATTGTTAGCTGCGAAGCGATAGTGGCTATTATTGGGAACATCGTATTTTTTTAACTCGTTGTCTCCATCGATGATTCTTGCGGCCATTGATTTTTTCAATTTCACTGACTTCTGCTTTGCAGTTAAAAATTTGTGTGCGTAACGTTATTTTTTGCTTTTAATTCAATTGCGTGATTTACCTCACTCAAAAAATGACTGCTAATCTCACCTAATGAATTTTAATTGTTATGAAGGTTGCTAGTTAAAGGTCAATGGTGTGCATCTAAGTAGTGCTAAACGTATATGCCCTAATTATTGAGTATCATAGTCTTGGGTTTTTGATTTTGTATATTAAGTTTGAAAAGTTCTTAGGGTTTTTTCCTTCTAGAGCGTATGTCTCTTAAAAATGACAGTCCGAATCTAACCTAAAACATTTAATGGTTTTTAAGGAACTGGTGGTCAATCTGTCCATCTTATTTTTTTATTTGTTTCATTTCCATGGAAAGCCGTCTATCGCGGCTTTTTTCCGACAATTTGCCGGGTAAGTTTTAGTGTTTATGATGTTATATAATAACTTCTAATGGCGTTTTTTGAAGTCATTTTTTTGAATATAGATGCTTCCCCCTCTCTCATTCCTACTTGACCAAATGAAACAGGCTGTAGTAGGTTCCAGCTCCCACTAGTCGTTCCAGAGCAATTCCCGACATTTGTCTGTTAGGTTTGAATCATCTGCCACCGCCTCCTTTTTTGATATCTTATTTTTAGTACGGTTAGGTTAGTAATTATTTTGCATGATTCTTCGAGTCGTTTCGGTTATTTCACCTGCTGTTTTTTGAGCTGAAGCAAGTTTGTTCTTGACTTCAACTTTGGGTTTTGTTTTCGAACATTGACTTGTTTTAGAATGTTGACTTCTCTTTGCAAACATTGGATTTCATATACAATAATTCATAGCTGCTGTCAGCCTCTCAACGGCTATTGTTTTGGCGCTCTCCTTTCAAAAATTTGCTTATACTTATGATCACGTTTTTCGTTTTACATAAGTCACGATTGTCACGTTTGACTTCCGGCTTACCTCACTCATTGCTTCAACTGCGTGGATTTTAATTCTGTCACGCATTGAATTACTCAATGTGGTGAATGCTTTCAAAGTCAAAAGAGCGAAATCAAAAGATCGAAAGAAACATGATAAGCATATAAAACTGGGTCATTAAGTCATAGTGCATTAGGTTATCAAAGTTCATTAAAGCGATTACTAGCTGGAATTAGTATTATGCTGAATAGTGTTCAGTATAGAAGCTGAATTAAGTTTAATTTAAAAATCCCAATGTGCGGTAAGCGGGTTGACGGTGACTATTTTCCGGCAATTTGCCGGCTATGTTTAGGATTTGCTTCTAATATTCATGGTCGAAAGGATTTTTTTCCATAACAGTCTCTTCTTATTCAAACTACAGATATCCCCACGTACTTGTCCGCCCGTTCCCCTTCCCCCTCCGCCCGCCTACCTTCCAACCACGCCTCAAACTACAGGCACACACCTTCTCCCCCACCTGCCTGCCCCAGCCCTACCGTACTACCGTACTTACACCTCCTAACTTACCCCTGTTACCTGCCAACCTCCCCTCCAACTACCCCACATAACTGCACCTCAATCCTCTAAACTAAAATTCAGTTTTTTTAAAACAATGTTTAGTTTTATGAAGCTATTAATTTCGTTATTTCTTTTCTTTGATTGTTAATTGCTCTCAAACGAAGTTTGTAGCAATTATATTAGTCCTGTCGGTCTTTTTTTTATGCGATTTTTCGCTTGACCAATTTTTCATCTGACGCTTTTGACTTTTCGTCCTCAAAAACGGGATAAACAGGTAGCGCCCAGTGGGCATTATGTGCTCTTAGAGCCTTTCAGGTCTGTTTCAGCTCAAACTGTCTTGGAGACTTATACTTATGGTGTGAGGGGCGGTTCTTAGAGGTTGACACCCCCCCTTTGTTGACCCCCCCACCCCCACTATTGGCTCCACCCCCCCTCACCGCGCTTCCCCCCCCCCGTGGCTAGCTACTGACCAAGCCAACCGCTCGCCGGTCGTTTGAGAGCAATTCGCCCGACGTTAGTCGGTTATGTTTCTTATTTTAGGTAAGGATAGGTTTGTGTTTATATTGCACGAGTCTTCGAGTCGTTACCTGTATTCTATCGGCTATGTTTTTATGCAAAATTTTCTTAAAGCTTGATGCGACTGTGAGCGAAAGGCAATTAAAGGCTTTGTAATACAGTGGTAAAGATGTCAGGCTGTCAAACATTTTAGAACTACGCCCTCTTCGAAATTAAATTGCCCCCGTCTGTCGTTCAAGAACAATTGATCCGACTATAGTTTGGGTTTTTTGGGCGTGCTAACAGAGTACTATAAGGGGCGTGGGTATTTAGTACAATAGCGGAAATAATTCAAAAACTGAAGATTATGAAGTGTTTTAAATTTACACAATTAATAAAAAAATTTAATTTGAATTACAAATCACTGACAATCAAAATTGTTACTTTAGACGAAGAACGTGCTGTCAACCAACAGGGCAGTAAACACGGGCCAATTTGTTCTCGTTTCTCTCAGCTCCAGCATCAAAGATGCCAAATATTTCTCCAATTTCAACGCCTTCAAACTCCTGGGCTTATATATTGTCAATTGCATAGTCTCAAGCAACAACCGATTGGGTAATAAAAGTTTTGTCATCACTGCACCTTCTTCGAGCGATGAAAATAACACTGTTGTTTTGGGACTACCACCGCTGCTATTAATGGAAGAAAAGTACTCCAACATATTCGGAAAAGCATTTGAAACGGCAGCTGACATGACAAAGTCTAGAATTTATCAAAACTATTTTGAAAATAATTATCTGGACATCAGAACGGAAGATCTTGTCAAGTTTTTGGATGCTTTAACAACCATTATGGCATCCTAAAATTAAATTCTGGTCTTATGTTTTGTTTTTTGAATCCACTTAGTGTTGCGTGTTGTGAGTTTTTGAAAAGTTGTGCAGTTGTTGTTTTTGTGCTTTTTTGGATTCTAATTAGGTGCTAATTAACGTGCTCTATCACTCAGTATTTCTGACTAAATTGTGTTCTGATTATAGTAGCCTTTTTGGTTGAAAAACATTTGTATATGTACACGTTTTTGTTGAATTTGTAAATCTTATTAATGATTATCTTTTGCTCGTGTCTCGGTTGATAGCCATTTAAAGTTTAATGCGTTTTGATGTAAATACTGAGTTTAGTTGTCATTAATTTCCCCATTAGTAAATTAAAATGTTTCCCAACATGTCAAAATTTTCGAAACACCCATGTGTGTGAGAGCGAGTTTATTATCTCTGTCATCAGTCCGAGATTCTTTCTTGTTTTTTTATATAACTCAAGAGAGAAGGTGAATGTATTATTATAATCAGAGTGAACGTAAAAGAAGAGATAGGAATTCCTGGAATAGGAATTTCGAGGAAAAATTACGTTGAGAAATTTAAGGAGCCCAGAGAGGAGAGTGGTTATTTTGTCCATTGCGACAATTGATAGAAAGTTAGCAATAAATGTACAAAAGACTTTGTTTTGCTCAGTGAAAGTAAGTTCTGTTTACATGGGGGTTTTTGAAGCAGTTTTCTATATTTTGTTGTTTTTGGCTTTACATTCTTCATTATATCGCAAGTGGTTCATTTTTCAAATATTAGTAGAAGTCCTTTCGCACAAAACTGCTTTGAATCGCCGTCTACTTCTTTTTTTTCGAATTTCTTCATTAATTGCTCGAGAACGAAGCTGGAGGCAATTATTGTAAACGCGTCGGTCTTCTTTATCGATATGTTTGCTTGGCCGTTTTTGCGCTTTTGATCTAGGGCATTCTTTTTTCCACGCTGGGATTTCCCAATTTTTGCGTGATCTCAATTGATTTCATTCCTATGAAAGTTTGTCGGTAAAATAAAAGGGATTTTAGCGTTAAAGTTACATATACGAGATAGCTTAGTGGTTAAGATGTCAGAATAGAGGTTGTGGGTGCGAACACCTCCTGGGTTGAGAATTTTGCAACCATAAAAAACTTGTAATGTCTACCCCCTCTAAATTAAATTGCACCGGCTGTCGATCGAGAGCAATTCGTCAGATGTTAGTCGGTTTATGATGTTAGTTGATTACCTCAGATCCAAGTCAAATCAAGTTTTCTTGCGAGGCATTATATGGGTAATTACTAATTTGCCATTTTCATCTTCAATTATTGAAGCGAGTTTTTCTTGTTTTTAAATGTTTAAAAAATCTCATTTTTTATCTGATCGATTGTGTTCACAGCTATTTCTGAAAGCGGTAACAAATTCGAAAAATTTACTGGCACAAGATGTGCTTTTTGTAAAGTGCTGGTGTTGAATTTTGACCTGTTATACAGCAACATCTGAATTGCGACCTACAATTTAGCACTTTATTGATCTTGGAGGTATTATGGCTGCATTTCTGTCGTTTTTTTTTGAGAGAATTTAAAATCTTTGCTAAGGTCGAAAGCAATGTATTTTTTCTTCTACAAGTTTGAATGCCTGTTTGATTTTTTCTGTTGCATTATATTATTTTTCTGCGTGTTTAAAAATGTGATGATTTAGACGTTAATTTTGATTTCGCATTATCGAAAATTTGGTTTGTTTTTTGTTAATGAGCTATTGAAATAATCAGTTCGTTGTTTGCAGTAGTTCATTGTTGAAAATTAGCGGAATCTTTTGGCGTTTTGGACTTTCGAGGTTTTTATTCACTCTTTTTACTATGTAGTTGAAATCGGTTGAGTTAATTTTCGTAGCGGTTTTTGCTCCTGAGGAAAGTTTCACTGTTCTTTGGGCTACTTTTGAACCAATTGCAGCAGCTTTTGACTTTTTTGGACATGTATAAACTGCAGCATTAAGGTTCGCATAGGTTTTGTTAAAGTGGGATCTCATTTTTTTCAGATTGTAACAATTTTTCGTTACTGGTTAAAATATTTTTATGTCGACTTTGAAATAATTAATACGTAAAGGTTTTTTGAATTTTATCTGCAACCGTTAAGGAGTATATATGCTAATGGTGGTCTATGTACTTTTCAAGATACAAGATTTCGAAGATTGAATAATCAGATTTGATTATTCAGAAACAAGAAGTGGAAGAAGAGCAAGTGTTGTTGATGCGCGAAATTATTTTCCAATAATGCTTAAGCTGAGCGATAATATGTTATCCGAAAGCTCTTCGCACGCAGGATTATGAATTCCAGTGTTAGATTTCTATTCTCTTGCGACTTCAAAGAGTACAGGGATCGTTGTTTTTGCTCACGACAGAAATAGTACATATAGCATGTAAAAGTAGAACTAATCTATTTCCTCAAAACTGCCCCAGTCAGCGGAAATTTTCATATCTCGGATTTCTTTACAATTTTCTTGAGATTTTAGTCAGAAACCCTATTTTCTTTAGAACCATCTCACATTGGTAAGTCCTAATCTGCAATTCGTATTCTAAGTCCTCAGAAATAGGTGAGACTTTTATGGAGTCTTTTTCCCATAAAGCGATTTTTCATGTTTGTTTACTTGATTCGTCGTTAACAGCTAACGCGGAAAACTGTGACCAATTCGAGTTATTTAATCGAAGAAAATTACGTTTTCTGGCGTAATCTGTATAGATATCTTAGTACAAATTACGTGAGTAGAGTGAGTTTTTGAATACCTGCACCTCTTTAAGTAGATTTTTCATAAAAATGATGGTCCTAGGCACAGGTTTAGTTTTTGTCGGAGTCGACTCATCGAATCATTTCTCGATTGAATTATTGGGGGGACTAGTTTTAGGTCGTTCTTTTTACTGTACTTCAGATTGAAGTTCTTAAACGTTGTGACCCAGTCTCTCCCGCTTTCATAATTGTTCCGACCCCTCTTGAGGGGAAGGAACTATATACTCCAATTGTTTTTTTGTTCAGTCAATTTTGGCAGATCGATATATTCATCGTAGAGAGTTGAGACTGGTATCATTAGAAAGCTTGTCCAGCGTAGAATATCGAATTAAAAAGATTTTTTTTTAATTTTCGTTTTTACAGAGAGTTATCGAGGTTTAAATTTTGAGAAAATAGAGTGAATTCCGGTGAGATTTTATTCACACATTCGGGAATTTTTGACTAAAACTTCGCCAATTTTGCTAAAATTTGTTGATTTTTTGTAAAGACAAAAAATTTTTTTAGGCTATTTTTATTAATTTTTTTTGTCAAAAATTCTGGCTAAATTTTTTTGTCAAAAATTCTGGCGAAAATTCTGGCACGAAATAAGTTTCTTTAGTCCAGTTTGATTAGATATACAGGAAATACTAACCCAAACACTACTAACACAATCTTTGTAGACTCAAAAGGGGGCTTTTTCCCAATTCCGTTGAGAGTGCTCTGTAATTAAAACTTTGCCGTTTTTTGTTTAATTTACTCGTTGATTATCAAAAACGCAGCATCTACTTTTGATTTTTTAACTAACAAAATATCAATATCTATAACATTCGAATAATTAAGCTTATGAACAAACAGCATTAGAAGGGCTAGTTTTGGACCAATCTTGAACTGGTATAATCCAAAAGTAATTCGCATTGTAATCAGTCGATCTTTTTTATGAAAAAAAAATTTGACCTTTTCTACATTAATTAAATAACAGAACATTTCAAACCAAAGCTTACCAATGATAGGTCCAATTGGATTCCTAAATAGCTCCACGTTGTCGTATACAGTTGTTTACTTGGAAGCTTATGGACGTTTTGACTTTTTAAAATATTTGATTTTCAAATAAATTATGACTTATTGAACTTTGCCTCTATTTTTCTCCTATTTTGGTCAACTTGGAGCTCATTGTCAGCAATGAAAGAATGATTCTTCTTTCTATCGAAATCAAATTCAATCTTTGTTGCGGTTTTACGCCTTAAGTTATGGTTTTCTGGCTTTGATGTTACTAGATTTTACATTTTTAAAATTTTTAAATATTTGCACATTTTTCAGTTTTCTAGTTTTGTCACATTATCACGTTATTGACAGTTCGTATATCACAATATTGGCGTTCAAAATAAGGCACTATTGATAATATTAAAATCTTGAAGATATAGTGTATGATTTCAACGGCTTCGACACTACTTTCTCAAAGAATTTATTTGAATTTGTTGAATTTTGTCTTTAACTGTCCTTTTTACTTTGTCTTTTTAGTCATTTGAAAATTCCAGTACAATGATCCGGTTCCATTGGCTTTTCATGGAAGAATAGATGATCCGATATTCTGACGTTAGTAGATAGCTGATGGCTTTTATGACTCTGAAAACAATTGTTTTATAAATTAAAAAAAAAAACACTTTGTAACTTCGCAATTTTGCTCCTTTTATTGTCGTTTGTTATCTAGTCTCGTTAATAGCGAGCCAAATATGACATTATTGTTTTCAAGGGATGGTTTCAAGAGGGATTGTTGTCACACAATCTAATGTTTTTAAAGAATTCGTTGACTTTACTGGCTTCGACACGGAAAAAAGTATTGATTTTTGATTTTGTCATGTTTGACGTTCTTTTCATAGACGTAAGACATATTCGGGATAATTTCAATTCTCAAGGCCTTGCTTTGGAAGAATAAACAAACCTATTTAATTTTTTCATTCAGTAATTAATTTCGCTCATGTCTTTGGACATATTTTTTTTCGAAAAAAAATTAGTGTTATTTAATTTTGCATTTTTTTCCTTCTTATCTACTTGTTACCTAGCTAGCTTCATTAATGAGAGGTTATATAATGCATTATAGGTGCTCGCAGAAAGTGCAATCGAACTTATTTTGATGGCAATAGTATGGCTTTGCGGTTTCGAAAGCGTTTTCTGTCAAAGTTTTAATTGATTTTTTGTTTGTTGTTTATTTGTTGTTAATAGCCGCCCTCATCTTCTCAGCCGGCTATTATTGAGGACGTATTTTTTTTTACTTCGTCAAACTTTTTTTCGCTTTACCATTTTGCCGCTTTTTCGACATTTTGCGTGAAATCTTTTTGACTTCTCTAGGCTAGTTTCTCTCTTCTCTCATTCTGCTAAAAGTGAATTTGAACATCAGTTGCTAAGCAAAGCAATTCAAAATGAAAAGAGTCGGTATAAAAAATTGAAGTCAGAAATAGAAACGGGATAAACCCATAAAGCCCAATTTTAGATGCCCGCTATTTGAACGTCGTTCCTATAAGTCTTAGTTACCATCTCTAATGCTTATTGGTATTGATAGTAGCCCCTGTAGCCTCTAAGAAACAGAAGTACGTTATCTTCAACTACGAAATGCCATCAAAATAAATCGCACTTAAAAAATGTTTTAGTACAAAAATCTTTTTCATTATCTTCTATTCTTTCAATCCCAATCATGCTTATTGGAATCAACGGCGGCTATTTTCCGGCAATCTGCCGGCTATGTTTCTTTTTGTAACCGCATAAAAAATTGAATACCAGCAGTTGTTAATTCCTTCTATAGAAGCATTGGTAATCATACACCTATGGGGTTTTTTAGTTGATTTCTAATGGTTTTCCCTAATTTGAAATTAATTGTTTTTAAAAAAACTAGCGTGCTTTTCAACTTTACTGTTTTTGTACTTTATTGTCTAATTGTTACCAAGCCTTTTTATTGAGTAGTCCCATATCTTTTCTGATGGATTAAAAGTTATTTTGTTTAAGAGCAGTTTTATCTGACGCTATTTTGTCTTTGTTATTAAGTTTTGTTTTTTAAATTGGACACGAAGTTTTTGATGTATTTAATTTTTGTTGTTGTTGTTTGATTTTGCTGTTCGTTTTGACTCGCTTTCTTAATATTTGCACATCTCATCAATCTATTGCACCATTATTCACTCCACCACTGGGTTATTTGCTTGGAGGCTATCTTATCGTTCATACACCAATTTTTAAAAAAAAATACTTGAATTTTTGGGTTTTTCTATGTTTCTCATTTGGTTGTCAAAATTGTGGATGAGCGGGGTCGGAACCTTATGTGCAATTGCACATTACCGAGTCGCCTTGTTAATATAAAAATTATGCAATTTTTCTTTAGTCACCGAGAACTCAAAAATATCAGTACTTGCAGGAATTTCTTGCGATCATTGAAAGAGCTCGAGCATGTCACCATTTGTCAAAATTTACAGTAAGGCGCCTAGCTCAATCAAGCCAGCTATTTTTGAATCTATTAACAAGTTCATTTTTTCATTGGTAAAATGGTTCATGCAGCATGAGTTGTCTAACCATTCCAATTATTGCATATTAAAGCAGTAAGTAAATCAATTATAGATGAACATATTGTGCAAAATGAAAGAAGAATTTGACATCTAGCGGTTGCCTGAAATGAGAACTACTGATTTTGCATAAGCAATACAGCAAAAGCCAGAACATGCAATTGACGGTGGTTTAGGGCGTATGAGCGCAGGAGAGAGTCAAAAGCTTTATCCGGGACTTCTCGTGCAGAAATAAACCATGTAAGTACTCAAGGTTAGTTAAGCTATTCCGTTCAATGAACCTGCTGCATTCAAGTTGTGCAATACCTGATGTCGAAAATAGTGGAACGTTTTGCGATTTGTTATATGACTGTAGACCTTGTTTATCGAAGACGACATGGGAACCAACATAACTGCTCAATTGAGCAGCTACACGTGTGAGTAGATGACATCCAATTAGATAATAAATTAAAACTGCAAATCGTTAACTTAGAAAATGGTATATTTTCGATGTGGTTTGTTTCTTTTGATGATCCATAAAATCAGTACTTAGAAATTCCTAGAGCAGGCGTGTATACTTTGATGCTTATATTAATTTTTAAGGGTAGAAACCAAGAGGTGCAACCTTTTTTGCTCAGCGTTTTTTGACAAAAAGATATTTGACGGAGATGCTATTAGCTAACAAAAGTGCAACGCCTTTCCAAAGGTTTTGGTTCTCAAGGGCTAATTTTTAAAGCAAAAGGAGATGCTTAAATTGAATGTTCTATCATGAAATTTTTGCAACTATTACAAAAGTTTCCCGAGTGCTGAATTCCATTCATTTTTAGTCCGGAGTCTTCAATTTACTTTGTTCATTTCAAGAAAATTTCAGTGATAAGATGGTTGATGCCAAATGCTACAGGCCGAGTACATTCGTTTAATTGCTCTCAAACAAAGTTGTAGCAATTATATTAGTCCTGTTAGTCTTTTTACGCGATTTTTTGCTTGGCCGATTTTTCGTCTGACCTATTTGACTTTTCGTCCTCAAGAACAGGATAACCAGGTAGCGCCTAGTGGGCATTAAGTGCTCATAGAGCCTTTTAGCTCAGTTTCCAAGTATGCGATTCACAAACTGTTTTGGAGACTTTTACTTCTGGTCTGAAGGGCGGTTCTTAGAAGTTGACCCCCCCTCCCCCCACCACAAAAGCCCCAATCCCCACCCCTGTGCAGATCGTAAGGTCACCGTGCAGGCAAAGACCACCCTCCCACTATTGCCCACCCCCACCCCCTGCAGGCCCCCTTTGCAGCCCCTCCTCCCCTCTTGCTGCGCTCACCTCACGCCCCTTCAATTAAGCTAAAGCTAGCCTCACAACCGTGGCTAGCTACTGACGAAGCCAACAAGTCGTTTGAGAGCAATCACCCGACGTTAGTCGGTTGTTTTTTGTCAGTCTGTAATATTACCTATCGGCGATCTTTTTTCCCAATTCTTTCCTTTTACAACGAGAATTTGGTTACATTTTTTCGCTAGAACATATGAACCAATTGTTTTTAGTTTTCTGTAACGCTTCTCCGCTTTGAACGTTACTGATTTTTGTTCCGACCCCACTTGTGGGGGGAGGAACTATATACTCAAATGGGTTTTTTTTGTTCCGTGAATTTTGGCCGACCGATATATTCATCGTAGTTTCATGTGAACACTGCATATTTGGTTCACTTTTGTTCACTTTTACCGTTATTTTCGTTCGAATTAACGTTTTTTCTACAAAAAATTTAATTCAAAACAAGATTTCACGCCAAAAAGTAAATCAATTTTAGGTTTTTAATAGACGAAAGGAGATAATAAAGACTAGTTCTAGTCTTAGAGGGAAGTTTAATATATAAAAAAAATTCGAATTAGGTTTGGGAGCTCTTTTTTTTTAAGAAACTTTTGCAATTTTTTTGTTTTTTCAAGTCACCTAGAGACTACTAGACACTTTGAATATCGAATTTCCGTCAATGACAAACCTCATTTACAATCAAATCGTTTCGAAGGGATCGCTCATGTTTTTTTTTTGGACTCGTATCTCAAATTTCGTAATTTCAAATGAAATTTTGATTTATTTTTTGAGGTTTTACTAAAGTTTTATAATCCTATGGCATAAACTTGTTGACTAAAGGTGCAATAGATTTGCTAATAAGCATTAAGTGAACCTATCTAGTGCTGTGAGTGGACAGCTAATGGCTGTTAAGATTTTGAAAATAAATTTTCGAAAGTTTTTTAAAATTAGTAAATCATAAACTTATTTTTGTGAACTGTAAGTTCGTCTCAGTAAAAAATGGATTGAATTCCTTCATACCACTGCAACATAAGTTAATCTCATTGGCGGCTTTATCAAATAACTATTGGTTATACGTCTTCAACGCCACAAGATTTCAAATTTTTTTTAAAAATTTTTTGGACATTTTATTGGACGTTTCATTGGTTCATTTTGAAATCTTATCACGTCATCCTAATATTGATGGCTACATCTTCCTTTAGTGAAGACGTCCAAAGGATCATAGATAAAACTTTCTGAGAAAAAAATATGGTTTAAATGGCTTCAACACTTTCTTCTCCCTTTTTTCTAAAGAAATTTTGATTTTTGTCTGTATTTGTTGTTTTTTTTTCATAGTCATAAGACATATTGTGATGTCTTATTGATTACCTAGGCATCATAAAAATCCTTGTATTCACATCGTGGCATAGCTGAGTGTATTCATTGAATTGCTATGAAAGCTTTTGAGTTTAATGGCTGTTAAGACTTTAAAAATATTTTCTTTATTTTTTTTAACATAAATCTATCTTAAGCTTATTTTCGTGGATTGTAAGTCAGTCTCGGTAATGACAGAACCGCTTTTTTTTCTACATCAGCAACAATTTATCTAATTAGCGGTTTTGTCTTCTAACTTTTGGTTTTTTTGACTTCGGTGCACGAGTTTTCATAATTTTTATAATTTTTGGATTTTTTGTAGTAATTTTGGTTCCTTTTGAAATCGTATTACATTATCCTAATATTGATAGCTCCCATTGGCTTAGTGAAGACGTTCAATGGATCGTTGAAAAAGTTTTCAGAGAAAAAAGCTTATGGTTTAAATAGCTTCGACACTTTCTTCTCTCAATTTTCTACCGAACTTTTGGATTTTGCCTGTTTTTGTTGTTGTTTTCATAGTCAATGACTTGTTGTAATGTCTTATTGATAACTTTTGAATGACAAACATCCTAGTCGTCACATCATCTAGGCATAATTTAGCGTATTAAATGCCTTCCATTGAAAGCTGTAGAATTTTTTGACTTTGATACTATGGGTTTTCTCAAAAATTTCGTGGTTTTGATGTATTTTTCTTTGCCATACGACTTATTGTGATGAGTTATTGATGTACATGAATGAAACCTATGATTGCTATTTCATCGAGGCAGAATTTAGTGTGTTTAATTAACTTAAAATGTAGCATTTTTTTAAAATTCAAACATCTATTTTTGTTATCTCTTCATTTGGTTGACAATTAAGTCTAAAATGTAGATGAGCTCGGGTCGGAACATCATGTGCGAACGCACCTTAACGAGCCGCCTTGTTCAATAGAAAATTAGTGACGCAAGAGTGATTATCCCTGAAAACAAAACGAATTAACGCAAATTTTGTGAAAATACTGAAAATGTTATGCAGTGATTTTGAATTTTACTTGTGCTTACCTCTCTTACCACTTGCTCTTTGTATCCTGCAAATTATGTTTGATACTCCTTCTTCCGTCAGAGATTTTGTGTAAATCTGCTGTACATTGGTAATCATCAAATGTATAGCTAGCTCAAAGTTGAGCAAGAATGAAGAAAAAAATGAACAAAAACTGCTTTTAAAGTTACTTTTCGGAACTATACTATCGATCGATTTTACCTTGAACTACGCTTCGGATTCTGAAAAGGTTTAAAAAATAAAAATGAGAAGAAATTTGATAAATCTCTGCATGAAAATTTGTTTGAGAATGTTGGGAACAATTAGAGAGTTACAAATTGCTTAAGAAGTGTCCAATTCAACTTAAACACGAAGCTGTAACAAATTTCAAAAGAATTACTCATCACTGAGTTCAAACATTGCGGCCTCAACACTTGAATTAATGTCTACCTAGCATGTTTTGGCACATTAGTTTTTGTTTAGTTCAGTGAGGTGAAATTTGTACCTTGATTCATTCTCCGTGTTTGATTGTATTTTTTATTCCATCGATGGATCAGTAAGAAGAACTGGCTTTTTGAAGACAAATGGAAAACACTTCAAATGCTTAAAGTGTAAAACTCAAAATGGTCGCGAAGCTAAACCCTGAACATTTCGGATCAGTTTTTCTGCTGTTATAAAATTTTTAGGGGCTTCGAAGTAATCGGCATCTGGAAACCAGCCCTTTCAGCAGTGTGCTTCAAAATTGCGTTTTCGAAGAGAGTGGCTGATTTTTACTAGGAATTATTTGCTTTATGTTGTTAACAAATTTCATCTGTTACATTAAAAGAATAAATGGTCTTGAAGGCTAAAATCGAATGGAAGCTATACATTTTATAAAAATTCATTGTGCATTTTATACAAATTCATTTTGCTCTGCGGAAGTTTCTCCGCTTTGAATGTTTGTTGTAAAATGAGTGATTTTATTTATTAAGAAGTTTTTTGCTGCAACCCTCCAAATGTATTCGCCGATTAGAAAATTTTTACCAGTTCGGTCTCAATATTTGTAATCCAAATTTTAGTTGTAAAATAAGCGATTTCAATGAGTAAGTAATTTTTCTGCTCCAATCATCGAAATTTATTCGGGGATCAGTACATTTTATCAGCCCGGACTTACAGAGCGCTGTCATTGAAAGATGCTAAAACGGTATCATTGGAAAGCCCATAAAACCTGAATTGTTGGAGACATTTTCAATTTGTTGGTTTCCGAAACAGTTTTTGAGGTTCAAATTGCTCATGAATGTCTCAAAATTAGGATAATAATAAAAGCCTGTTCTTGCTTTGTTGAGTCAATCTTGTGTGTTCACATTTTTTGCGATGACCTGGAAGAGTAGCAAATATGAAAAGCTCTGAAAAATTTGATTTGATGATTGGTTAGAGATTTTCACTTTATGATATCTTTTGCAAAATTAAGGCTTGGTTTTTTTGAAACCTCCACTGAAAGTCGGGTAATTCTTTCTTTTCCATTTCTTCATCTTAACTTTCTTCAACATTTTAGCATCCCAGATTGATCTTGATGCCTTACAAAATTGAAATAAGTTTTTGCTTGTCAATTTCTCTGGAATTAAGCATTTTTTGTAGCCATGACTGGACAAGGAGATTTGGTTTTTTGTAGCCATGACTGGACGATAAGATTTTTTAGTGTATCTTTTCACGACTTGATGTTTCACTTTGTTTTCGAACCTTGACGCCTGTTCTCAGTGCTTGTTCTTCTAGAGCTATTGGTCCAATGTTTTTTTCCGTTGTTTTTTTTTCAAAGTTATCGAGCGTCAAACAATAGGATCAACTGATAATAGAAATTGATCTTAAGCACCTGTCGATTTAAGTAGCAATCAATTTTTTGTAGTCATTTTTCTTGAAAATCTTGTTCTCTACAAAACTAGATTTCTGTATCAGCTTTATTTCATTTTTCTTGATTACTAATATTTCTTTTAGTGCACAGTTCCGAAGTTGACGAGATTTTTTATACTGTTATGATTATACTGACTTAAGAATGTGATGATTTTCGACTTTTTTTGAAATTTTCTCATAGTTTTTGGTCGTCTTTTTTTCTTCAAATTTTTTGTTTTCAAAACCTCCAGTGCCCTCTGCTATTGAATCAAAGATGCAAGGCTTTGAGTTTCTATATTAATGGATTGTTTAATGGTTTTGGCTTGTTTCGTAAAATCTAAGCTTCTTGGATTGTTGGGCTGCTGCCTTTATTTTAGGAATCGAAGATATTATTGAGGGTCGTAATAATTAGGCTGGTAATAATTGGAAATTCAATGTTGTATTGATCTTACTTTCTTTAAAAATAAACATTTCCTTAAGTTTTCTAACTCTAACTTTTACAATTCTCATGATGTTATACTAATGTTGTTAATATATGTCGTTATAGGTTTTTTATTGTTTTTATTTGTTGTTTTATTTCTTTCGCGTTTGTTTCATGCTTCTGTTGTACTCTTTGTCTGTTTTGGAATGTTCATTGTTTGCTTTATGTGAGGACGCAATTGAGCTCTATATTGAGTTTAATTTCGAGTCATTCCTGAAGCTTTTCGACACTTTCAATTTCATTACATATTTTTTGTTGTTGTTTTTCAATTGGAGTTTATTTCGGTTACAGTTTTTTGCCACGCCGAAGTAGCTAAGGCAGTGAAAACTAAACTTTTTATGGCGTAATTTTTTTTGAATGGAATGCAAAAAATGGTGTTGAAACACTTTTCCGGTTTTGAGACGATGTTTGCTTATGTACCTGGATTATGATTGGATTTTCTTGCAATTGCTAATATGTGACATATATCTTCTAAGTGTCGCAGGTTGAAATAATTGAAGATCCTGATATGCATTTGCTGGTTTTTGACGAAAACGGTTTTAATTTGAAAATTTTTCAATGCATTTTGAGTGCTGTCTGTATACTTATGTTCTTATTTGTTACCTTGTCCTTTAAGCGTAAGAAAAATATTGGGTATGTTTTCTGATGATTTATATTTTTTTTTGGCCAATGATTCCAATTATTTACCATTTATCTTAATAAGAGGTTGTTATTTGCGTTTTTTTTTGCATAATTTGATTTTTTTGTATGTTGTTTCGGCAACATTATTGAAAGGTGTGGCATGTTTTTTATAACTGGGTTTTATAGGTTTAGATTTCGACAGACAAGTAGGGACACCTGTTTTTGTTTGTGAGAGAATAATGAATTTTGAAGCTTAACACGTTTTTCGTAGTCCTTGTTTTATTTGTTTTTAGTTGCATTATTGAAAGGTCAAATGTACTGTCTAACTTCGGATATTTTTTTGTTTAAAGATTTTAGTATATAGTTATTGAACTTAATGACGTGAGACTTAAACAGTAATTCGCACGGTTCTTGTTATTTTTTGCAGGTACTGCAGTAATGAAAGGTTGTTTGCTCTGCCTAATAATGCATAGTTAAACGTTAGCATAAATCTTTAGTTTATTATTTGAATAACGTATATGCAATTTACTTTCAAAAAATTGATTCAGTTTTGAACTTTGAGATCCTTTTTGTTCTTCTGCTTCTGTCCTTCTAGTGCATTTGATAAATTTTAGTTTTTATTATTGCAAAAAATTTCAAAGATTTCTAACAGCTCATAATGAAATCTGTTTACAATTCCTATTATGTAGCTATCGGTTTAATTTCTTTGATACAACGTGCTGATCTGAGAGCGCAGTTTTTGTTTTTTTTTTCAAATCTTTAATTTTTTGTTAACCAGTTTTCATGTAGGACTATTTTAGTTGATGGAATAGTACGCTGGTAAGGAGAGTGGCAATCTGGTCTTCTGTTTGTACACTTCCTTGGATTGTTATTCAGGGCTTGCTCTGTTATACTATTTTACATCGCCAAACGGACATTCAATTTCTTTTAAGCTGCTCCTTATCGTCAATCGATGGTCAAATCGTCTCATCTTCTGTCGACTATAGTTTATTTTCAGTCTTAATTATTTTATAGGAGTGACTGCTAATTGCAGAATCTAAAGTAAACGTGGACAGGATCAGAAGCGAAATACGGAAGTCACTCTTATTGACAGTGATTGTATTGATAAAAGATTTTTGTTTGTGCAATTTCTTTCTCAATGTTAGTTTTGTAGTTAGTATTGTACATGGTTGCTGCACCTATTCATTCCTTTATCTGTTAAAGGGTTAACGTTGATTTTTACAGCCATATTTATTGATTCAGTGTTTGTATCAACATTTTAATTTTTATCGTTGTTAATAGATTCAGTTGTTTAAACCTCGCTCTAAGTTTTTAACAGGCTCTTGATCTCATAGGTTTTGCTTTCTGCTTTTATGAAGTTAGGAAACCTATAAAAAGCGAACAAGGTGAAACTAGTGCAGTGATCGGTTTAAAATTTCTTAAAATACTATTTAATAGAACTATAAGGCTTTTTTGGTGGAGTTACATTTTTTTTGCATTACTTGTTGCTCTCAAAAGACAATTATTGTGACAACAGTGAATTTGTTTCAGTTCCACAGTGCAGCACGTTTCAGTT
The DNA here is from genome assembly GCF_964194025.1 of Convolutriloba macropyga. NCBI lineage: Eukaryota > Metazoa > Xenacoelomorpha > Acoela > Convolutidae > Convolutriloba > Convolutriloba macropyga. The sequence continues at coordinate 19,223,144 of NC_134475.1, forward strand.
CCACAGTGCAGTATGTGCATTCGAAAGCACGCAACCACCTCCAATGCACAGAGATATTCTTGACATATGTGAACCTTGATCGCTCGATTCCCCAAATGCGGCGAGTTCGGAATCAACATCGTGTCGCTCTAAACAAATACCTATCAGTCGCCTCCGCTCGCTGTTATATTATACCTGTACAAGTTACAAGCAAAATTAATTGTTTGTTACACTTATAACTAGCAGCAGTTATGCGTGCACTAGGTTGTGTCCTATAATGTATGGATATATCACCTCTATAACTGCTTCCCTGATATTCCCTTCTAAGACTCCCGCTTTACAATTGTACGCTGTTCGAGTTCTACCATAGCTACATTTATTTTATCCCTCCTCTTTCGACACATTATACTAGCTCTCTATCTTGTTCTCTCTACAACCGCGATTGTTTGCGTGCTACAGCACGCAAATTTGTTCAGTCCGAGAGCTCTGTCAAGCAAAATAGAGATAAAATGTGTTCAGAGCATGAATTGAATTCAATTTGAGCTACTATTAGCTTGAACAGAACGTGGTTTTGTAGGTTATTTGAAGCAAAATTTGCGGTTAACGTAGTTTTGAGCCGGTAGATCTCATTTTCAGCGTTTTCTCCGTGAAATTTTGATCAAAATATGATCTTTTTTTGTGCAAATTTTTTGAGGTGCAATATTTGTTAATACTTTGAACGATAGAGCTGTGCATCTAGGTGCGCAATATGTATGTGGATTGTGTTAACTTCGTATCACCTTGTTGAGGTGCCTAGGACGATGGTCATCAAGTATCTGTGACGGATCTTTGGATCATCGCTTCTCGGCCTTTTGGCTAAGATCATGAAAAAGTACAGCATGCAACGGGAAGTGAACCCCCTCCCGGGGGAGCCTTGGACTTTCGAAATCAGCGCCTAAGCAACTGTGCTAAAGGCGCCTTGAGTATAGTTAATTAACATCCAATTTTACAGCTTTCTTTTACTTCTAATGCTTATATGCTTTCTTAACCCCTTACATTACCATTATTATTTCTTACTTCGCCTTGTTTTCTATGCGGTTGAGGTAAATCCCTCCCGTTGAGTCGCCGTGGCGTGATCGCATAGAAACAGGAGACATTTGGCCCTGTCCCATTCTCGCCTATTTACCCCCTAAACAATTCCTTTCTCTTGTGAACTATAATGAACTCTAGTTTCTCCTATATTGGCGAACGTGCCGTTATTCAATTTCCTGTCAACTTCCCAATTAAATGCACCGCGTGTGCATCTGGAATTAGGGAATCCTCTTTCAAAAGAGATATACTACGGCACCAAAAATTTTGCAAAAGCTTACCGCCTAAATGCAGTTCTATCAAGTCAGTTGTGTTTCAATGTCACGTCTGTGGTGAAGAGAGTCCGGATCGCAGGAAAGCTACTACCCACCAGGCTACCCATTTCGGGGACCCCAAGCTAAAGATTCCGGAATACCCATGCACCAACTGCAATAGGAAATTTGGAACTCAGAAGGCATTGTCGAGCCACGTAAGATGTTGCAAACCCCCCGAAAATACTCAGACAATATCGATCCTTCGTGCCATCGAGAATATCAGACACGAAGTGGAGATTGCAACAGTAGTGCCCGAGCCCGAAGAATTGCCCGCTATAATGCCCGAGGCGCCGATGCTGGCTGCAATGCAGGAAGTGCCTGTGCCCGCTGCAATGCCCGAAGTGCAAGTGCCCGCTTCGGGGGCCGCATCGCCCGCTGCAATGCCCGAAGTGCATCAGCCCGCTCCGGTTGCCGCTATGCCCGAGGTGCAAGTGCCCGCTTCGGGGGCCGCATCGCCCGCTGCAATGCCCGAAGTGCATCTGCCCGCTCCGGTTGCCGCTATGCCCGAGGTGCAAGTTCCTGCTGCAGTATCCGCACCCCTCGCCGCAACTAATGAAGCATACCCGGCAATAGCGGACCCAAATTTCAATCCAGATCAGTGGATACAAGCACTGATGCCTCCGAAGCCAAGACCCAACAAAGCCAAGAATCACACAAAGAAGGCTCTTTCACGGAACGAACTGCAAGCTCTCTACAGCAAAAGTACTAGAAAGGCCATGGATGCTTTGCGAGGAGCCAAACAAGTCAACTGCCAAGTACCTGCAAACCAACTTTTCAGCGAAATGCAAATGCAGTTTGACAAAAAGGAAATGGTTATTGGTTCTTTTGAGTTAACATGGCCGGAGTGCAAAGATGGCATTGAAGAGCTTATGGAGCCTTTCACAAAGGAGGAAGTAGAGAAGGCAATGAAACACCCGGATTCGGCTCCTGGCCCGGATGGCTGGTCCTACAGTCAAATGACTCGAATTCCCTGCTTCAGCGAGCGTTTCCTCGAAGGTGTCCACAACATGTGTGCTACCTCGAAAACTCCCAATTCCTGGAAAACCTATGAAAGCCTGCTCCTTTTCAAGAACCCTGCTGGGTATAAGGAAGGGGATGAAGTTGTCTTGAAAAACTTCAGACCAATTGCGCTATCAAATGTAAGCTACAAAACCTTCACAACAATGCTTTCGAACCGCATAACGAAGTGGCTGAAAATCAATGATGGTGTGCACTGGTCTCAAAGGGCTATTTTCAATAGAGATGGTGTGAAGGATAACACACTGCTAGTAAATGCCGCAATTCAAAGCAAGCGAACCGTAATTTTCTTCGATCTGTCTGATGCTTTCAACAGCGTTTGCCACGATCTTCTTTTTCGTGGATTGAGAGCTAGTGGGTGCCCTGACTTTTTAGTTAGCGTAATAAACAGCATCTATAAGGACTGTAAAACAATACCTATCAATCTTAATAAGGAACAACTGGGATCCCCTGTCAATATCGGGAGTGGGGTCAAGCAAGGATGCCCTCTTTCTGCGACACTTTTTAACTTCTTTATCGACCCAATCCTGCGTGCCACCCATGCAATGGGAGTTACATGCATGGGATACATGGACGATCTTGCGGCTATTATCCCGCCAGATCTTGACCCACAAGTTATTGTCGACAAAATCAGCGACATCGCATCGAAACTCGGCATGAATTTTAATGCCAAGAAATGCGGGGTACTGAATGCGAAATACAGCATAACATTGAATGGAGCTCCAGTTCCTACAATTTCTGACACAAATATCTACAAGTACCTGGGAACCAAAGCATCAAAGGAAAAGCTGCACGGTTTACTGGAAACACTGGATAACTTCCAGGGGGATTTGGAGATGGTAATGAAGAGTGAGCTCACCCCTATGCAAAAGCTGCATGCCATTCGAACCCACCTCTTTCCCAAACTACACCACCTAATCAAGAACAGCTCTCCACTGCAGTCTCATCTAAAGAAGATAAACGCAATGCTAAGGGGAGTGACAAAATCGATCTGCAACCTGCCTGAGAAAGCTTCCAATCATTATATACACATGAATAGAGAACATGGTGGCCCAGGCATAACTGATACAATATGGCTACGTCGTACCCACATTGTTAACTCTCTCATGTCTTCGTTGAATGACAGAACGAACTACGGGCGCACAATGCACGAGCTTCTAGGCCTGGACGAGGAAGGCTGCTGGACAGCTATGCTACGAGCCGAATCGAAAGCAGGGTTGCACCCTATCGTCCGAGAGTTTGCTTCGGCACTGAAAGCTTTCAGTGTTTCAAATGAATGCACCTACGCTATCGACAAAGATCAAGATGGGAGATATCGACTTCTGAAGAATGGTGCCATAATTCCTTTCGGTAGTACTCATCTGAAAACCATCAGCAACAACATACACTTGAGATTGCTTCTCAAATGCAAGAACCAAGGTAGATTCTGGGAAACCCTACAACATACTCCCACTACTACCAGAGATGTGTACAATTTCCACACTAAACTTTGCGATTGGAGGTTCATCCATAGGGCCCGCTTGAACTTAACTCCGCTTAAAGGTGCCATAACTTGGATGAACACATCGAAAACTTGTCGAAGATGTCAACAACAGGACGAAACACTGACGCATGTCACAAATTCGTGCACTTTTCATAAGAAACGCATAATTGCCAGGCATAATGCGTTATGTGACCACATTGAAAATTGGCTGCCTGGAGATGCTACCTACTACAAGGAACAACGATTCGGCAATCTACAACCCGATTTTGTCATTGAGAAAGAGGATGCCATAATCATAGCCGATGTAAAGGTTACCATTGAGCATCCTAAAGCAGTGGCTACAGTGAGGATCGAAAATGAGAAAAAGTACGAACCACTACGAGAACACTTGAGCTTGAGGGGCAAACCTACAATCACAACGACCCTATCTTTCGGTGCTCTCGGTTCAGTATCAATGTCTACCAAACAGCAAATGAAATTAATTTTGGGCAATGATAGAAAAGCCATCACGACATTGAGACATCTAAGTCGAATAGCAGTACACCTGTCGCGGAACATAGCTGTACACCATCTGACAGGCATTGAACAAAGCTACTAAATGTATAAAAACTTGTCTACATGAACTCAAACTGATAATGAAAACTCATTTTTATCCTTTAAACTGATATTGAAAACTCATTGTCTATCCTTTAACTCTGTACATATTTCTTGGCGATTGCCGAGACCCTACATTCGACAATCATTCCAATACTTTTCTTTGTAATTCTATTTGTAATTCAAATATGTCATCTGTTCTTGTCAGCTTAATATCTGGCATGTCGGGCATTGCCTGGCACCAATATTAAACTGCGTTTTGATCCTCGGAGCCGACAAAGAAGCTTGCTTCAGTCGGTCCACGGATCGTCCCGGTCCTACACTACCGCCGGGTACGGTCCATCATTAGTCTGAATAAGTTTTAAAGATTCTGGAAGTATCCAGGACCGCAAGTGTCCAGGGCCGTATGTCAATGGAGTGACGGATATGTCCTAGCTTCTCGCATGAGCAGCAGAACCGAACTAGGTCTAACCGTTTTTCGCGAAAGGTCGAGGTCGTTTTTTTTAGTCAATTTTTCAAATTTTTGTATCCTAAAATGAAAAGGTCGTTTTGTATTTTGTGCAGGAATATATATAATATCATTAGAAGGTAGCAATTTTACGGTAACCTACATTAGAAGGTAGCAACATGGCCCTGCACAATTGCCAAAAATTTTGGATAAAAATTTTTCTGCGCAAAACAGAGTACAAGATTCAGCAAGACGGCTACTGCGTCTGTGCGTAGCACAGAATGTTCGAACATATGTCTCAATTTTACTAAGATCAGAGGAAACTTCATTTCAAGCAGGAAGAGCTGTTCTCTGTATCAATGAACTGTGATCATGTTTACTTCATGTCAGCAGGTACTGGGGAAATCTCTAAAATAAAAAATCTCCAAAGAACAAAGCGATTTCATTAAAAGTAACAGTTAAGAATATGAGCTTTCTTTTCTAATTTTTAAAAAAAAAGACTTTAGTGCTCAAGATTTCTATATAAACATAAGCAAATTGAGGAGTTTTCAATCAAGGCGAAAATCGGCGAATTTAAAAGATTGTTTCCAGAGTTGACGTGAGAAAAAAACTTGAAGTCAAAGTTGTCTCAATTTTTCTTACCAGCATTTTGTGTCATTCTGGTGAGTTTTGCGTGTTATGAAATGAAACGTCTGTAGGCTCAATTGAAGAAGGTAAATGTTTCAGTCAAACAAAAATAACAAGACACGATTGTGTCGAAAAACATGCTTCCGGTCGTTCTCTCGAATTGTTCTCTTTTTTAGTTCTGATTGTTTTAAAATTTGACATACATGGGCAATCAAGTTAACTTATAGCCAGTTTAGATCCCAAATAAGCTGAGGGAAATAATTTTAAGCTTAAGCGTAAGTTTATCGGGAAATTTACTTTTGAAATATTGTCTCCCTAAAACGAAAATAGCCATGTTTTTTATTAAGAGCCATGTTTTATTCTAGCTGAAATATATAGAAGGTTTCTGTGAGTATCCATGAAATCAAACTGCGCATCGATTGGAATGAGCGTACAAATCATAAGTTTTTACAGAAAACTTAAGTAACAGGAGAGACAATTTTAGAAAGTAAACTCTCTGGCGGACATTGATGTCAAATTTGAAGGAATTTTTCGTCGGTACTTGGAAAAAAGACATATTTTTCTACTTTTCTAAACAAAAAGTTACTTTTTTACATGAAAGGATCACCTACAGATGGCTGTTGGAAATTTAAAGAGCCTTGAATTTCAACCAATTAAGAATCCGAAAACGTAAGCGAAGACGGAATTAGAGAAAGTAACAATATTTTTTATCGTTGTCATGTCAATAAATTATGTTTCCTGGCCTTCTCACCTCAAATATGCCAATATTTGTCTATTATATCAATTTTTAGTCAGATCAATTCTTAATTTGTCCATGGGAAATGATTTTCAACATTAATGTAGGTACATATGTGTGAAATATTAATTTTCGTATTCTACCTGAAAACCTTGATTATTTTCTTTCTTTCAACGGAAAAGTACTTATTTTTCTGCATGTTTCCATCCCCTTTTTTTACTAGGCTTGATATCAACTTTTCTGAAATTGCTGCAGAATTATGGGTAGTCCGTTAATTTTGAACTATACATCAAACATTTTTCTTGTATCAGAAGTTTTTATAGCTGCGAAGCTATATTGCGGTGCTCTTGGTTTTTTTGTTTCGTCGTCTGACGCTCTTTTTTCGTTTTACATTTTTTCACATAGTAAAGCTGAAAAAGTCAAGTTTTCTAAATGGCTTCTTCCTCTCACTAACGGCATTTGCGCGCGTGACGCCCTTTCTCACTCGCTTTAGCAAAAGTTTTTAGGTTATTTGCGTGATTGTGACTTACCTCACTGTAAAATATGACTTTTGCACTTTAAAACTTAAGTTTAGTTTGAATTTTTTTAAGGTCCAGGGAACTCCCGTCCCGATCCTACACTATCGCCGGGTACGGTCCATCACTAGTTTGAAAAAGTTTTGAAGATTATGGTAGTATCTAAGAGCTTAAGTGTGCAGGCCATATGTCAATGGAGTGACAGATATGCTCCTAGCTTCTCGCATGAGCAGCAGAATCGAACAAGGTCTAACGGTTTTTCGCGAAAGGTTGAGATCGTTTTTTAGTCGTTTTTCAAATTTTAGTATCGTAAAATGAAAAGGTCGATGTATTTTGTGCAGGAATTTTAATATCATTAGATAACAATTTTACGGTAACTGGGGAAACCTTATTTTTGGATAAAAATTTTTCTACGCAAAACTGAGAACAAGATTCAGGAAGACGGCTACTGCGTCTGTGCGTAGCACAGAATGTTCGAACATTTGTACTGGCCTGCTGGAAATCTCTAAAATAAAAAATCTCCAAAGAACAGAGATTTCATTAAAAGTAACAGTTAAGAATTTGAGCTTTTTTCTTTTCTAATTTTTCTTAAAAAAGAATTTAGTGCTGAAAATTTGTATATGAAGTTAAGCAATTTAAGGAGGTTTCAATCAAGGCGAAAATGGGCGAATTTTAAAGATTGTTTCCAGAGTTGACGTCAGAAAAAAAATTGAAGTCAAAGTTTTCTCATTTTTCTTACCAGCATTTTGTGTCATTCTGGTGAGCTTTGCGTGTTATGAAATGAAACGTCTTTAGGCTCAATTGAAGAAAGTAAATGTTTCAGTCAAACAAGAATAACAAAAGACACGATTATGTCGAAAAACATGCTTCCGGTCGTTCTCTCGAAATGTTCTCTTTTTTAGTTCTGATTGTTTTAAAATTTGACATACATGGGCAATCAAGTTAACTTATAGCCAGTTTAGATCCCAAATAAGCTGAGGGAAATAATTTTAAGCTTAAGCGTAAGTTTATCGGGAAATTTACTTTCGAAATATTGTCTCCCTAAAACGAAAATAGCCATGTTTTTTATTAAGAGCCATGTTTTATTCTAGCTCAAATATATAGAGGGTTTCTGTGAGTATCCATGAAATCAAACTGCGCATCGATTGGAATGAGCGTACAAATCATAAGTTTTTACAGAAAACTTAAGTAACAGGAGAGATGATTTAAGATGAAGTGAAAAGATCAGTGTTTTTTCCTTCTTCTCACTTATTTTTCCTATTTGTTGTTCTCCTTTTTTTTTAACTCATAAGAGTTCTGTTGTTTAGGGCTCAGACAATTTTAGAAAGTAAACTCTCTGGCGGACATTGATGTCAAATTTAAAGGAATTTTTTGTCGGTACTTGGAAAAAAGATATTTTTCTACTTTTCTAAACAAAAAGTTACTTTTTTACATGAAGGGATCACGTACAGATGGCTATTGCACTCTCTCCGTTGACTGGAATTGTTACTAATTTTAGGGAGCCTTGAATTCCAACCAATTAAGAATCCGCAATCGTAAGAGAAGACGGAATTAGAGAAAGTAACAATATTTTTTATCGTTGTCATATCAATAAATTATGTTTCCTGGCCTTCTCACCTCAGATATGCCAATATTTGTCTATTATATCAAATTTTGGTCAGATCAATTCTTAATTTGTCCACGGGAAATGATTTTCAACATTAATGTAGGTACATATGTGTGAAATATTAATTTTCGTATTCTACCTGAAAACCTTGATTATTTTCTTTCTTTCAACGGAAAAGTACTTATTTTTCTGCATGTTTCCATCCCCTTTTTTTTTACTAGGCTTGATATCAACTTTTCTGAAATTGCTGCAGAATTAAGGGTAGTCCGTTAATTTTGAACTATACATCAAACATTTTTCTTGTATCAGAAGTTTTTATAGCTGCGAAGCGCTATTGCGGTGCTCTTGGTTTTTTTGTTTCGTCGTCTGACGCTCTTTTTTCGTTTTACATTTTTTCACATAGTAAAGCTGAAAAAGTCAAGTTTTCTAAATGGCTTCTTCCTCTCACTAACGGCATTTGCGCGCCGCGCGTGACGCCCTTTCTCACTCGCTTTTGCAAAAGTTTTTAGGTTATTTGCGTGATTAGATTTTGATCATATGTGACTTACCTCACTGTAAAATATGACTTTTGCACTTCAAAACTTAAGTTTAGTTTGAATTTTATAAAGGTCAAAGGAACTCATTTGTGCAGTATAGGTCCCTAATAAGAGGCTTCTGCGGAATGAATTTTAACAAGCTTTATTAATTTATCGCTGAATGTTTTTTACCTAGTTTTTTGAGCGGCTTCGATTTTTTTTTCAATTTAGATCTGTATCTGTTTCTATCTCTATTATATGGCACGCAGGTCTTTTCTGTCGCAGCTATTCCGGCAATCTGCCGGCTATGTTTTCTGATTTATCAATCAAGTGTTCTTTTTTCCGTTTGATTTCTGTCAAATGAAACTAATGAAGATAACCACCAGAAATTATGAGAGAGCTTAAAGCGTAAAATGTAGATTTCCAGGAAAAAAAAGGAAAATGTTTATGTTTATTACGTTTTTTCTAAAAATGTAAAGTTGTAACTTTAGGTTACCATATGTCGTGATAGTTTTTTTTTAACTATGACAGAACCCTATTGATCAGATTTAATGTCAAAAAAGCAAAATTGTGAATTAAATACTAGGAAGAAGAGAACAAAACCCAAAAATAGTAACCACAAATTAGCGTTTTTTCCCTTATTTTTTTTCGTCTTAAATCATTTTGAGAAAAAAAATGTTGAAACAATTATGGCGGACTTTTTAAATATTCAATCAAGTTTAATTAAGACACTGCAAATATTTGATAATTGAAATAGACAACATCTGCTTTTTTATAGTTCCCATAATTAAATCTTGCGGTTTATGTGACCCAGATATGCAAGATTTGAACAGTTTTGAAGATGAACGGCAGCATTGTGATTATTGGTTTCAGGTAACGTTAGTAACAGAGAAAACCTGATCGATGCTGACCTCATTAATTGGAGAAGCAAAACCAATTACAGCTCAAGTTCAGTTGCCAAGATATTCAGCCCAACAGGCGCAGAGCGGAGCCGAATGATGAAAGATGAGAACCTGAGCGCAATACAAATGCGGAAAATATTCTGCTTCAAGTCTTATTTTATGACATTCTGCTTTCTTCGTCTGTGTCGCAATGGCCATATCGTCTGGTTCAAAATATTGAAATTCTAAGGTGATGGTGCGGTGAAGGTGAAATAAGCTCACACTATTCAAATAATATCACTCAAACGGGGTTGTTTGAACTATACACCACGTCAGGAAAACTTAGGCGTGATTATTTGACAAAATATGGATTGAACTGTTTATCAACGATATTGAATATCCATTTTCTTTTTGATTTTTCAGGCAAATCCTTCCGAATAGTTTCACTGAAATCAGAATGAACGCCCGTATAGCCTTTATGTTGTATCATAGTGGTAGCTTATTGGAGCCAAGTTTTATATAAACAGAAGCAGAATTCAATTCTTGCGATCACTGAAATGGAAATATCAATTGGAATACAACTATGAAATAATGACGAACTTGGGCAATCTCCGACGAACTTGGAAAAACGCCCACTTTCCTATCATCACTTTATCATTCTTGGAGGTTATGATTTGTCTATATCAAATTTAGTAATTGCCCACGTTAAGTGTCGTTTTGTTATTAAGGGCTGCTGAGCTTACCTGAAATATACTCAAGGAAATCAATGACTGTGTAAATAAATGTGGAATTTTTTATCCAAATTACGATGTCTTTAGAAAAGATAATTCCTGCTGTACGGCCAGAAAAAAGGAGGCAGATTGATATACTAGATTTTAGCGTTTTGTAGTGGATTGTGCTCAGTTAGAGTAGGCAACTGTTCAGATCAAGATTTAACTATCCACTGAATTATAAATCTGACAAAATTTAAGCTTCAAAAATCTTGTAAAAAACGACAACGTTGATATCCTGTGACATTTACAATATTTCAATGTATAAGAGGCTAATTGATGTTTAAAGGTTAAAGTTAATATAATTGTTAAAACTTCTATTGGTTCTGTTTGGAGGTAATCAGGAATCAAGTTCAAGCAGTTATGAGATCATAGTATCTCATCACTTTTTCACGCTTGACTTCTTGATTTTTGAGTGATCTGAATTGCTTTCATTCCGAAATTAAATCTGTCGCTAATTTGATGTCGATTTTAAGTATATGTGAAAGCAAAGCTGATAAAAGTGGTTAAGGTGGGAGACTACAATCGGGGATGTCATGGGTTCGAAAACCTCCACGGACGTTATTTTTATTTATTTCAGCCGGCTCCCGAAATAAATTGCCTCGCCTGTCACTCGAGTGCAATTCGTCCGACTTTCTTCGGCTTATGTTTATATCTTAAAAAGAAGATATCAAACCTTAAGTTAACGGTAATCAAGACTGAATAAATGGTATATGCAAGACATTTTCATTTACGAGAAGTTCTGAAAACGTCATCGAGATTATATTTGAAGATTGTCTTATCAAGTCGAGCAATGTTAAATATCTTGATGTAAGATTTGATCCGTTTTTGTAATTTTTTTTTATAGCAATAGAGTGATTTTTGATTAAAAAAATTTTGGCTTTGTTTCTTAATCAGAACTCATCAGGTTGCTGGAAACCTCGGTTATGTCTTATTCGATCTTTCCTGCAGTCTTTCTTACTTGGTTTAGGGCAGTCTTATTGGGAATGTTACAAACAACTCATTTGAGGCAAATTAATACAGATATGTAGGAAAACGAAAGATCATACAATTCCGCAAGAGACTGCTAGCCTTCAGCAAACTTAGTTTTTCACGTTGTTATGAAACCTCACTGTATTGCTTGTTTTATAAACATACAACACGACTTCGTTTCAGCTTGATATAAATGGGAAGGACTTCAGAAATGTTTACGGAATTGAAAATGAGTTAATGTGGTTTGCCTTGAATTAAATTTTTACTACACATTTAGTATATCTGTCTACTGTTGTTATACATATTTTTTCCAAACTTTGTTTGTGCGGGCCTGCATGTGTGTGTTCGCGTGTGTGTCTGGGTGTGTGTGTTCTGGTGAGCAATGGCAGACTTGACAAACTCCCACTCTCGCTATCGGATTCCATCGGAGCAATCTTGGAAGTTATGATTTGTCTATCTGATATATAGAAAGTGCACAAGTTAAGAACTGGTCTGTGGTTAAGAGTTGATTGGCATAACTGAAACATGCTCAAAAAAAGCAGTGACAATGAATCACGAATTTTAATCAGAAGTCTTCAGAAAATGATCATTCCTGCTCTAAAGCAAGGAAAATAGGGGGAGGTGTAATGACTTTCGTACCTATCTTAAACTTAAATTCCTGTCAGACCTTTTTAAGGTAGATCGGATTAAGTTTTGACAGAGTCATTTTTGACTGTTTGACTAATAGAAAGCTGCGATCGAGGACAGTTTCCAACTCGGCATCTATTGGTAATTGGGATCGCGTTAAAACTTAGCTAGATGTGACAAAATAGGAAACAAATGAAACTATTCTGTGTAATATTGTTCAACAGTACGCTGCGCATCTCGAAGTGTCATTTTAAACAGAAAAGAATACCTGCTCTAAAATGTTATAAAAGAAATCTATGTATGGACATGTTAGAAAACTTGATTGTTAAAATAAATGATCCTGAGACTGGATTATTGTCTAACATGCAGCTTCTTTCACATGATGTTAGGTAGTCTGTTATTCTTATTCTATGTCAATGATTCTAAAGAGCACGCGGTTTCAAGCTGTCATTTTTTACCCAGTGCATAATGGTATACTTTTGGATTCGTGCTATACAGCTTTCCTGGAACAAGTGGAGATTGGCTCATTGCTTTCGAACGAAGTTTGAAGCAGTTTTTGTAAACGTGTGTGTTTCTTTTTATGCAACATTTTTGCTGGACGCTTTTTGCGCTTTTATTCTCAAATTTTTCAATTCTTGCGTGACATTTTTTACTTTTTAGTTTATTTTGGAGTGATCTAATTTGCTTTCATTCTGAAATAAGGTTGGTTGGTTGATGCACTTGTGAGGGAGTTTCGTAGATGAGTAGTCAAGAAGTCAGGTTGCTATCCTTCAGGTTCGAGTGCGGACCCCATTGGGGACGCTTTTTTGCACCCATAGAACATTTCTGAGCTGAACCCCCTCTAAATTAAATTCCCCCTCTCTCAAATCGAGAGCCGTTCATCCTCGTTCGAGAGCAGTTCATCCAACGCTAGTCGGTTCATGTTTGTTGATGGCTCGCGAACGAAGTTTGGAGCAATTATTGTAAACGCGCTTGTTTTTTTCTATGCAAAAATTTATCTTGACCGTTTTGGGATCTATTCTGTTTCGGCCCCAGTTTCTATATTTGTTGTTAAATACTACTTCACGTCGTAATAAACAGCACGTGGGCCTGGCTGAAGAGGGGGTAAATTTATATGTCCCCAAAGCTGAAGACCGAAATAAAATAGATCCCGTTTTTGCGCTTCTGTTCTAGAACATTCTTTTGATGTGCAATTACTTTCTCACGATTGATTTCTTCAATTTTGAGTGATGTGAATTGCTCCCATTAAGTCTATTGCTATATGAAGGTGATTGTAATTAAATGAGAAATTAAAGCTGGAGAAGCTGAGAAGTTAAGGTGTGAGACTATCGTCTTGGATGTAGCGGTTTTGACACCCTCCACAGACGGTATTTTATTTATTTCACCCGGTTCCTGAATTAAATTGCCCCGCCTGTCGTTCGAGTGCAATTCGTCCGACTTTAGTTGGTTTAAGTTTATAACTTGAAAAGATGTCAAACCTCAAGTTAAACGTAATCAAGACTGAACGTATTGTATACGCAAACCAAACAAAGAGAAATTCTGAAAACGTAATCGAGATTTTGTTAGAAAGTTACCTTATCAAGTCGAACAATGTTAAATATCTTGGTGTAAGATTTGATCCGTTTTGAATTTTCTATCTCAAAGCGAAATCTTATAGCAATATAGTAATTTTGAGTGACAATTGATCTTCCTAGCAGTTTTTCTCACTTGGTTTTGGGCAAGGTCACTAGGAACGTAACAAACTCATTTGAGGCTACTGAATACTGATATGTAGAAAAATGGAAGATCTGACAAGTTCGCAAGAGACTACTAGCCGTCAGAAGTCTTAATTTTCCACTCTTTGATATAAAGCCTCACCGATTTGCGGGTTTTCTAAACATACAACACGACTTCAACGCACCTCATAGTCTAGTCAATTCCTTCTGTTTTTGGAATATCAGGTATTAGAACTTTGAAGCCCCCAAAAAGCCTTAATCATGCAAGCTTGGGAGAATTTAGAATGACCCAGAACTGATAACCGTTTTGAAATTGACTTACTGTGGTTTGCCGTGAAATAATTTTTTTTATTCTACACATTTAACGTGTCTGTCTATTATTGTTATACATTTTTTCCAGGCTTCGTACATTTTTTTGCGAGACGGTTCTGTCTGCTAACATTTTGGCTTTTATGTATAATGTGGGTTTTTTTTAGTGTGTGTTAGATGTGTTTGTGTGGTGCTATTCTGTAGATAACAGTTTCATGTCTTACATCCTAATTATGATGAGGAAATCAATTTGAATTGTAGAATTTCAGAACGGGATGACTGCATTTGAGCTGATAATTTCTTTCGCTGAACATGTTTTCGAATACATGATTCCCAGCATGAAGATATGCGAAATGAAAGTAACTAGCATGTACAATGATGAGTTACTTGGAGCTCTAACATTGATGGAGCTTATCGACTGTCCAGAAAACTCTCCAAAAATTCCAAGTTTATCCCGAAAGAGGACGACGCCACATTCTAACGGAGTTGTGCATAAAGCTCGGAAAACAGTTCAACAGAAAACTTCTAACCCTAAGGACAATTTTACGGCATTAGAGCAAGATTTAATTTCTCTCAACTTGTTGCCGGAACTGTCGAACAAAGATTGTTCCTGTAAAATGTGTCCCTATGTTGCAAAACAGAAGGCTCACTTGAAAATTCATTATCAGTTGAAACACTTTGGGGGGCTGGCTTGACGATGCAATGTCAAATTTGTAATGTAATAGTGAAAACGAAGAGTTACATGAAGAAGCATTACATGACTGTCCATAACCTCAATGAGGTAGCTGCCGCGAATATGGCCGCTTCGAGCAGTGCCGACTCTTAACTGTGTAGAGTGCCCTGTTATTGTAACAATAGTAAAGCCAGAGTTGTGTAGTTTAATCATTCGAGAGCTGTTTATAGCTTCTGTATTATATTTCAATTAAGTAGATTGTTGGATTTTTATTGTTTGTTTGATTGCATAATTTAAAAATGGAAATTTCCTGGAAAAGAATAAAAGTTGTACGATAAGACAGTTGTTTTTCCTAAATCAGCTCCTTTATGTTTCAGACTTTCGCCTTTTAAACATCACTCTTAAGTAAAGGGAAAGAATTTCTGGATAATGATCTTTTTTCCTGGTCACAGTGCCCTCCTATGCTCTTACAGCGTTGAACAATTGTATCGGAAACAGCCATTGATTTTCAAGTTGAATTCTTATCCTCCTGAAATTTATTACAGGTGCAAGTTCAAAAACCGATTCTCTGGCTATTTGAACATGAGTAATATTGTAATTTTGCTATCTGTTTTATCCATCGTATTGTACACCCAGCCAGTAAAGCCTCAATTTTCTTGCTGCTTTTACTTTAAGCAACACCACATCCCTTTTCAACAACCACGAAGCGATAGTTAAAGCTATTGATGAGTATCTCGTACCTTGTTTTACGAACCAAATTTAATTATTTGTTTTTTTAGTCCTCTGTTTTTGCTTCAGCAATCGGTAGTGTCTCTACTACATGATGAAACGCCTAGTTGTAACGAATCTTAGATTGGTTTTTGCGTGACTGAATGGCAAATTTTTAAATAAATTTTTTGACAGCGAAAACTTCATTTCTATTTTTTTTAAATATTTTTGTCCGCGTTCATGATCTTGGATTTAACATGGCCCGTTCTTTCTGACTTTCAGTTGTTGTATTATCTTAGTTACAGCGTCAGTATTTGATAAAGTTTAAGAAACGCATTACAAGTCCTTCTCCTCAGGAAATTGGGAAAAATCTTAAATATGAGCTCAATTTTTTCAAGAAGTTAAAGTTTGGTTAATGGAAGTTATTGAGTTGTATGTGCTTGTTTTTAGCCGATTATTTTGAATTGTTCTGTGCTGCTCACTCTTTGCTGCCACTATTTCAAAGTTGATGTTTATGATGCTATCAGTATTTTAAAAAGACATCTGCCTATTTCTGTTACCCAAATGCTTTCAAAAATATTTGAGCGCCTTCTCTTGAACCAAACAACGGAACACATGGACAGGCGTCATATCATTAACCTAACTGAGTTTCATTTTCCGAATAACAAGTCAGCGACACATGCTGTTCTTCAATTAGTCGATACCAGTCCCGGTGATCTGAGACAAAACAAAGATAATATAGCATTTGTTTTTGATCTCGCAAAAGCTTTTTACTCCATTTCGCATGAAATTTTCTTGGAACGTTAAAAATGATTAAATCTTACAAATTTGCCGATGAATCTCTAACTAGGTTGAAATCATTACATGTAAGCAGATAGTTATGCTAAGTGGTAATTTTTCCGTATCTGAAATAATTGTTCATTAATAATTGCTCTTGAACGCAGTTTGGAGCAATTATTGTAAACGTGTTGGTCTTTTTTATGCAAATTTTCCGCTTGACCATTTTGCGCTTTTCTTCTAGAACATTCTTTGACTTCTCAAGTGACTTTCACGCTTTCGTTCTTCATTTTTGAGTGATCTCACTCCGAAGTGTAAAGCGTGTTGCTAATATAAAGTCGGTTGCAGCATAGCAAAAGAAAGAGTCAAATAGCACTGTCAGAAGTGCATATCTTTATGAAGAGGAAGGTCAATGGATCGAATCACGGTGGGGTCAAATGTTTTCCACCCGCCTGTCGTTCGAGAGAAATTCTTCCGCCATTAGTCGGTTTATGTTTTACATTGAAGAACCGTTTTAGGGGCTCTAATTTTTCTCTTATTTATCGACTCGACATATTAGTTGATTCAATTTGCCGACGATGCATATGATGTTTGCTACCACTCAGAGAAAGTTAATATAGCTAAATAAAGTCAGAACTTTTCGGACGAAACTGAAAAGTATGTGAAAGAAAGAACGTTAATTTTTAACTCTAACAAAACAGTTTGCTCGTTATTCATGAAGCAGTCTTGAAGTCATTTTTGTTATTTATAAGGCAGCTTTAATCAGCTCAGAGAAGTGCTGCGGATATCGGGCAAAAGAAATGTGATGGAAACCTTGTTTTTGGTATTTAGCTGAACAAAACTCTTGAACACAAAATTGTTGCTTTACAAAAGTGTGATTCCAAATTAAATTGAGGCATGTATGATTTAAAAGGTTAAATTATTTTGAAAAAAAAGCTTCCAAAGCAGTAGCTTTCAAATTTTATAATTAAACTTGAAGAAGATTTTAGAATGTCATGCCTACAGTTCTTCTTGACAATAACAGATGATGTTTTTGTTCAGCTTCTGTCGCCCAAAGATCCACAATCATTTGAAATTGTCAACAAGTGCGATCGCTCAATTGTTATTGGAGGTCTTGATATAGTCGAGCACCCACCCCTGGGAGAACAAAGGAGAAAGAGAGTTATCCATAAAGGTTACAGCAAACGGAAACCCTCAGGGGTTGCAAAGAAAAGAAAATGCCGGTCAACTAGGTCAGCGCCAGCCAGCAAGTCTTCTATCGTCTCCAGTTATATTCAGGAAACGTTTCTTTTCCCTTATGAGCCCTCCCTTCAACCCGACCTCCATAAAAGCTAATAGGTATGTGAGAAAAACTCTTTAGGTGGGTTTTGTCAATTGGCTGTCTCGTAAGGAGTGATTTCATTTTAAAAACAATTTCCAATTACGATTTTTGAGTTTTGCTGTGCGTCGTTTTTTTAAGTTATCTGAAAAAAATTCTAATTTGTGCTGATTATGTTGAATAAACCATGCGCTGTATGAAACGATGATAAGATTTTGTTTATCTGATGCTTGAGCTGGAGGGCCCATAATGGAAAAGAACCCAGGAATCAAACCTGGAAAGCAAGTCGTGTAACAACGAAAATGTACCCTCTGAATTTCTCCTCTTCAAAAGTGAAAATCTAAACAGGTTTCAGTGCAATGGTTGCCCTTATGTTTCTGCAACTAAGCAAGAACTGATAAAGCATTATAGACTCAAACATGCAACGATGCAGTGCCAAATATGTTTGGCTCAAATTTCAACTAAGTGGAATGTTAAGCAACACTACAAAATAGTGCATAAGATGTATGAAGACGAAGCACGAAACTTGGCCGAGTTGTCGAGCATTTTGATATGAACTGTGATGACTTGAGAAACAACCAAGGACTTTTTAGAAAATTTACAAGACTTATAGTGATATCCAGATTTGATATTATTTATGACTTTTATCCTAAATTCTGCGAAGACGATATCATTGTAAAAATCAATTGAACACTGGTGCTTTAGATGTTACTGATAGTAATTTGAATACTTATGAAGACTGTTTTTGTCATATCAGTTATTCTTCATTACTAACTTTGAACATGCACCTGACTTCGAACGTTTTCAGGGACTCCTCAAATTTTTGTTGCTCGGGTAGTCACCTTGTGATTTTTGCAACTCAAGCAATGACTTTTCACGTTTTTTTAAAATCCAAAGAATTTGGGCTGTATAGATGCACTGTAATTATAGCATTGAAAAATTGAAATTGTACTGGGGCGCTGTCTTTTATCGATTCGAATAGCATGGATTTTTTACAGGTTCTCTGGAAACAGATGATTTTTGATTTTGTTATCGATCGTTTTTAGAACCGATGGTGAGTATTGATTCTCTATCTGTCTTGTTTGTTTTTTCCCAGGTTAAGTTTTTTAGGCATTTAAACAAAATGCTATAGAGGTCACCTCTCCTCCCACTTCCACCTTCTACCATACCTAGCCCTCTTCCCACCTACAAATATAGTTCATTTTGCTCAACGATTTGAGTCATTTTTGGTATTCTACCGTTTTTATAAGGTCTGTTTACTCTTTTGGAGTGACGATTTGGTCGAGCCCAAACAGGAAGTGGATGGGTACGGGGCGTAAAATTTTTGTTCACTCGTTTTTAAGTAGAGTGATAAAACCGTGCTTGAACGAAAATGCGCTATCTCGATAGTGGCTTCTAGTTTACATGGGGCAATTTGACTTCTGTATTTATTTCGAGTTATTTGATCGCTTTTATTTACTGTCATTTAAAATGCTATAATTTATAGATCAGGACTTGTCTGTTTATGGTTTTTTCAGATGTGTTCACTCATCTTTTCGTTGTAGTTGTCATTTCTGTGCTTCTTGTTTACGAACAAAAACTTTTAAACATTTTAAAACAAAAATTGTTACTTTCGAAGGTTCTGGTCAAAAAACGAGTTAGTTTTGAAGACATAAATATCAAAAAATAATTATAATAGTAATGAATTCTGTTTTTTATATTTTTTTGGAACTTTTGTTGTCATTTTCTGGTTTTGTTTTAAGTTCATTACTTCTGTATTCTTAGGTACATTTTATCATTACAATTGTGGTTTTCGAGCCATTTAAACCAGAAAACTTTAGCCTATCAGTAGTATTTTTCGGTAATTCGTCAATTGTATGAAGACGAAGCACGAAACTTGGCCGAGTTGTCGAGCATTTTGATATGAACTGTGATAACTTGAGAAACAATCAAGGACTTTTTAGAAAATTTACAAGACTTATAGTGATATCCAGATTTGATATTATATATGACTTTTATCCTAAATTCTGCGAAGACGATATCATTGTAAAAATCAATTGAACACTGGTGCTTTAGATGTTACTGATAGTAATTTGAATACTTATGAAGACTGTTTTTGTCATATCAGTTATTCTTCATTACTAACTTTGAACATGCACCTGACTTCGAACGTTTTCAGGGACTCCTCAAATTTTTGTTGCTCGGGTAGTCACCTTGTGATTTTTGCAACTCAAGCAATGACTTTTCACGTTTTTTTTAAATCCAAAGAATTTGGGCTGTATAGATGCACTGTAATTATAGCATTGAAAAATTGAAATTGTACTGGGGCGCTGTCTTTTATCGATTCGAATAGCATGGATTTTTTACAGGTTCTCTGGAAACAGATGATTTTTGATTTTGTTATCGATCGTTTTTAGAACCGATGGTGAGTATTGATTCTCTATCTGTCTTGTTTGTTTTTTCCCAGGTTAAGTTTTTTAGGCATTTAAACAAAATGCTATAGAGGTCACCTCTCCTCCCACTTCCACCTTCTACCATAACTAGCCCTCTTCCCACCTACAAATATAGTTCATTTTGCTCGACGATTTGAGTCACTTTTGGTATTCTACCGTTTTTATAAGGTCTGTTTACTCTTTTGGAGTGACAATTTGGTCGAGCCCAAACAGGAAGTGAATGGGTACGGGGCGTAAAATTTTTGTTCACTCGTTTTTAAGTAGAGTGATAAAACCGTGCTTGAACGAAAATGCGCTATCTCGATATTGGCTTCTAGTTTACATGGGGCAATTTGACTTCTGTATTTATTTCGAGTTATTTGATCGCTTTTATTTACTGTCATTTAAAATGCTATAATTTATAGATCAGGACTTGTCTGGCTATGGTTTTTTCAGATGTGTTCACTCATCTTTTCGTTGTAGTTGTCATTTCTGTGCTTCTTGTTTACGAACAAAAACTTTTAAACATTTTAAAACAAAAATTGTTACTTTTGAAGGTTCTGGTCAAAAAACGAGTTAGTTTTGAAGACATAAATATCAAAAAATAATTATAATAGCAATGAATTCTGTTTTTTATATTTTTTTGGAACTTTTGTTGTCATTTTCTGGTTTTGTTTTAAGTTCATTACTTCTGTATTCTTAGGTACATTTTATCATTACAATTGTGGTTTTCGAGCCATTTAAACCAGAAAATTTTAGCCTATCAGTAGTATTTTTCGGTAATTCGTCAATTGTATGAAGACGAAGCACGAAACTTGGCCGAGTTGTCGAGCATTTTGATATGAATTGTGATAACTTGAGAAACAACCAAGGACTTTTTAGAAAATTTACAAGACTTATAGTGATATCCAGATTTGATATTATTTATGACTTTTATCCTAAATTCTGCGAAGACGATATCATTGTAAAAATCAATTGAACACTGGTGCTTTAGATGTTACTGATAGTAATTTGAATACTTATGAAGACTGTTTTTGTCATTTCAGTTATTCTTCATTACTAACTTTGAACATGCACCTGACTTCGAACGTTTTCAGGGACTCCTCAAATTTTTGTTGCTCGGGTAGTCACCTTGTGATTTTTGCAACTCAAGCAATGACTTTTCACGTTTTTTTAAAATCCAAAGAATTTGGGCTGTATAGATGCACTGTAATTATAGCATTGAAAAATTGAAATTGTACTGGGGCGCTGTCTTTTATCGATTCGAATAGCATGGATTTTTTACAGGTTCTCTGGAAACAGATGATTTTTGATTTTGTTATCGATCGTTTTTAGAACCGATGGTGAGTATTGATTCTCTATCTGTCTTGTTTGTTTTTTCCCAGGTTAAGTTTTTTAGGCATTTAAACAAAATGCTATAGAGGTCACCTCTCCTCCCACTTCCACCTTCTACCATACCTAGCCCTCTTCCCACCTACAAATATAGTTCATTTTGCTCGACGATTTGAGTCATTTTTGGTATTCTACCGTTTTTATAAGGTCTGTTTACTCTTTCGGAGTGACGATTTGGTCGAGCCCAAACAGGAAGTGGATGGGTACGGGGCGTAAAATTTTTGTTCACTCGTTTTTAAGTAGAGTGATAAAACCGTGCTTGAACGAAAATGCGCTATCTCGATAGTGGCTTCTAGTTTACATGGGGCAATTTGACTTCTGTATTTTTTTCGAGTTATTTGATCGCTTTTATTTACTGTCATTTAAAATGCTATATTTTATAGATCAGGACTTGTCTGGCTATGGTTTTTTCAGATGTGTTCACTCATCTTTTCGTTGTAGTTGTCATTTCTGTGCTTCTTGTTTACGAACAAAAACTTTTAAACATTTTAAAACAAAAATTGTTACTTTTGAAGGTTCTGGTCAACAAACGAGTTAGTTTTGAAGACATAAATATCAAAAAATAATTATAATAGCAATGAATTCTGTTTTTTATATTTTTTTGGAACTTTTGTTGTCATTTTCTCGTTTTGTTTTAAGTTCATTACTTCTGTATTCTTAGGTACATTTTATCATTACAATTGTGGTTTTCGAGCCATTTAAACCAGAAAACTTTAGCCTATTAGTAGTATTTTTCGGTAATTTGTCAATTGTAGTTAAGATTTTGGTTACGCCGAAAAAGGACATAAGCAAAAAGCACGAGGTTTCTCGATAGTTTTTTGTTCATATAAGGGAATTCTTTTACTTCTATTAACACTTTTTTCGTCTTTTTTGATCGTGATTTTTTTCTAAATGGTTCTCCAGTTCCATTCTTGGTCGTTTCTATATATAGTTTTTTGGTTTAGTCAATGAAAATTTTTCTGAATTGTTACATTTTGAAAGATGCGATTAAGTTGATCTTGTCCGAACTATTTTGTCTCAGCTTCTTTACTTAACGAACAGTTCCATTGTTTGTGTTTAGACTGTATAATATGGCACCATTTTCTGCCTTTTTGATAAGATCTGTTTGAGTAACGAAGTTAAGTTAACACTGGCCACAACTGCTGCTGAGATATTTCACTGAACGTGAATTTTCTATTAGTTTTCTAATAACTGAACTGTGGTTACTTCAATTTTTCAATTTTTCTTGCATAGAATCAGTGGATGTATGTGGATCTTGTGTAATGCCTCTGGATAATTGTACGTTTTTCTGAGCCACAACCCGTTCTTATATTTCTTTTGATTCCAAACCTCTTAGTTGCCTAGTGATTGGAGCTAATAATGGAATTTCTGTGTTTATTATCTTGGGCGATATGTGTTGCTTATTCGTTCAATATGGTGAATTTCAGCAACAGAACCTTAAATTTGAGTCAGTTTTCAGTCTTTGAACTTAAATATATATTGATATTTTGTTCAAAATCAATTTCTTTCTTATCAAATTTATAGTTTTGGAGAATACAGGGAACTGGGAAGCATTCTCGATCACTGAACACTTTTGCTCCTAATTTTTCTATTTTTTTAAAAAATGGGGATTACATAGGCGGACTTTTTGTTCAAATCAAATTTTTTACTTTGTTTTCTCATCGTAGAGAATAAATAGAAACATCATTTTGTGGCCCCTAGAGTCTACTTTTGATGGTTTGAAAAGGTTATATTTTTGCAGGATGAGAATGGGAGCGATTTTTAAAAAATGAAAGGAAAACAGGTAAATAAAAGGAGAAACGAAAATTATGGAGGGGGTTATGGCAACGAGAGAATTAAAAATTGAAAATATTATATTAGAAAATTTGCTAAAATTTTTTAAAAAGATTTATTTTGGATTATACGTTTTTGTTTAAAAACACACAGAGTTAATATTTTAATTTTAAAAAAAAACCAATATACAAAGGCAAAATCTGAAAAAAAAATATTTTTGATAAATATTACTCCCTCTTAGATCTTTCTCTCCCTTTTAGTACTTAAACTTTCTCATTTTCTGTAGATCAATATGTTTCGGATATGACCAAAAGAGAAATGTTCTAAATAAACCTATGAATCCAACTTAGAACAGATGCAAAAAAATTTTCTTTTAAGAATTGATTTTTTTCTGTTTTCTTTGAACTCTTATGTAAAGTTTTAAAACAGTAAATTGTAGTTTTTTTTTCTGGTTTTGTTTGCTTGCAATTTTTTCCACTTAAAATTGCGTGATGAAACAAGTGCAAAAACATGAAAACTTGAAATAGGGAAACGACAACACGAGTTTGAAATAGATCCTTCATCTTTTCGCCAGTTTTTCCGGCCAGTTGAACCAAATATTTTCTGTTCACATAAGAGCCTCTATACTATTTAATCTAATGTAAATTTATAGAAACATGGTAACGTTTTTATTTTACATTAAATTAGGCAAATGGGTGTCTGCGGTTACCCTAAAACTGTTACTCATTTCCTCGGTCTCATTTAAAAATTAATTTGATTCAGACTTGACCAATTATGACAAAAACAACAGAAAACTTTTTTAAGAATCTTTAGAATATTTTTTTCAAAAATGTTTGTCTTGATAGTTCGTAAAGCGTCAAATGACGATCAAATTTCAGATCCGCATTGGTTTTTAGTTGACTATGAAAGTAAGTCAACGAAAATTGTGAAGTAACCCATATAATTTCTCTTCAAATAAAAATATTTGGTCAGAAAAATTTTTATTTTAGCGAAAATTATTTTTGTAAAATTTTTCTGCGCAAAAGTATATCCTACGCAAACACTTGCGCAAACACTTCCTGCGCAAACTTGCCATTTCGGTTAAGGAAACAATTTTGTCGGCAAAAATGGTACTTTAAGGGACAACCGGAAACATAACAGAAAAGGAGGCCACTTGTGAAACTGTTTTTTTTAACTTACATTCTGCTGTTCAAATTTTTTTGCCTTATTGATGAGCAGTCTGATTAAACATCATTTCTACAGATGTCCGTTTTTGTGTTTTCACTTAAGTTAAAAGAAAGAAAACAGTTACGGTTTGTTTTAGTGAAGTAGATTTTTTTTAAAATTACCAACAAGTACTTGTCAAAGCTATACCCTCCTATTAATTGAGATTTTAATTTTACTGAACTTAATTAAATTGTTCATAAATTTCTATGAAAAAAAAACTGTCATTTGAATTGAAGACGAGTAAAAAATTTATCTTCTTCAACAATGCTCCGTTCTCAAGTGGTGATCGGTTGTCTTTAAAACAAACTTTTTCTCTTTGATCTGAATTGATTGAATCATGAATGTCAAGAATGCTCCTGTATGAGTTAATTGATTGCCGAAACAGTCAATAATAGAATTGGAAAAATTTTTGAAACCTTAAATTCACACTTTATGTAAACCCTGAAAGTAATAAAAACTTTTTATTTTGTCTTGGATTAAGTTATAAAAACTACCTAAAATAAGAAAATATCCAAATATAGGACACCAAATGCATGATTTAAAAATAAACAGCTAAGCTTCTTGCCAAAATCTTCTGACACAATCTCCAAATCTTGTTGATGTTTTTTTCCTGTTTTGTAATATTTTCTAATTTTTTTTTCTACACGGTCTTGAGTCGAACTAGTTAGAGAAAATGTCTTCAGTTTGACATATATTAAAGCAAAAAACAGAAAAGTGAAAAATATTTTGATAAATTTCAGTTTTTTAGTTTCTCTTTTTGAGTTCGTCTATTCATATCAAGTCACTGATTTCTTTGCTTTTTCTATTGTCAACTGATTGCGGCAGTTTGTTGTTTAAATTACATTGTGCTTGTTCAAGTCAAATTTTCTTTTCGACTGATTGCTCTTGTCGGACTTCATGTTTTTGTGAAATCCTATTTTGTTTTTAAAAACAAGTGACAATGCAAGTTTTTTGCATCAGGTAAAATTATATCAAAATGAAGTTTTTGAGCTTTAGTCCTACTCAAGGTTTCTTCAATTTTTGCTTTGCAAAACTGATGGACAAATGAGCTTTTTCCTCTCAAACGAAAGATTTTTTTAAACTTGAGACGTATGTTGGAACATTCTGTGCTACGCAGAGTCTCGCACGAGCCGTCTTGTTTATATTGCTAATTGGTTGCAAATCAGCAGCTTCTAGTTATATTTTTGGTGTTGAAAAAACAGTAAACTATGTGAAAAAGTTATAATCCCCAAGAGGTAATCTTATGTCAATAACTGCTGACAAGAAAGACTCGGCAATACATGTTTGCTCATAATGAGCAGACTCCGCGCATCTCCAATCGCATGGCTTTTTTTCAAGGATTTGCGGAGCAATAGGTAGGACGAGAAGTAAGGCTTATATATCAAAAGTTTCAGTAACCAGAAAATTTTCCTAACTCGTAAAAAATTCAGACAGTCTGCAAATTAGCATTTCCTTGAAAAATAGAATTTTGTTGCTGTCTAAACCTCTGTGTTCTAATGCGATTGAAGTTTAAGAATGTATGATTTTCTATGAACAAAAACGAACTTAAATGAAAATGACATGTGTTAATGCTAGAGATTAACTTCTTACGTTTATTGTGTTTTACCGCCTTTTGTAAGTTGATTTGTTTCCAAAAGTTGTAACGAGTAAAGTCACGATGATGAAATGTTGTAAAACCGGAAATGATACTCTTGCTTGAAATGTGTAACCTGAAACAAAACATGAGCAACCAAACTAATTGAAACTTAAAGCTAAGACTCAAGACAGATAACGACCTATCACCCTTCCCAATGCGGACCAGCGGACTCATGGCGTTATCATTTTGGCGCTCCTGGGAACTCAGTGAGCGAACCCAGGACCTCTTACTTAAGTTATTTTGAGTGGTATGTGCTACATTGAGACATTGAGATGGACTGAGATGGACATCCCTTGAGATGGACAAAAGAGATGGCAGAATGGAGATGACCACCTTCAAATACTGAGGGCTGTAAACCAGATAAGATTTTTTGCAATCTCAGTGATTTGATATAGTAGATTTCCTTGTCCTTCGGGTCCTAAGTTCCCCAACCACAAGGGATAAGGAGCTATCTAAGTTTTGTCATTTCAATTGTTTGAAATAAACTAAATACCGAAAAGACTTATATTAGTCCTATTGTTCTGAGGTATTTGAGTCCTGTTGTTAACTTTTCCTAAATGAAATAAACAACCGCGCGAAGTAGCTTTTCTTGGTTAATTTTTGATCAAAAGATTTCAAAAAAGAATTGTTTAGTAGCAACGGTTCGAAAAATAATAATTAAACAACCACGCGAAGCAGCTTTTCTTGGCTAGTTTTTGTTGAACATTTTCAAAATTGGTTAGTAGCAATATACGAGTCCGGTGAAACACTTTACAAAGATTTCATCATCAAGCAAGACAACGAGGATGTCGCCAGCCCACTCAGGCCAACCTGAGTCATCAGCAGCAGCACCCAACCGCCTCCAGTGTTCTGCCAGCAGAACCAGCTTGCAGTAGAGTCCCACTACTGCCCTCCAACAGCCAGCCAGCCCATTCAGGCCAATCTGAGTCATCAGCAACTGCACCCAATCGCCTCCAGTGTTCTGCCAGCAGAACCAGCTTGCAGTAGACCCTCACTACTGCCCTCCAACAGTCAGCCAGCCCTCTCAGGCCAACCTGAGTCACCAGCAGCTGCACCCAACAGCCTCCAGTGTTCTGCCAGCAGAACCAGCTTGCAGAACCAGTTTGCAGCGCAGCTGTCTTTCAAGGACCCCCCTAGTGACCCAAAAAGTCACACATTGTCCCCCAGGGACCCCCCAATTGACCCAAAAACGTCACCCATTGTTCCCCAGGGACCTCCCAAGTGACCCAAAAGAGTCACCCATTGTCCCCCAGGGACCCCCCAAGTGACCCAAAAAAGTCACCCATTGTCCCCCAGGGACCCCCCAAGTGACCCAAAAAAGTCACTCATTGTCCTCCAGGGACCCCCTAAGTGACCCAAAAACGTCACCCATTGTCTCCCAGGGACCCCCCAAGTGACCTAAAAAAGTCACCCACTGCCCCCCAGGGACCCCACAAGTGACCCAAAAAAGTCACCCATTGTCTTCCAGGGACCCCCCAAGTGACCTGCAGAAGTCACCCCTTGTCCCCCAGGGACCACCCAAGTGACCTAAAAAAGTCACCCATTGTCCTCCAGGGACCCCCCAAGTGACCTACAAAAGTCACCCATTGTCCCCCCGGGACCCCCCAAGTGACCTGAAAAGTCACCCATTGTCCCTCAGGGACCCCCCAAGTGACTCAAAAAAGTCAACCATTGTTCCCCAGGGACTCCCCAAGCGACCTACAGAAGTCACCCATTGTCCCCCAGGGACCACCCAAGTGACCTACAAAAGTCACCCATTGTCCTCCAGGGACCCCCCAAGTGACCCAAAAACGTCACCCATTGTCCCCCAGGGACCCCCCAAGTGACCCAAAAAAGTCACCCATTGTCCTCCAGGGACCCCCTAAGTGACCCAAAAACGTCACCCATTGTCTCCCAGGGACCCCCCAAGTGACCTAAAAAAGTCACCCACTGCCCCCCTGCGACCCCACAAGTGACCCAAAAAAGTCACCCATTGTCTTCCAGGGACCCCCCAAGTGACCTAAAAAAGTCAACCATTGTTCCCCAGGGACTCCCCAAGCGACCTACAAAAGTCACCCACTGCCCCCCAGGGACCCCACAAGTGACCCAAAAAAGTCACCCATTGTCTTCCAGGGACCCCCCAAGTGACCTGCAGAAGTCACCCATTGTCCCCCAGGGACCACCCAAGTGACCTACAAAAGTCACCCATTGTCCTCCAGGGACCCCCCAAGTGACCCAAAAACGTCACCCATTGTCCCCCAGGGACCCCCCAAGTGACCCAAAAAAGTCAACCATTGTCCCCCAGGGACTCCCCAAGCGACCTACAAAAGTCACTCATTGTCCCCCAGGGACCCCCCAAGTGACCTATAAAAGTCACCCATTGTGCCCCAGCGACCTCCCAAGTGACCTACAAATCAGTCAACCCACTTGACCTCTACTTGACCGCTAATAGGTCAAACCACTTGACCTCTAATAGATCAAACCAGTTGACCTCTAACAGGTCAAATCTGTTGACCTCTAATAGGTCAAACCAATTGACCTCTAATAGGCTAAACCTCTTGACCACTAATAGGTCAAACTACTTGACCTCTTAAAGGTCAAACCACTTGATCTCTAACAGGTCAAACCACTTGACCTCTAATAGGTCAAAACACTTGATCTCTAATAGATCAAACTACTTGACCGCTAATAGGTCAAACCACTTGACCTCTAATAGGTCAAACCAGTTGACCTCTAATAGGTCAAATCTGTTGACCTCTAATACGTCAAACCAATTGACCTCTTATAGGCTAAACCTCTTGACCTCTTATAGGTCAAACTACTTGACCTCTTAAAGGTCAAACCACTTGACCTCTAATAGGTCAAACCACTTGACCTATCTGACCCCTAAAGTTCAAAGTCACCTCACTTGATCCTTAAGTGACCTCTAAAAGGTCAAAAGATTACCCCACTTCACCTTTAAGTGACCTCTGGAAAGTCAAATATTCACTCGTTGTGCCCTTCAAGGGACCTATATTCACCCCACTTGACCTTTCCATTTACCTCTGAATTTCAGAAAATTAGACCAATAAAGAAAATGGGAGGCCGAAAACCATCAATAGTTGGAACAGTTAGATTGTTTCACCGAAAACTAAATATTGTCAAAGAGCTCAAACAGGAGCTGGAATATCAAATACACTCAGGTCTGGAACCCGAAGTTGTGTCAGTAACACATGATGAATTCAAGAGAACGATGTCACAACTAGAGGAACTTGTCGACCAGCTTACACAATCGGAAAATGTGGATGCTGAAGACTCTCTCAACGATGCAGCATGCTTGACAAAGCTAAAAGTAGAAGTCGCACAAAGTGTAAAGATGCATGAACTTTCATTCCGAAACACTTCAACGCGTCCAAGCAGCGCCTCTTCATCACGCAGTAATCGAATACCTGTTCCCTCTGCACCTGAGTCTCCGGGAGTTGTTCAAAGTATGCGAGATACACGACAGCAACAACAAATCAATGATTTGGCAGACCAGCAATCAACATCCAACCCGATTACTATTCATAGACAAGTGCAGTCTGCCATGGGAATTTTGCAAGAAAACTCCAATAGAATCATCAGTTCTGATGTACAGAATAGTCTCCAGCCATCAGCACTCGAACAAACAGACTCTGACAACGTAGCAAGCAATCAACATCAGCACCTTCAACCAATAGCACCAATTGTGTATCCAGCAATTGTTTCACAGAGCTCTATTGACGCAACTTGTGCGTTCCCAAAATTGTCTACAGCTTCAAATATTCAACTGCCAGTTTTTAGTGGAACAGTTACTCCGGCTGGAAATACTTTCGCTCCTGCCAGGCCCATTAATAACACTGGCCTCTTTGAAAATGTACCTGACAATAGAACACCTGTTCCAGTTTCTTTCGGCAATCGTTTCCCAACGCCAAGCCATCCCGGCCCATTTCAGGCATATTGCTCAAACAGTTGGTCAAACTTAGCAAACGGTAGTTTTGAGCCCTCAAACGTAACCCCTCGTGGACCTGTTTACCCGAGCAGCCAAAGCTTTGGTAATCAAAACTCCAACCCATATCGTCAACGGAATATCCATCGCTCAGTAAAGCTGCCGGACATCCGAATTCAGAAGTTCGATGGAGACCCGCTAAAGTGGAACGAAAGGAGCAGCATGTTTTCCTCGACCATCCACAACAACGAAGACATCACTGACACTGAAAGAATGAGCTATTTGCAAAGTTTAGTCATTGGACCGGCAAAGGATTGCATCTCCGGCTTTCTGTGCAACCCAAACTTTTACTCTTCCGCCCTTCAAGAGCTCAACAGACGCTTTGGAAACCCGCAAAACGTTGTCGGTGCCCTAACAAAAGAACTAGAAGCTTTCCAAAGACCGGCTATGAATGACCACGCAGCTTTGATAGCTTTCGCTTCGTTGTTAAGAAAGATTGTTCAGACATTTGCCTCACATGGCTTCAGTGCCGACCTAAATGCCACGTACTTGCTCAGGATAGCTCGAGATAAGCTACCAAACCCAATCAAGTTGAAGTGGACCGAACATGTTGTTGACAACGACTGGACAAATCCAGGTCTCACAGAGCTTTCCGATTGGATGGATCGGCAATCCAGAGCCTTCGAACAATTACAAGACACATTTTCATCAAACACTAACAACCATTTAGGTCAACAGAACCAATCACAGGGTTCAAGTTCCTTCGACAATCGGAATAAGAACCAAAATAGTTCAAATTGGACACAGAATTTCCCAGGAAGTAAAAGTTCATTCCCCAGCAATAAAAGTTTTGAACATAATAATACAGCAAATAAGAACATCGGTAGTGCAAAGCCTCAGCAATGGACGGCTAACAGTAGCAACAACACAAACAGAAGCTCCGCTTTCTCTGGTTCAAAGCAGCCTATGAGAAATGCAACAGCAAATAGGAGCAGAACAAAATGCCCGCTTGACCAACAAGATCACTACATTGGCAAGTGTCCACAGTTTTTCAGTCTCGATGTCAGCAGACGCAATAGCGAAGCAAAGAAGAACTCTTTGTGCTTCAATTGCCTAAGCCCCAGTCACGCCGCCAAAAACTGCACGTCAAAAGTTCTCTGCCGACATTGCAATGGCAAACACCATAGCCTTCTCCACACAGACAGACAAAAATCACCCGAATCGACAAACGTGACAGCGATTGATCTGCCAATGTGTGAACCACTGGATCAACAAGACAAAAACAGTGACATCCCAACTCAGGTTTACAATCCTGGTTTTCCATCAAAAACGAGGAATCAACTACAGGTTATACCTGTCACCCTATTCGGAAATGATAATAAAAGACATAATTGTTATGCCACTTTGGACAATGGTAGTACCATTTCATACGTCCTCAACACCACTGCCGACAAGGTACGGGCTTCGAAGACTTCAGAATTCGATCTGAATGTATCGCACGCATTTGACGAATCCGTCATGCACGCAAATCTTGTTCGGTTGGACATTGGAAAGTTCAATAGCGATCAACCACTCTTCCGTTTAAACTACGTTCATGCCGTGAGTGACTGGACTTTCAACGATGCGCCTGTGAATGATTTGAACGAAGCGTGTTCGTCCTACCCTCACCTTCAACACATACATTTTCCTAAACTTAGTGACAACAAGATACAGATACTTTTAGGTGTTGACGCTACCCAATACATTTTGGAACGCGAGTTCCTTCAAGGACCCTCAGGAAGCCCCTTTGCTTTACGCAATCTTCTCGGTTGGACAATTAATGGCCCAATTAAACGAAAAAGTAATCCAATCCAACAGGAAACAAACTTCCTATCCCATAGTTATAGAGCCTTCGACCACGCGCTCACAAATTTAACTGTTGATACTGAAAGACATCTCAGTGAATGTGTGACCAGTTTCTGGAAAATAGAGAATACAGGAACCTAGTTTGAAGAAACTGCAGATACTTCAACAGACAGTAAAAGAGCAGTTCAAATATTACAAGATACAATCCATCATATCGGAGACAGATATGAAATTGGTTTACTTTGGAAACAGGACAGTAAATTAGAAAACAACTATCCGGTTGCCAAAGCACAACTTGACAGCCTTCAGCGCCGACTCAACAAAGATATTGAGTTGAAACAGTTGTATGAGAAAACTTTGGAAACAGATTTAGAGAAGGGTTATGTCAAACCAGTAACTTTCTCAAATCCAGCACCAGAGAAGATTTGGTACCTTCCCCATCACCCCGTCACCAACCCCAACAAACCTGGGAAAGTCAGGCGTGTTGCAAACGCCGCATCTGTTTTTAAGAAGCAGTCGCTAAACAAAAACCTTCTGTCAGGCCCCGACCTTCTCAACAACCTGGTCGGCTTACTACTTCGCTTTCGCCAGAATTCTGTTGCAGTAATGGCAGACATAGAGGCCATGTTTATCCAAATTTGCATACGAACAGAAGATCAGTCATGTCTCCGTTTTCTTTGGCCTTCAAACAACTCCGTACAGCAGTTCCAGTATACGCGACTCATCTTTGGAGCCAGATGTTCACCAACTACAGCAATATTTGTCCTCCAAGAAACAGCGAAAGACTTCGGAAACACCGCTACAAAAGATCTAATATTCAACAGTTTCTACATTGATGACTTTGTACATTCGTTCGTCAATGAACAGAAAGCTGAAACTGCAGTTCAAGACTTGCGACAAACACTCTCTAAAGGAGGTTTCAGTCTAACTAAGTTTGTCTCAAACTCTGTTCAATGTCTTAACAAGATACCCAAAGAACATTGTGACAACGAAAAAGACAAACATCGTGTCTTAGGTGTAATGTGGAATACAGTTAATGATACTTTCTTCCACCAGAAGCTTGCCAAAGTTCAGGAAGACAAAACGGACTACACACTCAGAAAGCTCCTTTCCTTAATTGCCTGCTTGTTCGATCCATTAGGAATCATTGCCCCATTATTGATTACACTCAAAATCATCTTGCAGGATACTTGGAAAGAAGGACTTGCATGGGATGATCTCCTGTCAGACGAGAAACAGAAAGCAATAAAAACTTGGATAGAGCAATATCTAAATGTGCCAGAAATATCAATGCCACGATGTTCTATTTCTCCGAACGAACCATCTCCGATAAACCAGTTACATTGCTTCTGTGATGCCTCACAGCTGGCTTATGGAGCAGTCATTTACATCAGGTCTCAATCAGCTAACACCGTTTCAACTGGGTTTGTCATAGCTAGAGCTAAAGTTGCGCCACTAAAGCAAATCAGTATCCCGAAACTTGAGTTGCAAGCAGCCGTGCTAGGATGTAGACTAATGCAATTTGTTTCCAAGCAGCTAACAATACCAGTTACCTCAAGACACTTTTGGAGCGACAGTGAAGCTGTCCTTGCCTGGATCAAAAGCAAAGAGAAATTGAAAACTTTTATTGCAACCAGAGTACAAGAGATCCGCAACAACACAGACGTCTCCAAGTGGCAGCATATCAGCGGAAAAGTCAACCCTGCAGACCATGTCTCCCGAGGAATACCAGCCTGTGATATCAATGTGTTGTGGTTAACGCCTCCAGTTGTCTTAAGTGATCCCGAAAGCCATTGGAAGAACTCCTTGGGTAACAAGGAAGAGACAAACGTCACAACGGAAACATCGAACGATGAATGTATTATCGACGTCAGCAGATTCTCAAAGTGGACGAAGTTTATGCGCTCTATGGCTGTTGTCATTAGGTTCATAAAGAATCTCAGATCGAAACAAAGAGGCAAACTAGAACTCGACGACATTAACGAAGCCCGAATTTATCTCTTCAGAAAATCGCAAGAGAATTCCTTCAAAGACGCCATCAAAGACATGAAACAACACAGGCCTTTGTCAAAAGAAAGATCGTCTGCTCTGTTTGTCCCCTTTCTTTGAAAGTGGACTTCTTCGCGTTGGTGGCAGAACAAAACGAAGCTCGCTACCTTTTGACGCCAAGCACCCCATCATCCTGGACTCTAAAGAGCACAGCACTCAACTCTACATACAGAAATGCCACGAAATTTGTATGCACATTGGAGTTGAATACACCCGCAACTACATACAACAGAGATGCCACATTCTCGGAATCAGAGCTTTCCTTAGAACTTTGGCCTTCAAATGTTTCGACTTTCGCCGCTTCCGAGCACAGGGACTACAGCCACCGATGGCAGACCTGCCAGACATTCGTTTCCAGGAAACTCAGTCACCAGTTATCTTCACCAATGTCGGCGTGGACTACCTTGGACCATTTGCCGTCGTTCATCGAGATTCAGAAGTGAAGACCTACATCTGCTTATTCACTTGCTTCGTTACAAGAGCAATTCACCTGGAAGTTGCAGAGGATCTCAGCACAGACAAGTGTTTGACAGCAATCCGACGCTTCATCGCTCGACGCGGCCAACCGCGCTTGTTCCTGTCAGACCACGGATCCAACTTCCTGGGAGCAAGAAAGCAGATCAGAAGAAGACCACTGATGTTGGACCACGACTACATCAAAGATCAGCTACTGAACCAGTCTGTCGATTGGAAACTCAACCCTCCTTCTGCTCCTCACTTTGGTGGGGTGTGGGAGAGACTCGTTCAGTGTGTTAAACGAGCTCTTCTCTTGAACCTCGGCTCCGCAAAACTCACCCCAGATGTCTTTGCCACGATCGTCAGTGAAGCCGAGTGTCTTGTCAACTCGCGTCCACTCACTCACGTGAGAAGCAACCACGAAGACGACAACCCACTTACACCAAACCGCTTCTTGCTTGGAAGGCCCTTCTGCAATGTTCGTGGAGCCGTTTTCAA
This sequence comes from Convolutriloba macropyga, assembly GCF_964194025.1. Taxonomy (NCBI): domain Eukaryota; kingdom Metazoa; phylum Xenacoelomorpha; order Acoela; family Convolutidae; genus Convolutriloba; species Convolutriloba macropyga. Next base: position 19,257,987 of record NC_134475.1, read on the forward strand.
CGAGACACACACCTTGAAGAGTTCGGCGTGGACGCAGGTGAAGAAGAGACTTCAGCAGATTTGGAAGAGGCTGCTAACCGAGTATGTTCCTTCGCTGAACAAACGACAGAAGTGGACGTCTTGTGAAGCAGCTTTGGAAGTGGATGATGTTGTCTGGCTTCTTGAAGAGTTTACACCAAGAGGAATCTGGCCGCTGGGACGAGTCACACGGACTTTCACCGGCCCCGACAACATAGCTAGGTCATGCGAGGTTAAGACCGCTTTAGGCAAATTAAACAGACCAGCAGTAAAACTTATGCATGTCTACCCCAAACCCACAACCAGGTTAGGGTTAGGTTTTGTGGGTCCGGAGGATGTTAATGCTAGAGATTAACTTCTTACGTTTATTGTGTTTTACCGCCTTTTGTAAATTGATTTGTTTCCAAAAGTTGTAACGAGTAAAGTCACGATGATGAAATGTTGTAAAACCGGAAATGATACTCTTGCTTGAAATGTGTAACCTGAAACAAAACATGAGCAACCAAACTAATTGAAACTTAAAGCTAAGACTCAAGACAGATAACGACCTATCACCCTTCCCAATGCGGACCAGCGGACTCATGGCGTTATCAACATGAAAGCAAAATTTTGCAAAGACATAAAAAAGGTAGATGCCAAAGTGAACATAAAACAATTGTAAAGATTTCATTCTAAACACAATTTTCAAAAATTTAACCATTACGAAATTTAGAAGCAATTAAGGTTTCAAAAAAAAAGCGCCAGGAAAATTGGCTAGAGTCTCTTTAGGACCAGACTCTCTTTACGACAAAAGTGAAAATATAACTAAATAACACAGGCTGATAGAAAAAAGGATTAAAAGCGATATCAATCGCAAACAAGGAAAGGAGCCTCGTTACAGCGCTTACGAGGCCTGCCATCAATATGATTACGAGAAAAAAAACAAAATAAGCAAAAACAAGAAACAGTTTTTATGGCAAAAACTCAATATCTAAGTTTAAAAGCACCTAATAACAAAGTCAAAATACAATGAGATAACAGCGTAACTACTCAAGTTTAGTTTCTCTTAACTGCAATATCATTGGGATCTGTTATTGACGCGAATGTGCTAAAACAAGAGAAAAAGGAAACATAAAAATTGACCAATCACAAAATTTTTACAAAACATATGCGCATATTGTCCAACAAACAGAACATTAGGTATGAATTAATATCAATAGACAATATAGGGTTTAAATTACAAGAAAGTGCATGGGAGCTCTCAAAGATGAGAAAAAATTAGAAGTTGACAGGTACTTAAAAAAATTTTTGCAAGCAAATAATATAAAAAATTGCGACTTTTAGCTATAAGCAAACTGCATTGAGTAAGTTCATTCAATTCTCAATTAGAAGCTGATAAGACTTCTCAGCATTTAGAAAAATGTTTACCACTAATTAAAGGACAAAAAACAAGCAAAAACAGCAAATTCACAAAAAATTAAGAAAGAAGTGTCGATACCATTAACGAGTGATTTTTGCAATAAGAACTTTTTGGTTTCCAACTGATTGCTTTAACAGCAATGAAATTCTTTTTTGGTAATAATGTGATTTCAAAAAAAATCAAAAGAATTGAACAAATATACTAAATTCACGAAATTTAAAAGAATACCCGTCGTGTCAAAGACATTAGATTTCATAGCTTTCAACGGAAACCAATAAATACGCTAAAATATGCCTTAATGGGAAGACATTGATATCTCTTATTGATATGTCATCAATAAGTAGACACAATAAGTCTCATGGCTATGAAAACGACAACAAATACAGGAGAAGTGTCGAAGCCAATAAAATCACAAGTTTTCATATAAAAACTTGATATATGATCAAATCAACGGTTCTCTAAGCCTGTGATACCTGATGGTATTTTTATTCATTTTATTTAATCATTGCAGTAAAATTTATTTGATGCCTTAAATTAGTTCAATTACTTTCACCTTCATTAATTTGTTCAATTTGTTTACCTTATGATTTCATTCCGTTGTCTGATAGTTTCCCGCTTCGTGATCAGACATGTCTGATCACGTATTCACGTTGTGACCAAGTGGCTCCAATCTGTTTAATTCATTCCTCTTAATTTATGCAACTCAATTCAGTTTGCAAAACTGTCTCTTGTTCTTCCGCTCCGCAAGTAAGCGAAACAAAAGTTAAAGTAGATCTCGCTCCGCGAATCACTCATAAACATTCTGTCTGCATACTCGCAACGCGAATCACCACAGCAAAATAACAAAGTACGACATGGCGCAGTCAGCAACGAAAAGAACACCTCTTGGAATCGACCCTTTCTGGGACAAACCGACACCGGACCCATCACTTCGCTGGGAGAAGTGGAGAGTTCAATACAAATTAGCGCTCTTAGCCAAAGAGAATATCATCTTGGACACGCTACTCGGCCCGAAGCCTGAAATGGTGGAGCTACCCTTGGAACCCATCTATGAAGAGACGATTGTGGGTGCATCTGCAAAATCAGAGAGGGAAAAGAACGCGCGCAACGCGCAACAAAAGATGAATTGGCAAAACAAATGCCAAAGACTCATCGAGATAGGCATAATGTGTGGTGACAAACCGTGGTCGTTGGCGGACCGAAAATCAGTATCTCTTCTCTGCTTGAGTATTGGAGTAGAGGGACGCCGTATCTTGAATTGTAAGAACCCGCATATTATGATAGATACACTATCAACTCTTAATTTCTGGAAAATCGTAGAAGAAGCATTCATCCGCCCGCGTAACATAACATTTGATAGACACGTCTTTCTGATCACAAAACAACTCAGGGGGGAAACTGTTGAACATTTCTACGGCAAACTAAAAGAACTGGCAGAAAACTGCGACTTTGAGAACAAAGAAGAAACTCTGATACGCGATGTGTTCATCACAAACCTGATCGACCCTGAGATCCAAAAAGAGCTACTAAAACAAACTGTGGAACCGCGTCAAGCATTGGATTTGGCAATCAACATGGAACTCGGAATGCGAAATCAACACCAAATTCAACAACATAACAAAATTGTTGTCCTGGCGAACGTAAATGACGTACAGTTCAATAACAATCCACGAAGACCGTATTGGCAGAACAACAACAACAATGCTTCAAGACAGAATAATAGATCAACACTCAACTGTTCCAACTGTGGTGGAGTTTGGCTCCCAAATCATCGCGAAAAATGCATCGCAAAAGGAAAGACGTGCAACAATTGCGGATTATTAAACCACTTTGCGAAAGTCTGCCGCAAACAACAAAAGACCATCAACTCAAAACCACAAGATCCCAAGAAAAAGATGGTTTGGGTGATGGAAGAAGACCCACATCCACAGGACTCAGTAAACTTTGTTCAACCGCCAAAACTCTATGAATCTGATTACAGCAGCGGCGAAGAGGACAACACAGTTGCCATGATTGATTCCGCAGTAGAGAAAGTTGAACCCCTCAATATGCCACTCAAGATTGGAAACGTTAATACAACTCTACTCGTGGACTCCGGGAGTGCATGCAGTATATTGCATCATTCACTCGCATCGCAAGTAGTTCAGAACAGCACCCGCGCTTTCTGGATCCACGAATCGTCACCAGCACAACTACGAAATTTCTCTAACGAACCAATACAGGTACTGGGAAAAATCCAAGCTCCGATCACAAGCAAAGGATGGGTATGCAACACAGCAACCTTCACCGTTGTTGCTGACGGCCTAAAGTCCTTAATTGGTCGTGATTTGTTCGACCAACTTGGACTTGCAGTAACGCAATCAACACTTCAAAAAGGTAATTATGTCAATAACATTGCATCCTCGGAATTTAAAGAGCAAATAGCCACAAAATTTCCTGGTTTGGTATCACGCATCGGACGATCAAAAAGTCATGTAGCAAAATCTAAATTTCACAAGAATTTCCAAGCTAGACACCAAAAAGGTAGACGAATTCCTATCAATCTCCAAGACAAAGTTAATACAGAACTTCGAAAATTATTAGCCGAAAAACATATTATAAAACTGTCGAGCTGCCCAGATAATTATTTCATTTCACCTATTGTGGTGACTGTTAAAAAAGACCAAACGATAAAGCTTGCATTGGATTCAAAAGTTTTGAATAAAGCTATCCACAAAAACAAATATCAAATGCCGAATATTGATACGCTCATTGAATCAATTTCTCAACAAATAAGCGCTCCCGCCTCGCAAAACACAACTTACTTTTCTACGATCGATCTGAAATACGCTTACAGTCAATTGAATTTAGATGTTAATACAGCTAATCATTGCAACTTTAATATAATTAGTGGTGACATGACTGGCACGTATAGATTTCAAACAGGATTTTACGGACTTACAGATATGCCAGCAGAATTTCAAAAAGCTATGGATTATACTTTAATTGGATTGGAAAATACATATTGCTTTCTGGATGATATTTTAATTGTTAGCAAAGGGTCTTTGAATAATCACAAAAATTACGTCATGAAGTGCCTACAACGTTTAGATGATGAAAACCTTAGGATAAATTTGCCTAAATGTCTTTTTGGAAAACTAGAAATTGACTGGCTTGGGTATCATATATCACAAGAGGGTATCTCGCCTCTCGAATCTAAGACTGCGGCAATTTTGGCTCTTGATGCACCGTAAACATTAAAAAAAATTCCGTTTATTTTTGGGATCCGTCCATTATATTGGGAAATTCATCCCAAATTTAGCCCAAATAAGCCACCCCCTTCGTCCGCTACTGAGAAAGTCTTCAAAATTCATTTGAACGACTGAACATGAAAATTGTTTCCAAGAAATAAAAACCCGCATAGCGAACGCTACTGCTAATAGTCACTACAACCCGCAACTCGAAACACGCGTGAAATGCGACGCATCTCGGTCAGGTCTTGGTGCGGCACTCGAACAACTAACTGTAGATGGGTGGAAACCAATTGCGTTCGCGTCTAGATTTTTAAACTCATGTGAGGAGCGCTATAGCGTAAACGAACTTGAACTTTTGGGTGTAGTCTGGTCCACAGAATATTTCAAAAATTATTTGTATGGAAAACAATTTAAAGTAATTACTGATCACAGAGCACTTCTCTCAATTATGAAAGAACACCGATCTAATAAATCCTACAACAGTAGATTAACCCGATGGGTAGATCGTCTTCTCCCTTTTCAATTTGATATTGAACACCTTCCTGGGGCAAAAATGGGTTTGGTATATTATATTTCTCGCAATCCATCTCAAAAAGCTAAAAAGGTCTCCACATATGATGAAGAATTTATAGTCGCAAAGTTGAAACTAATCTCGAAATCAATTAACACATTAGAATTAAAAACTGAACACCCCACATCACGTTTACACCAGTTACTAACAAATCATACACTCGACCTGCAAAAAACACCTAAAATTGAGACACCTAATTCCGCACACAAATTCACACCTAAATTTGAGTCCCTTAATAGCTCAATAAATTCAATTATCACACGCGCTATGCAAGTATGCGAACATGTATTTAATCATTCACTCGCTCCGCGAAATCATACCTCAAATAGTAGTTACCAATTAAACAATTTAAAATATGCACCACTCGCGTCTCAAAATCCACTTAGCACTCCTCTCGCTCTGCAAAACACCAGTAATAACAAACAATTACTCCAAATTAGGAAAAAAGTGGCATACGCGCAGCACAAGCATCAAATTACTCAATTACAAATCCCGCCAATCGAATCACATTCCGAAAATAACTCAAAAAGTCACCACCCAGAATTCAAATCAGTGCTTTTTGCCCCTTGTCGATCTAGAATTCAGTCGCATTCTTCTACTCTCAAAAACTCAACTAAAACATCATCCATAATTAAAGATATCAATTTAATAGCTAACAGTATGCAGTCAAAGAAAAGAATAACCAGAGTGCAATTCAATGATACATCCCGCGCAGCGGATCAACCCTCAACCAGTGAAAACGTCACGCGCACCGCGAGTACGCGATCTAATTCAACATCTACACCCCGCACAGCAAATCAACGCCCGCAAAACATTAGTATTCCGCCGACAACAAGCATGGCACATAACATAACCCCAACATCCCCTACCCATTCTTCAAATGCTAGTACCCCGTTAACGCCGAGCCCGCACGTCCCCACGTTTGATTACATAGTATCAAAGATATTCAGTAAAACGCTCATCGCTTCTCTAACTAGCAAAGATGCCGTCTTAAAAGAAGTCAGGGATTGCATACTGACGAATAACGAAGCCCGATTAAAAGCCATCAACCCGTACATACATTCGTACTGGAGGGACCTTCACGTGCGCTCCGGTTGCGTATGCATAGACGAGAAGGTAGCTATCCCCAACGTGCTTCGCGAAGCACTCACAGATGATATTCATGCCAGCCATCCAGGTACATGGGGCATGATTTGTATGGCAACACATTGCTGGTGGCCTTACATGCATCGGGAGCTAATAGTCAAGGCTACTGAGTGCAAACAGTGCACAGTAATTGGTAAGAATCTAAAATCCGTAATTCCCGCTAAGCAATTTACTCCTCATATACCATGTGTTGAACCTAATCAGGAAATTCAAATCGATTTTGGGGGACCAATTTTTGATGAAAAGAACAATGAAGTATATTTTTTTTGCAGCAATTGACCGTTTTTCTAAATGTCCAACTGCATATATGTATGAAAAAGCTAATGGACCAAATGTTCTAAAATTTTTGAACATGTACATGGAAACTCACGGAATTCCAAGATCTATCCGTTTAGACCAAGCTAAATGTTTAATTGGACATCAAGTAAAGACTTTTTGCAATAAAAACAACATTGAAATTATTGCAGCGCCTGTAAATGATCACCGTGCTATTGGGTTGGTGGAACGATTAATTCAAACAATTAAGAATAGACTCGCATGTAAAAAAGAAGAGAAATTAGCTGCACACGCCTTTCATGTAAAGCATGCATTAAAGATAATCATTCACCAATTGCGAATATGTAAACAAAGAACAACAAAGATCTCGCCCTTCGAAGCACATTTTGGGAGAAAACCTAATACCCCGCTAAGCGTGATTGCAACTAAACCGAATTTGATGAATTTGTCGTATAAGGGTATCATAAATCACTATTTAGACGAAGAAACAGTGATGCCGGAGGAAATATTGCCTGATGACAAATGGATAAGTGGATACAGAAGCGACATTGAAGTCGAAAAGGGCATGACACGCGCCACAGCGGAAGCGAGCGCAAGAGAGAGGGCGAGCACGGATGGCGAATCCAGATTCCTAAAAACAAAAGCAATCCGCCCCATTCCCCTAAAAGAACGATCGGTAGAGCTAAACTTGGCTCGCAAAATCCACGGCAAAAGACGATCCAAGAAGAAACTTGAAGGCCTTTACGAAGTTCTCGCCCCAGGATCACACATCCTAAAAGTAAGCCCGACTACATCGACCATCAAGGAGCCGGGCAAACAGATTGTTACCGTTCGCAATAGCGATATTGCCAAATTCGGCACCCATCAGGAGAGACAGACTCCATCAAAAGTATATGCTGACAGACGCGGGCCACGTGCTGTGGAGAAAATCGTTGAAGAGCTGATCCTTAGCCACATTAAAGAGTTCACCCGAAAGCAAAAGGGTGATAAAAAGATGAAACATAGGAAGAGAGAGCCGGGCAGCGGAGTCTCTTCACAGCGCTCAAACATTTCTCGCGCAATGCGGGGGCGAGTTCCAAAATTGCCAAATTTCGCCGCAATCCGAAACGCTCAACCTCCACTCGAGATCAGCGAACCGGCTACAAATGCGCCTACTGATCCACCAGCAACAGCATCTTCAAAACGATCTTCTGACCGTAATAGGCGAAGCCCGTCATATTATGGTTTCGAAACGTCATCTCCAGGATCAGACATCCTACCACCGCCTAAACGACCCCGACGAGCGGGTGATGTCGAAAATTTTGCACCACCTGTCACCGTTGTCGAATCGGTGCAACAAATCTTGGAAATCCAACCGGAAGAGCAAAACGTGTCACCTCAGATTGGTCCTGTCTCGCCTCCCGCGGTACGAAATGTACCTTTGCTAGAGACGGACACCCCGACATTGGCTAGATCTATGACTGCTCTTAATGCAGAGGAACAAGATTACGAAAATGAAGATTGGACCTTGTAAAACTCGAAAACTGAATAGACATTTTATATTGTATTAATCATCGTATTTTTAGTTATGATAACCAGCAAATATATTGATGTTATCTATTTAACCGGGGACCTTGTATTAATTTGTAAGTATTGTTATTATTAATCATATCTGAAAAATTGTATATTACAATTTTTCTTCCTGCTGTGAAGGGTATGTGATACCTGATGGTATATTTATTCATTTTATTTAATCATTGCAGTAAAATTTGTTTGATGCCTTAAATTAGTTCAATTACTTTCACCTTCATTAATTTGTTCAATTTGTTTACCTTATGATTTCATTCCGTTGTCTGATAGTTTCCCGCTTCGTGATCAGACATGTCTGATCACGTATTCACGTTGTGCCCAAGTGGCTCCAATCTGTTTAATTCATTCCTCTTAATTTATGCAACTCAATTCAGTTTGCAAAACTGTCTCTTGTTCTTCCGCTCCGCAAGTAAGCGAAACAAAAGTTAAAGTTGATCTCGCTCCGCGAATCACTCATAAACATTCTGTCTGCATACTCGCAACGCGAATCACCACAGCAAAAAAACAAAGTACGACAAAGCCATTGGAACTGTCATCATTAGGATAATGGGGTACGGTTTCAAAGGGATCCAAAATTTTCAACAAAAAATCTCCAAAATAAACAATTATGAAAACAAGCCATAAAACCATTAGTGAGAAGAGAAAACAGCTAACCAGATTTTTATTGGTGTCAGTAAAAGAAACGTGGTCCTGTCATTTGCGAGACTGAGCTACACGTTCACAGAAATGAGTTTAAGATCGGTTTATTGGTTGATCAGTTCAGAAACTTTTTTGGAAAATAAATTCCTCAAGTCTTAACAGCAATAGTTGTCCTCCTAAAGCACTAGATAGGTTCACTAATGCCCCTTAGGAAGGCTATTGCACTTTTTTTCAATAATTGTGTGCCATATAACTACAAAATTCTATTGGAATCTCAAGAAGAAACACTTTTAAAAAAAATTACGAAAACACAGAGTCGAAGCCATAAAAAAGTAGCGATTCGTTGAAAAAAATTTATTTGTTCATTGGGCATCATTTGACTGTAAATAACGTCTTTTATTAACAGAATTTTGACACGAAAAGTGACTAGTCGTTAAATGATTTCTTAGTCGAAAAAAAATATGAAAAGGTCTTTTAAAAACAGCATTTCAAAAAGAATTCGATTTTTTTATAGTAAACTTCCCTAGGAGACCAAAACTAGCTTTTTTAAGTCGCTAGTCGCATTTGGGCTATGAAAAACTCAACATTTTTCGTTTTATGTAAAATTTAATTTTTGAATTACCATTTTGATTGAAAAAATCTTAATTTGAACAAAATTTTCACTAAAATTGTATAAAATCAAGCCAAATATCTCAAGCCCCGTCTGGGATTACTAAGCTTGGTGGAACTATATATTATTATTATTATATTCCACTAAAAATTTTAAACCTCGAAAAAACGAAATTCAAAAAATTGTTTCCAAATTCTACGCTGAACAATCTTTTTAATGAGACCACTCACATTTCTCTACAATGAATATATCGATCGGCCAAAATTGACTGAACAAAAAATCAGATTTGAGTATATAGTTCCTCCCCCCAACAAGTGGAGTCGGAATAATAATAAGTTTTTTTCCTATGAGATTGATTTCTCAGAAATTGAAAAAATTCGTCAAGACGATAAGTTAGTAAAGTAAAATCTGCCAATCAAGAATTGTGAGCACAAACGACCATGAAAACGTAATAGACGACCATGTAACGTAATAGATGAAAAAACGTTTACGTTGCTGATGTCTCAATATGCAAAAGTAAAAATGCTGATACAGGCTCTAATATAGTTGTAGTTGCTTAGGCTTTAAGATAATCACGGCAGACTATAAAAATAATAGAAATCAGTACAATCAGCGACTTTCAGGATAAGTTAATTATTCTGACATACAACTTTGATTTTCCGTTGAAAACAATAAAAAATGCATGTAGTTATACAGCCCGCTTTTTGAGGGAAGTCGTTGAAAAAAGGCTTATTTAGCAACAACAGCAGTTTATGATAAGAACTATTTTATGGCACCGTAAAATTTTTCATTTGTAATGCGTAATGCACAAATAAAACTTTGAGAAATAATTATCAGAAGATTGACAGGCAGGGCATTGTTCAATAAAAAAGGCACCATCTTTTTCAGATCTGAGTCTTGATGTGGTAAGGTGGTGCGTATCCCTGGACGAGAGAGAATGGTTATCTTGTAAGATCTTACAAGATTCTTATAAAAAATGGTTATCTTATAAGTTCCGACAAAATTCTTACAAAAGATGGTTATCTTGTAAGATCTTACAAGATGAATGGTTATCTTGTAAGATCTTACAAGATGAATGGTTATCTTGTAAGATTCGTGCAAGTTCGTTCCGGTTGAGCTGCATTCTCATTGGTTCTTTTATGCGCAATTTTCTTCATTTAATGCATAGAAGCTTTGAGAATTGGTTGCGCATTTCTGACTGATATTTTTATTCTTAATTTGATCGAAAAATGCTTTTCAACATAATTTTTACTGCATCGGTACAAAATTATTAACTTTTACTTTCGATTCGTTGCCATAAATAAAAAACATGAATGAAGTTATAATTTGTTCCTTACTTTTTATGCTCTTATGAATAAAAAATTGAAAATATTTATTTTTAGATAGATTTTTCTCATTGCATTCAATCTGGAGGAACAGAAAAACCCATATTCGTGATTTCCATTTAGTACTGGGTGAATATTTATTACTCATAGAAAATTTTTGGACTTTCAAGTTTTACAATGTTTAAAGCAAATTACATGTTTTTTTTGTCATGTGCATCATCTCTAAATTTTTTACGCGCTGTGTATTGCAGTTGTGTGTATTTCGATTCTTACAAGACAACGGTTAATCTTGTAGGAATCATATAAGGCGAATGCCTATCTTGTAAGAATCTTGTAAGACGAATGCTTATCTTGTAGGAATCTTGTAAGACGAATGCCTATCTTGTAAGAATCTTGTAAGACGAATGCCTATCTTGTAAGAATCTTGTAAGACGAATGCTTATCTTGTAAGAATCTTGTAAGACGAATGCCTATCTTGTAAGAATCTTGTAAGACGAATGCCTATCTTGTAAGAATCTGTCAGAAAATCTTGTAAGACGATGCATCCTCTTGTAAGATTCTGACAGAGTCTTACAAGATCTTACAAGATAACCATCCCCAGTCCACTCGGGATTTGACAGAGAAACTCTCCAAGGCAACTTGGATGGTAAAACAACTACAGAAAAGCAGGATCCAATGGATGATGCATTTGTCAAACAAGGCAATATTGTGTTCTAACTAAACCAATTCTTGATTAGAAAACAACAGAAAAGTAATTCGATCGAAAAATTTTTGTGAGTGAAAAGATCTCTGACATTAAGACCTTTCAGATTAAGAAGACTCTATCTTGACAGGCGTTTTGATAGCCGAAATGCTTGATGGGATATTTAGTCACCGAGGGTTATTGAGGAAAAGAATTGATCCAAAAAGAACTCTAACCCTGGCAATCAATTTCAAGATGGCGATAAAACCAGAACACAGTCAAATTTGTTACTCGCACTTGCAATACGAACACGAAAAATTTTGCCATGAAGCATAGAAGGGAAAAAAATTGGTTTCAAGCAAAAGAAAAAACATTCTTTTTTCAGTCAGTTTTGATTTGAGAAATCAATTTGCGAAGGGCCGTAGAAAACAGAAAACGACAGTTCACAGGATAAAAACGTTAATAAAAAATTCAATATTTTTGACTCCTACGTAACCCGGAAAGTCCATAACGCGAAAAAAATTGTATTGCAGAAATAATTCACAATACATAGAGAACAACCAGTAAACCAGATAATGAAAGTTGGAAATCTGGAAAAAATGATAGTAAATTCAGCAGCTATTGTACTATAATATATTAAAGATTAGGAAATATTGTAATATCAACATAAAAACTTGCATGGTGGGTAGCCGATTCAAAAGGTAAAAAAAAGCTTCAAATGCTTGAATTCAAAAACGCCTTGAATTTAAAACCATAATTTACAAACAGCAATTGACCAGCAAATCTAGTTGACAAATATTCCTTCTGAGAGTTGACAAATAATATTGACAAGCATTATTGTTGACAAATATTATTGTTTTGAAAATTGGTCAAATATTCCTTCTGAGATATGATGTCTTTGAACAATTTGGTCTCCAATCAATTTGTGTAGTATTGAAAAGGTTTCAGTATTGAATCTCCTCTGAAAGAGTGCATACACACGGAATAAGATTTGCGACGATTAGTCGCAATGTTGGGCCAGAAACGCACATTTTACTATCGAAACTTCACGAACAATACCCCAAATAACGAAGAAGAACAATCGCATTTAATATACAATTAAATTCAAAGTCAAAATCAAAAAGATACTACATTTGGGCAATTTAAACAACTAGAAAGTTTTCAAGATCAAACATAAACCGACAAATGATTTTTGCCCTATTTCTCAATGTTTTTACGTTGTATTTACACCATAACAGTCAAATGAAAAAAGGTCAGGCGACAAAACACAAAAATATACCCGGCAGATTGCCGGAAAATAGCCGCCGTTGATTCCCATAACTCTATTGGGATTGAAAGAAAATATCCACAAAAATTGATTTTTGTATAAAAACATTTTTAAGTGCAATTTATTCTGATGATATTTCGTAATTGAACATACTCCTGTCTCTCAGTGAGAGGCTACAGGGTCTAGTATCAATACCAATAAGCATTACAGATAGTAACTAAAACTTATGAGAACAAAGTTCAAGTACCGGGCATCTAAAAATGGGCCTTATGGGTTCATCCCGTTTCTATTTCTGACTTTGATTTTTTTTAATACTGACTCTTCAATTGAATTGCTTTGCTTAGCAGCTGCTGTTTAAAAAGACTTTGAGCAGAATGACAGAAGAGCAAAACTAGCCTAGAGAAGTCAAAAAGATTTCACGCAAAATTTCGAAAAAGCGGCAAAATGGGTAAAGCGAAAAAAAGTTCGACGAAGTAAAAAAACATAGCAGGACAAGTCCTGACGTACAATTCAAAGAATTTTCATTGACTAAACAGAAAAACTAGACCAATAATGGACTATGAGTGAATTGAGAAAACCATTTTAAAAAAATCAGATAAAAAACTAAGAAAAAAAACAGAAAATCAATGTCAAAATGCCGCATGTGAACAAAAAACCACTAGCGAGAAATGAAAATTCGATTCAAACAGAAAACTAGGCCTAGAATGAGCTGTGAATGGATTGGGAAAACCATTTAGAAAAAAATCCGATCCAAAAAATCGAAAAAGCAGTAAAAATCAGAGTGAAATTGCCGCATGTGAACAAAAAACCACTACCGAGAAACAGAATTTTTGTTCAAACACCATTTTCTCACTCTACTTTAAAATTAGAGCGAAAAAAATTCACGCCGCCAAACCACTCGCTTTTTCGCTCCATTTCCTATTTCGGCGTGACCAAAATCACCACTCCAATTTGACTTCAAAAATCACGAAAATGTGTGAACAGATCTTAAAAAAAACATAGCCGGAAGAATTCCGGAAACGAATCGAAGTAGAAATCTGACTATTCTCACAAATCAGATGCATCACCAGCATATTACCAATCGACAGACATTGTATCCAATTCACAAAGAAAAGACTGGAGAAGTGGAAATTTGACAAAGAACAAAAGCAAAAAATAATATTCTCTAAAAATCCAAACAAAATTCTCTACAAAATATAACATGCAGCTTCCCATCCATAACTCATAGAAATCAATTAGTTATATATTTGACTAGATCAATCGCCCACCTAGTACTTGCAGAAAAACGTTAAACAACAAACTAAAAAAAGACTAAGAAAAACTCTTTAACGAATTAGAGTTTTGTATAATTTGTTTAAATGAAAACTGCCCTGCTAAGCCTTCAAGTGCAAATTCATAGAATCAACACCTACAAAAATGCTCCTTATTGAGAAAAAGTTACCAACAAAAAAAACATTAAATAGGAAGAAACAGGCAAAAAACTTAGAAAAAAGACCAAGAGTGGCCAAAATTTGCTCTGATTTACTCGATTTTCTTCAACAAAAACAAATCAAAACTAATATCAATCAAAATGAGAGACATCCAAAAGAGCTACAACAACTGAATTCCACTAGAAAACTACCCAAATGCTATCAAAGGTTGAGGAAAAATAAAACCAAATAAAGTTACCTTGAGCAAATAGAGCAATGAAATAATTGCAAAATAGTGGGCAAGTCATATCAAACTAAAAAAATTGTCTACGATCGGAAGAAAAACGAAAAAAAAAACAAAAAATTAAAATAGTGGTAAAAAAATTCTCTATTTTTCTGTCATTTTTCTTCAGAAAAAAATGTTCTATACCAACAAAATTGTAATCAATTTATATCCCTGATATCCTTTGAGATATGAGCTTCCATGCAAATTGCACTTAAAGCAGTAAAACCAAACAAAAGGCCAAATTACATTAAATTTCGTCGAAAAATCAGCAAAACTGATCAAAAACCTCCAAATTTGCATAAAACTCAAATTAACTACTTGAAACCTCCAATTCCTATCAGAACGAGTTGAAATTCAATACAATATCATAATCAGACCTCATAAACAAGAAAAATTGCAAAAAAAAACTGCTTTTAAAAGCCGCACGTGAACAAAAAAAATTCGCTCGCTCAGAGAAAATTTTTTCACACATCAATTTCTCGCTCTCTCAAAAACAGCGGTATGAACAAAAAACCACTCTCTTTTCGCTCCGCTCTTCACTTTTGTTCAGCAACCAAATCACTCCAAATTTTTTCACGCGTTTCATTTCCCGCTTAAAAATTCACTCCAATAAAATTGATTTAAAAAAAGGACTTCTCCAATACTCCTCTTCGAGTCGTAAAAAGACAGCGCCCCAATACAATTCAAATTCTTTGAATTGTAAAAATAGGAGCGCTATAATAGCCGGCTGAGAAGATGAGAGGGGCTATTTAAAAAAACAAACCAACAAATGTCGGAAAATTTGCTCTTGAAAGACAGGCGAAGCAATTTAATTCAGGGTCTGTAGCCTAAATCAATTTTTCTTTATGGGTGCAAAAATCCTTGGCCCCAACGGGATTCGAGCAATTTACCTCCCGAGCCATAGGCACCGGCCCTAACCACTGCTCTATAAGTCACTAAGCTTTGCTATGCTGCAACCGATTATATAATAGCAACAAGCTTTACTTCGGAGTGAGAGCAATAGCGATCACTCAAAAATGATGAACGAAAGCTTGAAAAAGTCACTTGAGAAGTCAAAGAATGTTCTAGAAGAAAAGCGCAAAATTGTCAAGCAAAAAATTTGCTATAAAAAAGACACACACGTTTACAATAATTGCTATGAACTTCATTCAAGAGCAATTTAAAACATATCATCAATTTAAGTCACGGAAAAGTGAACAATTTGTAAAGTTAGCATAAGTCTCTCTAATTTTAAATGTGTCGATTCAAAAAAACTAATAACAATTGCCAAACATTAAGAATTTATTTGACTAAATAGCACAAATTTAATTGAACTTGACATAGAAAAAGCAACAAACGTTTATAACCTTGGATTTAAAATGCGCCTACATTCAGCTAAATTTGAATCGAGAAATAGCACGCTCTTCTTACTTCAATATTGTCAGCGGAGATTCGCCGGGCAGATAAGGATTAAAAACTTGCTTTATTCTGTAGCTGATATGCCATATGAATTTCCAAATACGACCAAAATATTTCTTGTTGGGCGTGGAACTGCAGATTATCACAAAAAGTTGTTCACTGTTGTTGAAAAAAGATAGATGCCGATAGTCTTAGAATGTCGGAATAATTCTTTTTTGTAAAATTTTGGTCTTTATGGCAGACTTTTATTGTTTTTTTTAAATTGGGACTGGTACATAATGGCGGCAAGCTAAGAGATTGTACACTGACCTTGCTTTAAGCAAAAAGGTTTTTTATTCTCGACTTTGAGCGTTAATTATGTATTATGTTCTAAAAAATTTTCAGAACGAAGTTCAGAAACATTTGAAATGTAACAAGAAATTTCAAAAAAACAAAATCCTCCTTTGATTTTTTTGTGATCATCAGTTGGCGTGATCAAAAGATTGAGAAATTTTTCGCAAAATCAATCAATAATGTGTGATGAAAATGAAATAGCTGTTTTAAACTTGGCTTATGTGTCCTACTATTTAAGTAAAAACTAAACTTTGGCAAAAAGAGGCACAATATAAACTTCTCACTTTTTTACTTTTGGGTTATTTTCATTGTTTATCCTTTATTTGTTTCTCCAAGTAGAACTGCAATGTATGAAAATTTACTCTCTGGTCAATTTATGATTTTTTAATGTTCTATTTTTTCTCAATTTGAAGAGTTTGGACAAAAAGATACGTTTTTGACTATTCTTTTTTTGTTTTCTTTTTTTCTTGTTCCGACTTGTTCTCCTCGATCAGAGTCAAAATCTAATGAGATCATCAAATGAACCTCAGTTTTTAGTTTCGATGTGGGACTTAAAGTTACTATGAGTGGACAGAAATAGATTTTTGTTTTTATTATTTGAAAACCTTTTCGTTTAATTTTGAGTCTTTATTTAAGTTCAAAGTCTTATATTTCCCCAAGGGCTATTAATATGTCCAAAACTATTAAGTGATGAATTGACCCAGCTACAATAGGATTAAGAATTTTATGAAAGGAAGGAAGAGGAACGGCCTTCAGTAAAATTCGTCGAAAATTTATTTTCTTATTGTTCACGAATTTAAAGGCCCGTTAATGTCCTGCTCGAGGCAAAAAAATGGTTGGAATACACTGAATTTCGTTCAATTGTTTAGTTTGTACAGCAGAATACATAATTGAAATGTTTAGACAGAGAAAAAGAAACCTATTTCAGTGTTTTTTCGAAGATGTACATTTTCTTAGTGTTACTGATGTTCCTCTTAATGGAACTTGTAACACGAAAAACTATTTGGTTAAATTGATTTCTCTTTTCGTACTAAACTTTACTTTGGTTTTGTAATGTGTAGGTAGAATAGAAAAAATTTCGTTTAAAATTTCAAAATTTTTCAATATGTAATCTTTCTGCCTGTTTAATCAAAATTTAACCTAATAATGAAAGGTTAATCATTAACAATACCTAGTAGGAGATAATTTGATTAAACAGAATTGAAGCGAAACTTCAAATGAAAGAAGATCTATAATTAATTTTTTTCCGATAAACTAATAAACAGTGGAAAAAATTTGTTTTAAAATAGCAAAAAAACAGCAAAACTATAGTTGCCACGCAATCTGCCTTATGGTGTAATACGAAACAGACTTTGTTCTATTTTCATGAGTGTGATTCCGGTTCAGGCTCTTAATTTTGATTGAAATTGTTTATTTGATAGACACAAAGTAATCTGAAAAAAGCTGATATGACCCAAATTTTTACGAACAAAATTTAAATTATTCAAAAAAGAAGCGAAATTTTAATAGATAGATTTGGTCCAAATGGCTGAACCACAATTTTTTATCATAAAATTTTCATCTTAAAAAATTACAAAAATTGTTAAGTATTACTGAGTATTAAGCAAATGTCTTAACAACTTACATTAAATTGAATATCAATCAGCGAAAAAGTGAGAAAAAAAATCGAAATCGACCTAAACCTTCGATAAATTCTCTCGAAAAATTCTCTGAAACGACAAATTATTCCATCTAAACTATTCGGGGCTCAATGTGCGTTCTTTCTATTGATACCACTCATGACTGTTGTCTACGTCAGATATATCCATCGGCTAAAATTGACTGAGCGTAAAAACTGTTGATCATAGAGTCCCCCTTCAGTAAGTTTCAACAAGTAGATTTAGTGAAATCAATCCTAAATTCAATTTCAAATTTAGTCCCTCAAATTGAGAACTGGCTTTAAAGATAACAAAAGAGATGCAGCAAATGGGAATTTCAGGTTTTTCTAGTTGGCATTGTTTTTTTGTTTAAGTCTGTAGCTGGTGTATAAAAGCTGCCTAATTAAATTCAGCAAATTTATTTGGAGTTTACGGTTCTTAACAGAACGTGAGTCCGATTGACACACGGGTGTGTTGTATTTTTTGTTTTAGTTTTTGGATTCATCCATTTGGATTCGTCATCATTATCCAGTCAGGCAAAAACTGATCTGGACAGTATCGAACAAAATTCTAGCATTTTAAAACCACTTTCAACGCACCCTAAAAAGAAAACAATTGTACAAACAGAGCACGAGTTATTTGAACACACAATCGTGAAACGGATTGGTACTTAACAAAGCTTTTTTTACATTTTTTACGTTCAGTTCAGCAAAAAACAGACAAAAACGATGTTTTTATATTGAAATTTGAGATATAGAGGTTTGCCTCTTATTTCATGTTTAATTTGCTTTAGTTTCTAGGTAGAAAAATGGAATCAAGATAGTTTCCTATTTAATTTCTCAGCCCAGCATTTAAATTGTTCGGTATAAGATGGATTTGCTTGTGATATTATTCGTATTTGTCGTGGCTGTCATAGCAACAGTAAATGTGCACTTGGGTTGGTGTGGTAGATCGCATCTATGCTTAGAAGATAGTGAGTGTGGGTGGTTTGAGCAAAATTCAGAATGGAACGAAAAACCAGTTGGGACTGAATGCTGTTCAGACTGAAAATGCCACGAGAGCTGTTTTTGGTGAGAAACCGACTCCAGATTCAAACTTGTTACTTTTTTGGCTTGATTTGTAAATATAGTTTTTTTTACATCGAAGCGGTATAGGAGAGAGTCGCAAGTTCTTTGTAAAAAGTGTAAAAAGAAAACAATCTCCTTCCCAGTTTGAGGCCCATACCAAAATTGCCACTGATCAGGCCCGCCCGAGACCGAAGTAACTTCTGATCAGACTGTTGTGCGCTCAAAGTGCGCTCGAAGCCACCTCCGATCACGCAGTTCGAGACCGATTTGACTTCTGATCAGACAAGTATCAGACCATCGTCCCAACTAAATTGCGCTCGAAATGTTGTTTCCGACCATCATAAGGATAGTTGATCTCTGATAAGACTTCAAACAATTGCATACCCCACTACTACTGTTTTTGATGGCCCAAATTATGTACTCGGCCGAACTGCATCGTATACTCGTTTCATTCTATCAATAACTTCATACATCAAAAAAAGTTCTTCCATGAAAAGCCAATTGAATGTAGAGACTAGTATAGATGTGAAAACAACTACTTTTAAGAAAAAACACGAGAATGTTAACTAAAATAAGTATGACAAAAAATTTGGTTTTTTAGATTACACAATTTTTTCTTCTTTGCTGGGCGACCTAAACTGCGAGATCACTTGTCAAGTTATTTGTCTAGATTAAAAAGGTAGCAAAGCTACACTGCATTTGCACAACTAAAATGATTAGATTGAAACAAGCAAGCAAACACTTCAGATCATTGCCGTGAACAATTGCACAAAATTGGCTTAGTTTTTTCCTAGCAAAAGTTATCAGTGTCTCATTGTCTTTTTTTAAGTGTTTGTTCGCGTTCTAAATGATAATTTTAAAGCCTAAAAAACCCTTGGTTGCAATTCTTACGTGCTTGAATTCTGAATCAGTTAGTCTGAATCAAGGCATCAAATGCTGCGAATATTCTTCAGGGAGAAGTTCTGGTTTGTTCTTCTGGTCATTCTACTGCCCACTGTGTTTTGTTCTGGTTGTGCTATAACAATTGGATTGGCAATATACTGCGGCCTGAAAAAGATATGTTCACACTTAATCATTTTTAGGATTAAATAATGTTTGTGCCTCTGCTACAACTGAGACTCCCGGGTTTTCTACGATCAGCGCTTTTTTCTTTTCTGTCATAGATCGCTAGTTGCGGTTTAGGTTTAAAGTTCCTAGGCTGTGACATCTATGCCACTTTACTCTTTTATTGCCCGAGTTGAACAAGTTGGCGAAACATTTATACTCTTTTGTCATTACCACATTTAATTCCAATCCTTACAGACTACGGCTGTCAAGAATATACGGTTCCGACAACCATTCTAATTAATATGGTTGCTTTAATTGTGCTGCTCCCAAACAGAGGTTGGCGCTGATTTAGTGCCGATCAAATTATCTTCTATTGAAAATTTTTTCACAATTTTTTTTGCTATTAGAATGAATTGGCCTCAGCAAGTATTAATTGTTCAAAAGAAAAATCTAATTAATTAGTTCGGATATTCCGCATTCAATTGAGGTAAATTCCACGACCAGCATGGTTTTCCTAATTGTGGAGCTAATTTGAGCTGATCAAAATTATTTGCACGCAAAACAAAAAAGGTACAATTGAGGAACTTTTAAGATGTTGCGACATTTTTCAATTTTCATTTCTCAAGTACTTATTGAGACATTAATTTTTCAAGATTATGCATTTTTATAGCCTTGTAACGTTCCCAATACTCTTAAGAACATGAAGATTGCATAAACTGTAGATTAATACATATCATTAGTTATCAGAACGATATTCTGAAAGAGAAAAAGCACTCAATTCTCGAGCCGCATGAAAGCGTATATATGGAAATATTGAGCCGAAATTTTTGATTAAAAAGTGCTGCTTTTCCTTAATTGCTTGAGAATCTGAAACTTTTCAAAATGTATGAAAATTTTGATACTCTTTTGCTGATATTAAAAAAATAAACAGGTATTTTTTTAACCAAGTATTGAATTAATGAACGCGGTTGTCTATTTCGTTTCAAAGGAGCAAGCACAGTGAATTTCTTCCGTTTATTTTGATATATTACATCACAAATAACGGCTGCTCAGTGTGGCTTCACGATACCAAAGATTGTTTGCCCTGTTTTTTTAACTTAGTTTTTCAACTTAGTTTCTCTATATTTCAAAACACTACCAAAACAAAGCAATCAATAAAAGTAAAGTTCAAGAGTTAAAATCTTAAGTTTGATATTCCGCTATTGGAAGTCAGTTTAGAGAGCAAACGTTCTCAATTGAACTTTTGAATCTAATTTTACTTTGATCTTTCAAACATCAGGTCACTACAGAAATTCTTATATATATATATATATATATATATATATATATATATATATATATATATATATATATATATTTATATAAAATAAGGCAAGGAAATGCGCAAATTACTCTGGATCAAAAATTCCGGAATTTTTGCGTTTAATGACCAGCTGGTCATGACCGCTCTAGTTAACTATATTTTTAATAATTAAAAATCAAAAACTTTCGAATCGATTTCGACTATTTTGAATTTTTTCACATGCCTGAGCTGTTTGCCTATTTTGTTTTGAATTAAAACAACTTATATAAAAGAATGTAATTGGATGTTTCATTTCTGCTTGAGCAGAAGCGAAGAAACTTCAATGCCAAAACAAGTTTTCAGATATCAAAAAAGAGAAACACTTCTGGGCTTATGCTGTCCAATTTTTCGGGTCTGTGTTTGGATTGCAAGTCTTGCGGTGCATTACCTTCAAATAGTCGTCGATTAACTTTTCAATCGTTCATTCTTAAATAAAAATTCTTTTGATAGTTTTGGATTAGACTTACATATTCATCAATTTTAAATTCGTATCTTATCATTTGTTGTCTGTCATTTCAAATGATGAAAAAAACTTAGAAATATACATTTCAGATATAACCATGATGAATTAAATTATGATAGACTTGATATGAAACATTGTAAACATTGTTAATCTTGTGAAGATTTTTGCCATGATTTACATTATCGCGGGTTGAGGTCTCAAGACGCAAAGAAATGTGTCCAGAGCAAAGGCAAACACAAGAGGGGAGCGTCGCGCGTTCGAAAATACTTAGTGTGGAAACATCGAAAAATGCACAAAACCTGTCAAAAAGATTCGCAATCTGTAATCTGAGTTGATTCGCGGTGCCGATTTATTCAATTTACTATTCCAAATTAATTGGTTAATTCGCGGGGAGAATTTACTATTAATTTTGTAGCTGAACGATTCAATATTCTGAATGCAGAATATGCGTAGATTTGGCGGAGCGAAAGTTAGTTCTATTTTTAGACTGGTATTTCGCTTAGCGAAATAGGACTCAAAATTATCTGATAAAAATTAATGCTTTGGCGGAGCAAATTCTAGTTTAAGAGAGGGATAACTAATTTGAATTAAGAAATTGAGCAGAATGAAATAAAATTAAAATAACTAAAAATGATCAACAATTTGATAACGACAATTGAATTTCAATTGCGGCAACTCAAGATCACAAGACGACATGAACAATATGAACAGACAAAGTTATCAACCACAGAATATAAACAAATTGTTAAAACGTGAAAACTCAAGATTTGATCTTCAAACAAGAACTAAAATTATGATTAAGATTAAATGGCGAAGGAAAGTGAACTAAGTTAAATTTAACTAAAATAACTTGATTCGCTATACCAAATCAATAGCCCCAGAATGAATGAAATGTACTACTGTACCACATTTCCCCCTCGACAAAATAAATGACGAAGTTATTTATCATAAAATTAATACTATATGTACTGGTTACTATAATTACTACTATAATGTTTTTATTTCAGAAAGTTTTAGTCAAAGCAGTTTAACGTTCGGCAAGTTTTAATCACTGTCACTCTCATAAAATCTCGCCGACCGTCATTGATGCCTCTGGTTTCTTGTAGTTAGGCGAAATATAGTACTGTGTGGGGTAAGACTGTGCAGGGGAGCATGGGCCGACTGTAAAATCTGATTCGTTGTGCTGACTCTGAGCTGTGGCCGTCTTTATAGCTGAAATTATTGACTTCTTCTTGATCTGTGTTTGCTCAATAATTTGTCTCCTTTTTTTTCGCGAGGGTGCACTGGAACTTGAAGCTGTTGGGGGACATTTTTGCACAGATGCAAGTGATTTGTCTGACTCAGTTACTGAAGGCGTCGAGCGTTGTCTTTTTAACGGTTTCAGTGCCGCTGAAGCCTTGGTAGCAGCTTTTCGTTTCGGTCTACTAGGGGGCTCCGCGATTACAATGGATGTCGACGGCATCTCCATTGGCACCGCGAAATCACATGTTACTTCTGCTGGTGGCTTTGGCGGCGCTGTTATAACTGTTCGTTTTGGTTTTGTGGGCATTTGTACTCGAAGAGCTCGAGTTACATTTGAATGTATCGAGGAGACCGCACTGATATCGCCTGCTATTTTTCGGGTTTTCATTCGTTTGCCTCCTTCTAATTTTTTCCTGGTCTCTTTTGCATGGTGACTAATAAGATCTTTAGTAATCTTTCCCGTTGGTGTTTTCGATCGACGATTCGCATACAATTGTAATTCAGTTTGGCGCTCGGCCTTTGTGCCAAATTTAGCCAAATCTGAATTACGCATGGTCACATCTCTTTTTCTAGGTTCCTTTATCACTGATTTAAAGGTATCTGTCTTCACCACCGAACAACCGGGCGCTAAAACTTCATATAGCCCGTCCAGGCTTTTTTTGGAGCGTTTCGTTCGTGGTCTTTTTTTGCCGAGCTTAATTTCCAGGGACGCTTTATTTCGTGGCACCGACAGTGCAACTTTGGGTGAGGGATCACTCTGGATTCTTTGTTTGTGTCCTCATTCTTCCGTTTTGCTGCGTCCTTGTTAAATCTATCTCTGTTTAATTCGAGATCTGTGTCACTCCTTTCCTCGTTGTTCCAGTTTTCTTCGGAAATTAGTTCCTCCCATCTGACTGTCTCCAAATCTAAATTTTTATTTAAAATTTTTTTATATGTCAGACTACTTGGGTCAGGTTTCGTCGGTATATTACTTAATGGAATATTAGCCTTTCTACCAAAATGTGCTTCAAATGTTGATACATTGATAGTCTTTTGACGTCATATTCGTAGCTGGTAAATAATTGAATTTATCGATGCTTTCACATTAAATTGATTTTGCGCCGCCGTTTTAATGCAAGCTAGGCGATTCTTGATTGTTTGTATTAGCATTTCAACTAAGCCAATTGCTCTGTGATCGTGTATTGGAGCTTCAATTAACTGTATATTATTTTGACTACAAAATGCTTCAATTTGTTGTCCCGTTTGACATCGAGCTTGATCTAATCTAATTGAACGGGGTATTCCGCGTAGCAAAACATACTCTTTAAGGAATTTCAAAATGTTATCTGCATTAGCTCTATCAAATGCATCTGCTGTTGGAAATTTTGAAAATTGATCTATACATGCAATAAAGTAAATCTTTTGATTTTTTTCATTATAAAGTGGTCCTCCAAAATCAATTTGAATTTCATCATTTGGAATTCTGCATAACTTTAATGGTGCCCATTTATTAGCAGGAATAATAGACTTTAAATTTTAACCAATTTTTACAGAGGGATTGCATTTTGCCGTCTTTGTGATTATGTCCCTGTGCATGTACGGCCACCATGCAGGGGCTGCCATATCTGTCATCTACCAAGTTCCAGGATGAGTGGCATGTATGGCTTCGATGTATGCATCTTTGATTGCATGAGGGAGAGCTATCTTGTCGTCGATGCATACACAACCATTCTTGACATCAAGATCTTTCCAGAATGAGTGTATGTACGGCAGTATTTGCAGCGATCTTCATTTTCAGTTAAGATGCAGTCCCGTACCTCCTTTAAAATCGCATTTTTGGTGGTGAGGCTGGCCATTAGCGTGCTAGAAAACATCTTCGAAAGGGCGAAGTTAAATGAATCCAAGTAGAGGTCGTCTACTAAGGGTGACGTTACTGTTGTTGTGTCTGTATTAGGGGTGACTGGCGATGCTGGTACCGCTGGAGCTGTCGATGGTCCTGCCTCGTCCGCAAATCTCAATTTGGAGGGCGTCAATTGCTTGACTTGCATTAAAATTTCTGCATCTGAGTTCGAGTGTGGCATCATGTAGACTGTTTTAAATTTATTGGCAATTCGTTGAAAATTGTTCAATTGAGATAGCAACTGATCGGTAGGGCGATTTAAGGCAAAAAGCGAGTGAGGAATGTTAGCTGTCTCGATTTGGATATTAGAATTTGAGTTATTTGGTGTTAATTTGTTAAGTGAGTTATCACTATCCGTAATTGAAGAATATCCTGGATTTCGCGGTGCGAATTCACTGCATAATTTGTTAGTGGAATTTGGAGTATTTGAGGCTTGTTTTGTAAACGGATTTCGCTCTGTGAACTCGACGTAATTTTCCGCATTTAATAAGAAGCGTTTCGCACTGCGTTTAATTACATCCAATTTAGCTACAATAAATTGCTCGTCATATGCAGATATATTAACAGCTTTTTGTTGCGGGTCGCGAGAGATATTATCTACTAATCCCATTTTGGAGCCAGGGAGATGATCAATTGTAAAATCAAATGGCAGTAGTTGATCTACACAACGTGTCAATCGACTATTGTAGGATTTGTTTGCTCTATTTTTTCTCATGATTGAAAGAAGAGCCCAATGATCAGTTATGACGGTAAATGGTTTGCCGTATAAATAATATTTAAAAAGTTCAACGGACCAGACAACACCCAACAATTCGAGCTCAATAATGCTATATCTGTCCTCCACAGAAATCAAAAATCGCGATGCGAATGCCACAGTATGCCAAGCACTTGGGGTTCGTTGTTCTAATGCACACCCCAAACCTTTACGTGAAGCGTCGCATTTTATACGTGTTTCTAAGTCCGGGTTATATTTTCGGTTGTTTCTGCAATCTTCTCTTTAATCAATGTGAACTGTTTTTCATGTTCATCCGTCCAAATAAATTTTGTATTTTTCTTAAGCAGAGGTCGAAGTGGGTAACATAATTGCGACAAGTTTGGAATGAATTTTCCTAAGTGATGAACTGAGCCCATAAAGGATCTGAGTTTTTTGAGATTGGAATGTGCTGATAATTTTCCGAGTGCATCCGTTTTATTCGACAATGGTGTTTAACCTCTTTGTGTAATATTATGCCCGAGCCATTCGATTTTATCTTTTACGAAATGACATTTAGCAAGATTTATTCGGAGATTTTCTTGATCTGACTTTATCAGACATTTTCGTACTAAATCGAGATGTTTTTCTATTCCTCCTCTGCTCACTTTTAATATATCGTCCAAAAAACAGAAAGTATTATCCAGGCCTGCGAGAGTACAATCAATCGCTTTTTTTGAAATTCAGCCGGCATATCTGTAAGGCCGTAAAATCCAGTTTTAAAACGATATGTGCCAGTCATATCTCCGCTTACGAGGTTGAAGTTACAATGGTGGGCCGTATCACTGTGTAAATTGAGCTGGCTGTATGCGTACTGCAAATCAAGAGTCGTAAAATAAGCCGTCTCTTGCGGCGCGGTTGACAGTGTTTGAGAAATTGTTTGAATTAGCGAGTCTATATTCGGCATTTGATACTTGTTTTTGTGAATGGCTTTATTCAGGATTTTGGAATCTAATGCTATTTTGATTGATTGATACTTTTTGACCGTAATGATTAATGGAGAAATAAAAAATTGATCAGAGCAATTGGTTAGTTTTTCAATATGTGCTTCGTTTAGCAATTTTTCAAGTTCGATTTTCACTTTCGGTTGGAGATGAATTGGCACTTTTCTTCCTTTTTGATGTGTAACTCGATAATTTTTGTGGAATTTTGAATTGACCGTGTGATGATTAGATTTTCCTATTTGGGAGATTAATTCTGGAAATTCCTTTGCTAGCGATTTTTTAATTGCACAAGGTGGTTCTTTATTATTGACTTCCGTATTCGGGCAAGGTTTTTGTGATATTGTTATGCCTAATTGATCAAGGAGATCTCGTCCGAAAATTGGTCGAAAACCATCAGCCACGACCGTGATTTTTGCTTTCTGAATTTTCCAATCATTGCACCGAACTGGCGTTTTTAAAATGCCTCGAGTTTCGACAATATCATTAGAAAAAGACTTTAATTCTAATGGTTTTTTCTATGACCATTGTGATTGCGCACAGTTATACATTATTTCTCTGGCGAGTGACATATTGATAATCGTACGATCGCTACCGGAATCGAGGAGCAAGTGAGAATCTGTATTGCCGATCGTTATCGTCATATTTTGCAACTCTATTGGCGGTGATCTATCGTTTTCTACTGTCGCATCGTAATTGTTGTCCGAGGAATCAGAGTCAGAATTAAATTGTTCATTATATTTTATATAATTGACGTTTTGATTTTCCTTACTTGTGTTTTGATCTGTAGTTTCAGCAGTTTCTACATTGTTAATACGATTATTTTGACGTGAATTTCGTGCATTATTAAGTTTTTTCCGACATACCTTGGCGAAATGGTTGAGCAAACCACAAGGATTGCATTTCTTACCCATAGCAGGGCAAACCTGGCGGTGCGTTGTTGTCCAAGCTTGACCACAACCTCTACATTGGCCAACTGATGCACGATTAACTGCTACTCTGCCTGACTGATTTCCACGTGCACTCGCGCCGCGAAATCGATTGAATGATTGTATTGCATTCACCGTACTGCCAGTTGCGCCGTTATTTGATGATATTTTCTGCAGATTCTGATGGCCCATTTCGATATTGACTGCAATACTAAGTGCTCTTTCGGGGTCAACTGTGTCGCGGAGAAGTTTGCGTTGAATATCATCATCCAACTTGTTTGTGATGAAAATGTCCCTGATGATCACCTCCTCACGATTTTCAAAATCGCAATTTTCCACCAATTCTTTCAAAATGCTGTAGAATTGTTCTACCGTTTCACCCTTTTTCTGCTTTCGTGAGAAGAACACATACCGATCGAATGTGATATTTCTTGGGCGGATAAAAGCTATCTCCATCATCTCCCAAAGTTTGAGGGTAGTCAGGTCATAAATATTGTCATGAGGGAATTTTTGTGTTAGTAAGCGTCTTCCCTCTGTACCGATGCTGAGGTACAAGCGAGACACACATTTTTGATCGCAAAGATGCCATGGTCGTTCCCCGCATAATACTCCCGCTTCTCTCATCTTTTGACATTTTAAGTCCCATTGCAACTTCAATTGGCTGTTTCGTATCTGACGGTCTCTCCGTTTCATTTGTTGCATCTTCAATTGGCATCTCGTACATTGGTTCAGCTGACAATCGTACCATCGTTGGTTTCGGTTGCAGTAGCGTGTCCAGTGTGATATTCTCTCGCGCGAGAATCGCAAGTTTTACTTGGATCCGCCATTTCTCCCATCGGATTGGTGGGTCCGACGTTGGGCGTTCCCAAAATGGCTCTATCAACAATGGTGTCTTTCTAGATTCACGAGCTGGCTGTGCCATGTCATACAGATTCGCAATCTGTAATCTGAGTTGATTCGCGGTGCCGATTTTTTCAATTTACTATTCCAATTTAATGGGTCAATTCGCGGGGCGAATTTACTATTAATTTTGTAGTTGAACGATTCAATATTCTGAATGCAGAATATGCGTAGATTTGGGGCAGCGAAAGTTAGTTCTATTGTTAGACTGGTATTTCGCTTAGCGAAATAGGACTCAAAATTATTTGATACAAATTAATGCTTTGGCGGAGCAAATTCTAGTTTAAGAGAGAGATAACTAATTTGAATTAAGAAATTGAGCAGAATAAAAAAAATTAAAATAACTAAAATTGATCAACAATTTGATAACGACAATTGAATTCCAATTCGGGCAACTCAAGATCACAAGACGACATGAACAATATGAACAGACAAAGTTATCAGGCACAGGATATAAACAAATTGTTATAACGTGAAAAC
The DNA here is from genome assembly GCF_964194025.1 of Convolutriloba macropyga. Lineage (NCBI taxonomy): Eukaryota > Metazoa > Xenacoelomorpha > Acoela > Convolutidae > Convolutriloba > Convolutriloba macropyga. The sequence continues at coordinate 19,286,826 of NC_134475.1, forward strand.
TCAAGATTTGATCTTCAAACAAGAACTAAAATTATGATTAAGATTAAATGGCGAAGGAAAGTGAACTAAGTTAACATTAGCTAAAATAACTTGATTTGCTATACCAAATCAATAGCCCCAGAATGAATGAAACGTACTACTGTACCACAAAACCCTTAACATGAATTTGTGAAATCTGGACATGAACCGATAAAAATCTAGACATAAATGCACTTACTTTTTAACATCTTGGTAGAAGCGTAATCACCAAAGTCACGGAATTCATGAATTTTTGGTAGACGCGCGAAAGTCTGAACATAAACGCACAAAATTCTGGACATCGGTGTCCGTCCGGTACGGTCTGACCAAAGCCACTTTTTGACTGACTCGCTGCACGTACGGTTTTCCGTCTGGCACCTCAACCTGGTGTGCTTTGATTGGGATGAATTTCAATTTTTTTTGCCTCATATAGGAAAAAGTAACGAAACAAAACGGAGGCTTCATAGCAGGTGGAGCACCCCTTATAGCCTACTCAGCTGGCACCCTTCCGCCCGAGTATTTCACCGCTCAGCCTGGATTTATAATTTCAACATCAGCAGCTCCAGCTGCTTTCTCCCCAGCAGACCAGAGGTCCGGGACAGAAGATGCAAACTTTAGAAGTAAGCCGCTCGACGGCAATTGAAAAGGGACTGGGAACACTTTGCAAAAGTTTTCACATCATAAGACTCAATGACTGTTACACATTATGTTATAATTGATAATGTTTATGCTCATTAGAGGCAATCTGTTAGATTTGCGGTTGGATTTTGCAGATGTATTTATAACTTATATTCTAAAAGGGGTTTAATTAATATTTAGTCAACAACTTCAGACATATTTTTGTCTTCTATCGCAAAAATGCCCCAATCCCATCAATGTATTACCTAAGTGCAATGGAAAAAATTTACATCAATTATATCAATACCCGAGTCAAAGTTTTTGGGTAAAAAAACAATTCAATGCATTTCACCGCATTTCTTACAAAAATTCACCGCGAAACACCGCACTTCTTACAAAATTTTACTGCATCAAATTTTGTTCTAAAATACTGTGAGAAATGTAGTGAGTGCGGTGAAAAATTATAATTCAAAGCATTTCACCGCACAGGTAAGAGGTTCGAACCCCTGTCCGGAAGTTAATTTTGTAAGACTTTCGTTGAATGTGGCAAAAAATATTCACAGCGATTCAGCGCAAAGAGATGTAAGAAATACGCGGTGAAAATTAGTTATTTTCTCTGAATTTCACCACAATTTTTACGAAAATGTACCGCCAAACCTCGACCCGGGTAGATTTTAACCTGGTCAGCATAGATCAAGATTTTTTTGTGAAAAAGAGTACTCAAATGGATTGATTTTAAGTGAATATTTGTAGTTTTTTGAATGTCCTTGAGGTTTGTTGGAACTTTGCCACTTGGGATTGTATTTCTTTTAATTTTTCAAGGTTTTTGAGTCTTCAGCTGCGGCTTTTTAGTTCAGAGTTTTTTTAAAATTTCATTTGAGATCGCGTCTTAAATTAATGCTAATTTTTATGGTTCTCCTATTCTATAATGTTTTGTTTCTGCCTTAACTTTGCAGATGCTACCGTATTTAAAAAATCTTGCGATATCTTATAAGCAATCAGTTATCAGTTTTTTGTATCACAATTGTGTATAAAAAATAAATAAGCTATAGTGTAAAAATAAGAGGAAAATCAAAATGAATGCAACATTTTCCCTTATTCCATCTTTTGTTCTTTTAGTTAAAATTTTTCTCTATAGTTTAAATAAAAATTATGATAGATGGAAGTTCAGATGACTTTTGGCCTAGAGTGACTTGGAATAGCACTTTTTCTTCTACTTGAATTTTTTTAAAATGCTCTTATTAGTAACCCAATTATAGGGTTTTTTTCAATGATTTTATGCAGACTGCCCTAGTTGAGGTGTCACCTCTGGAACTTGTAGGTCATGAGTTGAATTTGATGAAAGAATGTAAGGTTTGCACTAAATGCTGTAAATTTTTCCACTGCTAATGACCCTTCCAAAATTCGCCGATATTATAAAGAAAAATTATCACTAAAATTATTGTCTGAAATTAACGCAAGAACTGCCCTGAAATCGGTAAAAATTTATAATTTCACTGCTAAAACAGCAAATTTTATAAAATATCACCGCTTATGTTGTGCAATATTGTCGAATGCGTATAAATAAATTCGAAAGAACTTAAAGGAATTTAAACCACAGGTAGAGCAGTGATAGCAGAAGGGACTCACAAGGAAGAGGGCAGAGGTTCGAACCTGGGTAGTATTTTTTAAATTGGTGAACTCACCGCTATCCACCGCTAATCTTTTTGGTGTCAAAGTTGACTGTGTAAACGTTAATAAAAGAGTCTTTTGCAATCAGAATCTCAATGAAGTTACTAAGTTAGAACAATTTTACCCAATTTTACCCAATTTTAACCCATTTTTGTGCTATTTCGTTATTGCAAACCTAAGCTTTAGCATTCGCTTTATTTAACACCCTAGTCTGTACCAGGAATCTATGAAAAGACCTAATAATTCCAGGTGGGGGTAATAATTGAATTAACTTACACGGTCGAGGACCCTTGTCATAGTCTCGGCTAAGTCTTTCCATAACTCCAGCTAAATTTTGTTCATAGACCAAAGTCAGTGAAACCGAAAAACTCCGCAAACATATGGGCTAAATCTTGTGACCCTCTCCAACCGTATCAAATGGTTAACCGTTTTTTCCCTACACGTCTCCAATTTCCTTGGAAAAGAAAGACACTGCTACGAGTAAATTCAGTAAGTCGAGATCATTTTTATTCTCTAGCCAAATTCGAGGACGGTTGTTTTAGTCCCAGCCAAATTCTAGAATATCACGCAAAGTGCTGACGCAGTCGTTTTACACCAAAAATCTTTCCAGGATTGTTTTTCATGGCTCATATTGGTCGAGAACAGTCTTATATAAATTACACATCTAAACTAAGGTAGTAAGGTTTTCGATCGAACCATTTTGTTGTTTCATAATCAAACGAAAAAAAAAACAATTGAAGGAATAATAGGTTTCTGAAATCAAAACTGGAGGTTGAAAAATTTTCGATTGCTCAATTGAGACTGTAACAAAAAAAGATAACCATAAAACTTTAAGTACGTTTTTAACCTGATATCAGGTTTATAAGGTCTTAGAAAATATAAATCTTAAGATTAATTCTGCACAAATTTTAAAATTTGGAACAAATCAATGGTACGACTGGCGACAACAAGTGTAGTTTACGGAACAGTTTTAATCGGAACTTTTAATGCCATTCGTTGGGATTATTTTCCGCTAATATGACGTCAATTTATATAGACAACATCATCGGTAGAATACCGGAATTGACTCCAATACTCGTTCGTAAAAGTTGAATATTACAACCAACTATACCTGAAACAGAGAGATCGCATTTTAAGATAAAAAAAACAACAGAAACCCGATATAGTTCGAAATTTCCTCAGAGTGCATATAAAATTCCCCCAACTTTTAACAAATAATTTTAGAACGGAAGTGTATGTTGTTGGTACGGATGTATTGTGCTTATTTGGGGTGGGTTTCTGATAGGATGGGTTTGTATGGTTAGATGAATAGCGAAACAGCATGAAATAGCATTTCCTGTTGCTGTTTTTATTTCAAAGGTAATTAGAACAGTATTCCACATCTTTACTTAGTTTCGACTTCAATTTAAGATCTTAGACAATATTGGAGTTACTCTTAGAAACTTTGAGATGTAGTGATCCGACTATGTGTTTTGAGCTGCTCAAAAAAATTTTACTGGTGCTAAATCTGAGTTTTTATTATACGAATTCACGAGTCTTACTTTTTAAAACTTGGTAATTGCAATTTATTTCTTTTTAAACTATATCGATTAGACAATAGTATGGTGAATAGTCAATCTGGCAATTTTAACAATAAAATGAACAAGGATGCTCCCCGGGTCGAGGTGTCACGGCTTAAAATCGCTAAAAGTGTAAGATTTGCGTTCAATGCGATGAATGCGGTGAAAAAAAACTTTTAAGCGGTGAAAAATTTTTTTCAGCGCTACCAGCAGAATGCGGTGAAAAAAAATTTTTCACCGCTAAAATTGCAATTCTTACAAAAATTTACCGCGCTAATTTCAAAATATATCTTATATTCACAGGAAATATCATTAAAGTAAGTGACAGATGGCGCAGTGGATTACGAAGTTGTTCACACGCATGAGGTAGAGGTTCGAACCCTTGTACGGCAGTTTCTTTTTTGTAAGAATTCCGGTGAATGCGGTGAAAAAAAATTTTTCACCGCAAAATTCAACGCTATTCTTACAAAAATTCACCGCTTTCAGCGCATTCAACGCTAAAAGATGCGGGCGCTTTGCGGTGAAAAAAGTTTTTTTCACCGCTATTCACCGCTAATCTTACATTATTTTTTGTCAAAACCTCGACCCGGGTCGTTAATGTACGTTTGCACATGATGTTCACCGACCTCATCTACATTTTTGACTAAATTGTCAACCAAATGAAGAGATAACAAAAAAAGATATTTGAGCTATAAAAAAATCGTTAAACAACCAAACTACTAACTGAATTACTTAATGCCATGCCTCACTACAGCTCTCACGATATCTGCCAGTAATAAAACAACCAGAAAAAAACAAACAACAAAATAAACAAAAGCAAAACTCAATATTTAAAGTTAAAAGCACCTAGTAACAACGTCAAAATGTAATCAGATAAAACCCTAACTGCAAAAATTTACTTTCTTCTAAATATGCAGCAGATGGAAAATTTTCTTAATGAGACAAGGTAAAAGTCGACAAAAAGAAGAAGTACTCAGGCGAAATTCAAAATTCAATCAATATTTTTCAAACCAAATAATTTCAAGTCTTTAAAATCATTAGCTTTTAACGAAATTGTTCTTAATAAATTTACTAAAAAGTCATTATGGAAACAAAAGAACTTGTCTTTGGTTTGGTTAGACTAAGCCATAGGAAATGACTAAAGATGCAGGAAAACAAAAAAATACGAACAACAAAATAAAAACATTTCGAAAACACAAATTACATAAGCCCTTAATATCATTAGCTATTATCTGACAATTATGTATTTTTATTTCAATTTTTTTTTATAAATGCAGCTAAATTGTAATAAAGAAGAAAATAAATTTTTGCGGGCCACATTAGAAAATCATTGGGATCAGTAATTACGGGAACGAGATTAAAGAACAGAAAAAGAAACACAAATTAACAACTCACAAAATTTTTTTGAAAATGCGTATTCTCAAACAAACAAAACATCAGTTACGACATAATATCAGACGATAAGTTTGTTTTGAAATCCAAGGAATGATGAGAATAAGTTAAAAGTTGACGAAAAGAACAACAAAAAATGAAAAAGCTGAAAAATCATTAGAAAAGTGTAATATCAAAAACATTGAAGTTTTTAGCTATAAACTGAGTGCTTCGGATAAAATCATTCATTCCATCCTCAAGCATATGAGACCTCTCAGCATTTTTCCTCGACCTAAACAACAGAACAGGCAGAAAACGGCAATTTCGAAAAATTGAGCAAAAAAATTGGAAGACATAAAAAAATGAAATTTTCAGTTAGAAATTTTCTATGTTCAATTAGTTTTTCAACAGCAAAGGATTCTGACTTTTTTAGCAGTTTGACTGCAAACATGCAGCAAATATGAACAAATACATTAAAACCACGAAGTTTTTGAGAAAAGCCTTAGAATGAACGCCATTACATCCAATTTCAATGGAAGCTAATAAATACGCTGAGTTACGCCTCTTTGAGACAACAACCATGTCTGTCATTCGTTAGTCATCAAAGAGACATTAAAATAAATCAGCAAATTACGATTTAAAACGACAGCAAATACAGGCGAAAGTCAGTAGAAAACTGCGAGAAGAAAGTGTCATTTAAACCATAAGCTTTTCTCCGAAGATTTAGTCTATATCCCTTGAGCGTCTTCTCAAAACCAATGGGAAGTGTCAGTATTGGAATATTGTGATAAAATTTCGAAATGAACCAAAATTACGAAAAAAATATCCAAAAAATTTGAAAATTTTTTTTGAAAAGCCGTTGATCGAAGTCATAAAGCCAATAGTTAGACGATAAAACGGCTAACTAGAATAACTTTGGTTAAGTAAAAAAATTGAATTGCCGTTATTACTGTGACTGACTTCAAGTTCTCTGATTCAAGATTGGTGAATGTTAAAAAAATCGAAAAAGTTTTTTTTCAAGTTTAAACAGCCATTAAATTCAATAACTTTCAACGGAAATTGTTAGATACGCTCAGTTATGTCTTGGTGGAAGGACACGGATTTTTTTTGCATCTGTAACAAATAAGACATCACAATAAGTCTCATGACTGTGAAAACAACAACAAAAACAAGCAAAAACGAAAAATTCATTAGAAAAGTGTCGAAGCCATTTGAACCATAATTTTTCTGTGAAAACTTTGTCTATGATCCATTGAAAGTCTGTTTTAAGCTAATGGGAGCTCTCAATATCAGGGTAGTGTGTTAAGATTTCAAGAGGACCGAATGATACAAAAATATCCAAGTTTTAATTTTTAAAAAAATTGTGGCATTGAAGTCATATAACCAATAGCTAGCAGCTAAAAGCTCTAACCAGATTAATTTTGTTTTAGTAGAAAGAAAGGGGGTCCTATTATTACTGAGACTGACTTACATTTTATGAAAATATGTTTACGATTGGTTAATGTTAATATTTTTTGTGCAAAAAATCATTTTTAAAGTCTTAAGAGCCAATAGCTGTCCACTCAAAGCACTAGATATGCATGTTCAATAAAAAACATACTGCTCTTTTATTCAACAAGTCTTTGCCATTTGATTCCAAAATTTAGCAAAATCTCAAAAAGAAAATCAATAAATCATATAAAACTACGAAAACAAAGAGTCGAAGCCAAAAAAATTGAACGAATCCGTGAATACAAAATTTTCTTTCATCAGGCTTCATTTGACTCTGAATCAGGTTTGTCATTAACGGAACCTCGATATGAAAAGTAACTAGTCTCTAGGTTGCATGAAAACCAAAAAAAGGAAAAGTTTTCTAAAAAAGAGCTCTCACATAGAATTCGAATTCTTTTGAAAGTAAACTTCCCTGTAAGATCAGAACTAGTCTTTTTGTCGTCTATTAGGAACTCGAAATTGATTCATTTCGTGGCGTGAATTGTAATTTTGAATTAATATTTGAAAAAGATCATAATTTGAAGAAAAATTACACTAAATGTGAACAAAGTCATGCCAAATATCCCGTGTTCACACAAAACTTCAATCCTCAATAACTCCTCGAAAAAATGAATGTAAAAAAATCCATAATATTTCAAATTCTACGTTGGACGAGCTTTTTAATGATACCACACACATTTCTCTACAATGAATATATCGATCGGCCAAAATTGTCTGAACAAAAAAAAACCCAGTTGAGTATATAGTTCCTCCCCCACATGTGGAGTGGGAACAAATATTGAAATGTGGTCATATCGGGCATTTTGGGATTGGCCATTTTATCCTGACACTAAGAAGTTGCATAGCAGCTTTCATGTCTAATCTTTTGCACCATTCAAGCGCGTTGTTTTTCCCGCAACTACCCCCCTCCCCCGCTCACCTCCACCCTCTCCCCCCTCCCACACTATCGCTCCAGCGCGCGGAGATTCCAGTCATTTTTTATTCCCTTAAGACTATAAATGACATTGCGAGTCACGTTTCTTGGTCTTTTTGCTTTTGTTTATAGGGAGCAATATATGCTCAATTGTTTGCGTATGCCATATAAATAGATTGTTTATCTGATAAAGCTTCAGTTGACGCAGATGTTTTTCTCTGCACGTTGAAATATACAAAACATATATAAAAACAGGACATGCGTTATATGAGCAAACATACTGAATATTAAACCAACCGTTTTTATGCATCTTTCGATTGCATATTTGGTTAAAAAACCACAGAAAAATTCATTTTGCTGATAGCACTTAGCATCTGATTTTCGGAGATTTGTTTTATATTTAAAATCTTGCGTCATTATTTGAAAACCATCTTTGCAAATAATTAGTTTTCTTAGCAAATACATCGTTTACAGATATACCTATTTTCAAACTAAAATTCTACCACGTATTTTTCAATGCATCAAATTGCTGAGATACAATGGGTTTTGCAATGAAATCGGTATTTTGTGTCGTGGTTGTCATGGCAACAGTAAATGTACGCGTGAGTTGGTGTGGTGGGTCGCATATTTGCACGCATGATATAGACTGTGAGTGGTTTGAGGCCCATGCAGAGTGGTACGAGGATGCATTTGGAAATAAAGTGTACGAGAAACCAGAGGGTACAGAGTGTTGCTCAGACAACAAGTGCCACGAGAACTGTCATTGGTGAGAGCCTTCATTCAAGATGCAAACTCTATTTCAAAAATTCTACAAACCTGGCCACTTTTGTTGAAATTGTGATTCTACTTAGTTAATCTTGCACGAAAAATTAGATCTTGCATGAATCGTGACGAAAGATAATCTTACGATAAATCTAGCGTAAATCTTGTAATGGTGATTTTAGCAAACAAAATTAAAAACCTAGATCCTGCAAGCAGATAAGATACTGACCCCCGTCCCCGTACATTCCGGCACCATCAAACTGCATTTAATCACAAATAAATATTTTTCCTTTTTTTTTCTCTCTCTCTCTCTCTCTCTATATATATATATATATATATATATATATATATATATATATATATATATATACAGAGAGAGAGAGAGAGAGAGAGAAAAAAAAGGAAAAATATTTATTTGTGATTAAATGCAGTTTGATGGTGCCGGAATGTACGGGGACGGGGGTCAGTATCTTTCCTTTTTTTCCTTTTTTTCTCTCTCTCTCTCTCTATATATATATATATATATATATATATATATATATATTATATATATATATATATATATATATATATATTTCTTTCTTTTTTTCCTCTCTCCCTCGCTCCTTCTCTCCCTCTCTCTTTCTCTCTCTCTCTCTCTCCATATCTCTCTCTCTCCCTCTCCCTCTCTCTTTCTCTTTCTCTCTCTCTCTCTCTCTCTCTCTTTCTCTCTCCTTCTCTCTCTCCATTCTCTCTCTCTCTCTCTCTCTCTCTCTCTCTCTTGCTCTCGCTCTCTCTCTCTCTCTCTCTCTCTCTCTGTGTGTGTGTGTGTGTGTGTGTGTGTGTGTGTGTGTGTGTGTGTGTGTGTGTGTGTGCGTCTCGTTTGTTCTCTCTCTCTCTCTCGGACAGCCTCTTTCCTATTTCATATCTCTCACACACGCACTTAAACACACTTTCTCTGTCTCTTACACGCTCACACCCACTTTCTCACTCACTCAATGACTCACTCACTTATTCACGAATTGATCAGCGGGCATAATCCGCTTGTTTTTCAGGTGTTGACGACTGGAGTTGTCGTTTTTCCCCCAGTTTTTAGATTATTAGGCCGCAAATTTATACCTAAACGGAAATAATTTATCTCGGATTTCGGGCCCTCTCTGAGCATGCGTATTGGCCATCTATCCCAAAACCGAAAAACAATTTTAAATCCCATATATTAACAGGGAGCCGCAATTTTTATTTAAATTTTTGTTCAGACTTGACTGATGTTTTATATATACATTTGCAGCGCTATGAAGGGACAAATAGCTGTTTAAAATTTCAGAACCTTATCATCCATTTTTTGACGTGCCATTCCGTTCCCATAACTGTGAGCTATGAACAAGACACTAAAATTTAATTCACAGAGAATTCGGACTTTTTCTCTTAGTTTCATCCATATTTGTTTTATGCAAATAACCCTAACTGATACGTATACAACTCCACGATTTTTCAGTTGAAGGAGTTGGTTGGTCAGTAGTTTTTCTGACATAGCAATAAAAATTTTATTGAGCACTTTATCACTGCCAATTTCAGCAGTGCTTTATCACTGTTGTTGTCTATCGTGCGGAATTGTGTTTTTTAAATGCAGAGGCCTCAATAAAGACTTCACGAAGTTAGTCAGGTTATCCCCTACGCAAATGTGATCCTCGTCAAGTCCAGATGGTTGCGAGATTTTTGCAAGACGATCGTCATTTTGTAAACTTGCAAGGCGATGTAATGTCTTGCAAGATTCTATCAAAAAAGTGCAAATACTTGCAGGATAACCCTTCTTTTTCGAGCAGGGCGTTGTTTCATCGCCTCTTTTGAGAAACGTTTGACCTCGACAACTGTCTGCGAGTTTAAAATAGTCATTTGGCCAGTTCTTGGGTTTCTCCTAAGCTCAGATATACTGGTAGCCTGTTAGTCAAATCAACTGTTTTCCAGGGAGACTGTTTGGTTTGTTCTTCTCGTCATTGTACTGCCCACACTCTGCTGTATCGGATGTGCAGTAGCGATTGGAGTTGCAATCTACTGTGGACTCAAAAGAGGTATGTCCAGTTGGTCATTTTTCAGGCCATGTGTTTTACCTGTGCTATAATTGAGATCACATGAATGTCATTTAGCAATTAACCCAGTGATCAAATTTTTTCCTTTATGTCTGCTCAACAGCTCCCGTCCGGCTTTCCCGAGTCTCAGCTAAATTATCTATCTATCCCAAATTAACTTTTGTTATCTATTACCCAAGCTCAGAAAGTATGAGCGAACTTGTTTTGCTTCCTTTATCAGTATCCCATTCTATTTCGTGATTCTAACCCATTTCAGCATTGAGAATTTTCTTAAAAGAATACGGAAACTTCTTAAATTTCAACTATTTCCAATAGGGTACTGGAAGTCTTTTCTTCTGAGATCTTGCAAATACCACCTCACCAGTGTCCACTATTCGAATGAATATAAACTTACTTTTAATATGTTCTTACGATTATTTTACTCCAATGGGAGCCTCACTGATGTCATAATTTAAATTTGAGATCTCTCATTCTCAGATCTCTCAAGTTGATTTGGAATTTCTTTGGAAACCTGCAGACTTTGAAGGCAGTTGCTATAGGCTGTTTAATGAAATGAAGGCTGGTAGATGATGTTTAAAACCAGAAGCATCTAAGTGCCCATTTTGGTCCAGTAATCTGTACGCCCGTTAGTTATGGTATCCTGATTGGTTGTAACAAATCACGGTGCCAGTGCAAAATACCCAAAATATACCCAACATTATATCATATTGCTAAATTTAGCAGAGATACTGTGGCCATGGCCGCATCTCAGATACCCATAGGACTTATGAAATTATCAAAAGCAATTATCAAAACTACATGGTAAATTTGATTTTTAAAATGAATGTAATACCGATAGACTGATAATTTAAAAATCGCATTGTTGAACGAATAGATCTAGGGGAACAGATGTGGTATTATGGAATTGGGTAAAATTAAAAGTTATTCATTTTGCTTCATTTAGGAAAGCGTAACGAAAACCAAAGTGGAGGCTTCATAGCAGGTGGAGCACCCCATGTAACCTACGCTCCGGGTCCACTTCCGCCCACGTACTCCACAGCTCAGCCCGGATTTATAAATCCAACAGCAGCACCTACTACCAGCCCCCCTCTTTACCCGACGGGAAGCTCGTACCCCACCGCAGACCCAGTTGGTTTTGCACCTATGGAGCAGAAATCGGACGCAGGAGAGGCAAATTTTGGTTACGTGCCTCACAACGACAACTGAACGAAGAAATCAAATTCACAATTTGCAATTTTTTATCGCACGAATATATAATTGTTTATTTGTTTCAAAAATAGCTTGTATATGATCATAGTTGTGCTCATTAGACGAAACTTCTTAGATTTCCTATTTTAAAGATCTGAAAAATATTTTAATTTCTAAATAAAAGGTTCTGGTAATCACTGTTTTTTTATTAAAAGAAAACGATTCAAGACCTTTTCAATCCTCCGCAGCAAAGGTAGATTACAAGCCATAACCCCTACTTTTAATAAAATTGAGCTACTTTGTGCAATTTAGAAGAAGTAAGATACGTTTTGTGGAATTGTTCCATTTTATTTGATAAGGGCGTTGACTCGTAAAATTTGCCTTAAAAATCAGCTGAAGGCATTTGGGACCTCTGATTCTAACCTCGAGAGTCATTTCTTTTTTTGCAGAAGAGCTCTTAATTTTGATTTTTTAGAATTTAAAATTTGTTACTGAAAACAATATTTTCTGAAAGCTTTAGGCTGCTCATGAGATCCATTTGAGGCATATCAAAGCCAATTGTAATTAAATTGTTCAAATTTGAAAGTCTTTGAGTTGCTTTTATCAGCTGCATTTCATTTTTCATGATGCTCAGATTTGTGTGATTACAAATTAGCTTTCGTCATTACCTTATGGTCAATAAGTTTTTCACGGTACTACTATTTACAGTTTTTTGTAAACTACGCGGCCTTCAAAAATATGGTTTGCGTATTGAAAAAGATTTTATAGATATTTTATGAACTATCAAATAAGCTAAATTGTTAATGTTATAAGTAGTCTTTGAGGTATGCGTTAGATCTCTTGTTTCTTGGTTCAAAATGCTGGCGGCCCTGACCTGACAAAAAGAAATCAGGTGGTTTCAAATATTTGTGGGGGAGGACTATGTACTCAAATGGGAGAGGAACTATATACTCAAATGTGGGAGGAACTTGTGGGGAGGAATTATGTACTCAAATGGGTTTTTTGTTCAGACAATTTTGGCCGATCGATATAATCATTGTAGAGAGTTGAGACTGACATCAACAGAAAGTTCGTCCAGAATTGAATATGGAATTAAAATGATTTTTTGATTTTCGTTTTTTTACAGGGAGCTATCGAGGTTGAAACTTTTGAGAAAAGTAGAGTGAATTCCGTTGTTCCTATTCACATTTTCCGCAAATTTCAACCAAATTTTCGTCAATTTTGCCAAAGCTTGGAAATATTTTTAAAAACAATGCTATTGGTTCTACGGTTACGGATTGAAAAGGCTCGCCAATTTGATTCGTCCGAGTTTTTTTGGTTAATATTTCTGTTAAATAAAAAAGGCTCAAAATAAGTTTTTGGTTCCTACTTCGTTTGAATTTTCAGAAAGTAGAGACCGAACATATGCCAAAATTTTTGAAAACTTTGAAAAGATAGCTTTACGTTCGCTTCCTATAGGAGTTTTCTGGAATGAAATTTTCGCCAGTTTTTCGAATAATAGACCTAATAATTATACTAAATGCATGATTTAATAGTGGTTTCGTGAAATGTTTCATTTGCTAATTCGTTCATTTTGCAAATATATGGAATAATTAATTGTTTTTGTTAGGACGCTGATAAAAAATCAGGGATAGGTTTGAACTTATATTAAGGCGCGGTCTTTTTCAATTTTTTATTGCGGCTTTATTATGTTGATTAATGACAAGAATTACTTTAAATCAAGGCCCAATCAATTATAGATCGACTTTACAACGAAATAAAGCCATATGAAAAAAAGTGCGTCCTGAAAGAAAAGCTCATAATTTTTATGGCCTAGACATTGTATTTACGTAAATTTTGAATAAATTTTCTTGTTTTGGATTAATTTGTCATACTTTTTGCAGCCTAATGACTACGTTTTTTTAAATTAAAAAATCAATTAGGTTCTTAAAATGCTGCAGATTAGTCTATACAATGCCTTCAGTTGTAATCTGATGCCTCTTATGATTTTGATTATATTTGTTTTCAGAAACTGTTAGTGATGTTTCGAAATTTTTCATTTATTAATATTGTTTTTGTCTTGTGGCTTAGCCTCGAACTATACCGGGCATAACTTTTTCCAAGTGAAGGAAAGAACACTCTTTATTGTGATTTTATGTTGAAGTAATTTTTTTAGCTTTCTTACTACGAAATTTCATAATTTGCGTAATTTCCTGTAGTTGTTTTTTCCCTTTACGGATAATCATGTTAAATATAGCTCCAATTGGCTTTGCAAAAATGCGCAAAATAAACATTTTTAATGACTTCTGTGAATAGCTGATAGTTGTAACGACTGCGAGGTCGTTCTCTCACAAAACTTTTTGGATTTTTGACTTCTCCTTTAATTGTGGTACTTATCGTTTTCGCACGGCATATTTTTGTCATATTCCGGATGATTTCAAATCAGAGCTAAAGGTTTTAATGATTTTCAATTAATTTTTTTTACGAAAACAAATTTGTACTTCTGAATTTTCTCATTTTTCCCTGTATTTAGGGTTGATTTTTGATCTTTTTTTAACTTATCAAATTAAAGAAAGTTCCAATTGGCATTGAAGACATGCGCAAAAGAACTTGTTTAAACACTTAAGTGATTAGCTTATGGTTTTAACGGCTGCGCATCAGTACTCTCCTAAAATTTTATTAGGATTTTTTGTTTTTGCCGCTAAATGTTGTTCTTTCTGTTGTCATTTGGCATATTTATGCCAATCAACGGCCTTGATTGCTTTCACGATTGTTTAACTGAATCTATTTCATGATTTCAGTTTATAGCTAGCGCCTTTAAAGACTTTCAAATAATTTTTTATGGAAAACTTTTTTTTCTTATTCCTATTTTTTTGTTCTTTTTGTCGTCAACAAGTACCTAAGGCTTACTATTGACAGAACTCATTTTTTTTGTTCTAATCAAAATTTTGCAGTTGTTTTTGTTTTGAGAGATGTCTATAAAGCTTAGAAATGTGTTTTAATACAAACTTTGTGAGTTTTCGACAATGGTCAATATTTGTGGTTCTTTTTACCTTTTACAAGAAGACGTTTACCTAGAAGGACCAGTTAAAATTAAAAAGAACCAAAGCAAATTATTTAACTGGTTTTGTCAGATTAAATTTTTAAATGCTTTTCAATGTATTATAGATATTATGGCTTCAAACTGTGGCTTCGATAAATTGTTGGTGAAATTTTGATTTCTGTCCGTTTTTATTGTTTTGTCATCCTATGATTTGGTCTCATTAATAACAAGCACAACAAGATTTCTGAGCATTTGCAAATTGATCTGTCTTTGATTCAAGTTGAAAGCAAGTAGTTTGATTGAACTTTTGAAAGTATTTTGTTTACTTTCAAAAGTTTTTGAGTTTTGTCACTTTTATATTATTTCTTTCAATTTTGTAACTTGGTCTCTGTACTGACAGGTCGCAGCCTCTTTCCTGTAACCCGAGATGACATGTTCATAACAGTTTTATTTTAATCTAATGGTTTCCTGACTTTGGTACTACGCATTCCTAATATATTCTTGGATTTTTGCTCATACGGAGATTTTTGTTTCTTTTCCAGATTATCACTCTAGCAGGGTTGCTCAATTGGCATAGCAAAAGTTCAAAATTAAGGAGATTTATTATTCTCCATAAATAGCCCGTGGTTTCAACGGTTGCTGCACCGCGTTCTTGTTAAAATCAAATGGCTTCCTAGGACGTATGAATTAGCCTTCCTAATAGGCCCAGTTGATACGAAGTGGTCTCAATCAATTTGAAGTTGTTTGTTTTTCAAAAAGACAAAACAATTGTGGAACTTTGTCTTCTTTGTCGGCCTGTCACCGAGTCTCACTGTTGAGATGTTTTATATCTTATCCAATGAACATCTGTTGACAAACAGGTTGATTTTTTTTTCAAGGTTTATTGGATTCCTTTTTCATTTTGTTAATTTCTGTTTTTTTTTAAAAAATAGTCATCGAGTTTTGGTCGTAAATAATGTTTGCTATTATTTGTTTTTTTGTTTTTATGTATGTCTTGTCCAGTACCCTCACTAATGGCAGGTGTCTAATCCACCATTATTTTTTTACTTAATTGTTTGTTGAAAGATATGTAATTTTTTTGAAACTTTCTTTTCTTCCTCATTTGGTAGACTATTAAATCAAAACGTGGTTGGGCGGGGTCGGATCATCATGTGCGAACGCACATTACCGAGCCTCCTTGTTTGTTTTTAAGTACGCTTCAAATATTCTAAGAGCTAAACACATCTTTTTGACATCACAATTAACATTGGAATTGCTTTTTCTGCGTTCGATGTAACTTTTACTAATTTCAAAGGCTTCATGTCCGCAGAAATAAGACCCAGACGAAGCAGACACAGAAAAAACAGTCCTGGACAAAACAATCCCAGACAAAATAGCTCTGAACGTTTAAAAGTGAGTACCTAAGCGCATGAAATGAGGAACTTATTAATGATTCTCTCACAAAGTGTGGTGACATATTATCAGCACAGACTGTTACTATAATTAAAAAAATTTGAAATGTTCAGTTTTCAAGTCTATGGCGTTTTTAGGCATAGTCTTGCTACCAAAGGCGACTTAAACGTTGAATAGGTTTAAATTACAAGAGTAATTACAAAGAATCCATAGTGATGCAAAATTGAATCATTATAATTCATGGTCACATGATGAAAAAAAAACTAACGGTTTTTTGCCACTTTGGTAGCAATTGATTTGCTCGAGCAATCAATTAGTTGCTTATGTGACTGAACATTCTCAACATTACCCATTTTTGGTTTTATTGAATTGCCTACCTAATTTTCTTTTCGGCGTGCAGTTCTGTCATAAAAAATTCATTGGGAGCAGAAAGAGTTTGATAGAGCGCTGGAGCAATAGTTTTGCAGAACTTGATGACACAAAACAAAAATTGCTGCAGAAATTCAACGATGAATACAAAAATTCTGTTGACAAAAATACAGCTGGTCAGCAAATTGAGAAGTTGAGAGGTCAAGAGAACCAAATTACGCAAAAATTGATGCAAGGTTAGAAAAGCGGGAGCAAAAACATCAGCAACAGAGTTCAATCGATGTTGGATTCTTGAGAAGCCGTTGTTATAGTGTTGGAACTGCTTATTAAATGGCTGTATTTCATTCCGTTCTTATCCTTTTTTGTTCTTTCTGTAAATCTTTAAATTGCAGTTTCCTCTATTCCAATTTTCCTTTATTACGGCAAGGTCGTGGAGAGAAAAAGAAAAAAATTCTTCAATTTTGAAACTTTTTTGATTTCAGGCACCACCATATCCACAATTGTTCATCTCACTGTCGCAGTTACTTCACAAATTATTGTGGACGATGGACAAGTTTCAAATTTTACGTTCTTTAGCAATGAGCGAGGCCGAGCAGACAATCAAAAGAAAAAAGTCTGATAGGCTGTGAAGTACAGAACAGCAACCATCAACAAAAAACCCACTTCAGACATTACTGGCTGCTTAACAGATATCAAAAAGGAGACAGTTGACTCAATTTGAACCAAAGCACGATAAAGGAGTTGCTCAAAATGAGAGATCCCTGGTCATTGAGTAGATTCAAGATACAGGAGCAATGACTATAGTATATATTGATGCAAAAATGATGCATTACAAATCATGGTTCAAGAAAAAAAAGTAACAGTTTTTCTTGCCTTATTGTCAACAACTGGTTTCAGCGAGCTATCATTTGATTGTTCATGCGAAAAAAAACATCGTCCATTTCTTCTCAACATCGTCCAATTTTGGTTTTTTCAAGTCTACCTTATTCGCATTTCAGTTGCCGGCATGCAATCATGTGTGAAGCCCTTAAATGAAGCCATTAAGAGAAAAAATGTTTGGTACAGGTCAGCAACAAAGTTTTGTTGAACCTGGAAACAAAAACCATCTATCACTGCAGAAGTTCAAAGACGGGTGGAAAAATTCTGGCAACAAAAAGAGCTAGTCAGCAAGTTAAGCAATTAACAGGTGAACTGAACTCGGCGAAAATTGAGGCGCGGTATTTGGAACGTGGTAAAAAACATCAGCAATGCAATTTGATTGAGATACTGTTTTTGAGAAACTTTGGTTATTATGTTACCGCTGTTGATTAACTGGTTGTGTTTCATTCTTCTCTCATCCTATCTCTCTGACTTTTGAATTGTTTAGAATACAAAGTTTCTGTTTTATTGCATGCCAGCACGCGGCAGGGCAGCATGGGGATTTTTTAAAAAGGAAACTGTGTTTTGTTGAGACGATGGCAGTTTTAGGCAAAATCAGTTTATCAATGGCGTATCTTGTTGTTGCAGCAACATCAAAAAATAATGTGAACGATAGACAAATTGTTGTTTTGTACATTGATTAGCAAGCAGACAGGTCCAACGGACATTCAGAAGAGAGTTTTTTGACAGGGTTTGAAGTAGAGAGCATCAATTGTAGACAAGAGAGCACTTCAAACTATATTGGTTGCTCAACAGATATCAATAGCAAGATATTTGTCTCAATTTGAACCAAAGCACTTTAAAGAAGTTATTCAAAAAGGAGAGCACTTGTCCTTGAATAGATTTAAGATGCGGGAGTAATTACAGTTAGTCTTTAGCGATTCAAAATTGATGCATTAATTCATCATGGCCTTAAGATTAAAAGGAACTGTTTTTTGCCACTTTGCCAGCAATCAATTTACTAGAGCATCTTCTCAACATCGTTCTTCTATGGTTTTTTTTCAAGTCTACCTTTCGTTTGATCTCAAGGTCACCCTAAATGAAAAGTAATCTGGTAAATTAAACTTTACGGTTACAGTTACCTACTTTACAATTGTTGTAAAAAATCAAGTTCCTTCGTAGGAAGAAGCTCTTGATAAATTTTTGGTTGCGTGATAGCGCAAAAAAACACTGTGAAGTTCTTCCAAGTTCACACCTACACTGACCGTACAAGTCAGTTTTGAAACCCGAGACCATGTCAACTTTGTTTAGTAGTAGATACATTGAATATGATAGTCCGAAAAATGGAAACAGAAATTTTTTTGAACTCAGTCAGGTCCTCCAATTAATGATCCAACCCTAACAGAATGTCATTCTCCTATTGCGAAAAAGATCAGTGCACAATTATCATGAACATACGACGGTTTAATCAAATGCAATCTATCGCTTCAAGAATGATCCCGAAAGCGCACTTGTAAAGGTTTCAAGTTCGTCTAACAATAGAAACCGCTTCGTGCTCGATACCCATAAAGAATTCGCACTTGTCGAAACCTGTTGTAATCCACTTATTTCACTTTAAATTAGCCCTCCAGATTCCCCTCATGTGAGCAGAATAGACATTCAGCGCAATTAAAAGCAAAGTGGGTTATTACAAGATAACTGCATTTGGTTTAAGTAAAAAAAAATTCAAAAAGCTTTTGCTCGCTTCTCTCTGTGCTCTATTTGTGCATTTTTGGATGTTCAGGAAACTCTTGGGTCATCTGTTTTCTCCGTAGGTGTCTGGTGTGATTATTTGCCATGGGGATCTCTTGGTTGTTTTTTTTTGTGTTGGGATTGATGTAGCGTTAAAGCGTTTAGATTATTTCGTTGGAAAGCAGGAAGGCGAAACGAGCATTGGGAACACGCGTGAGTTTTTTTTAAACAAGAGTCAGCCGGTTCCTTGGACAAAACTATGTGTTCGTATAAAGACTGCACGCAAAGTTGACCCCTTGAAGATATTTCAGCTAATATACTCTAGGAATTTGCCCCAGGATTCGTAATTGAGACTACTTCAGCGACTTATAAATTTTCCTAACCAAGCCTTCCAGAATCGAGCCTCCCAAAATAAACGCTAAGGTGTAGCAATATGCGGACATAATGGTTTAATTCAGTGAAAAGCTGGAAAGCAATTTGCACAAATTTACGGGAAAAGATCTCCTCCAAAACTTAAGTAAACTTTTGCAGCAGTTGGACTAGCCGATTTTAAAAATACGAATGAAATAGACCAATGAACATAAGAGTGCCAAAGTAACGCTGGCCAAGGTGGACAAATGATTGTCATTGAATTCCAGTATGAAAATGCGAGGACCGTGTATATCAGTTTTGAAACCCGAAACCATGTCAATTTTGTTTAGTAGTAGATACATTGAATTTGATAGTCGGAAAAATCAAAACAGACATTTTACTGAGCGCAGTCAGGCCCTCCATTTAAAGATCCAACCTAAACCGATTGTCATTCTTCTGTTGCAAAAAGGATCAGTTCACAATTATCATGAACATAAGACGGTGAAATCAAATGCCTTCCATGATTCCCTCATTACGTAGCACAAAATTTCTATTTCCATTCCAGGAAAACCAAATCTTCAAAGAAGGTGACACGCAGTATATTTCTCTTCTGTGTTCAAAATGAAAAATCATTGCAGCAGCGAGTATATGAACGCGAGCGTACATCAACCGCCTAACCACAACATGTTAGAGGGTCCTCGGGACAGTCGTTTTTCGATAGCGCACTAGTAAATGTTTCAAGATCGTCTAAAAATCGAAACCGCTTCGTGCTCGATGACCATCAATAATTCGCACTTGCCAAAAACCTGTTGTAATCCACTTATACTACCTGATGTTAGCCCTCCAGATTCCCCTCGTGCGAGCAAAGTAGACAATCAGCGGAATTAAAAGCAAAGTGGGTTATTGCAAGATACATCAATTTGGTTTAAGTAGAAAAAGTCAAAAAATTTTTGCTGGTTTTTCTACGTGATCTATTGTGCTATTTTGGATGGTCAGGAAACTCATGGGTCATTTGTTTTCTCCGTAGGCGTCTGGTGCGATTATTTGCCGAGGGGATCTCTGGGTTGTTTTTTTTTGTGTTGAGATTGATGTAGTGTTCAAGCGTTTAGAGTTTTTCAGTGAAAGTAGGCAGGTCATTTCGGCAAGTCTTCGGAAAAAAGTTTCTCCAAGACTTAACTATACGTTTGCAGCAATTGGATGATTTGTTTTGAAAAATACGATTAATAAGGCCGATGAACATGAGATTCCCAAAGTAAAACCGGCCAAGGTGGACACATGAATGTCATTGAACGCCAGTATCAAAATGCATGGACCGTGTAAGTCAGTTTTGAAACATGAGACCATGTCAATTTTGTTTAGTAGTAGATACATTGAATATGATAGTCCGAAAAATCACAACGGACATTTTACTGAGCGCAGTTAGGTCCTCCAGTTAACGATCCAACCTTAACCGAATGTCATTCTACTGTTGTAAAAATGATCAGTTCACAACTATCATGAACATACGACGGTGAAATCAAATGCCTTCCATGTCTTCAAGAATGATTCCCTCATTACGTAGCACAAACTTTTTATTTCCATTCAAGGAAAGCCAAATCTTCAAAGAAGGTGACACGCAGTATATTTCTCTTCTAATTTCAAAATGAATAACCATTGCAGCAGCTAGTATATGAACGCG
The DNA here is from genome assembly GCF_964194025.1 of Convolutriloba macropyga. Taxonomy (NCBI): domain Eukaryota; kingdom Metazoa; phylum Xenacoelomorpha; order Acoela; family Convolutidae; genus Convolutriloba; species Convolutriloba macropyga. The sequence goes on from NC_134475.1 coordinate 19,307,884, forward strand.
TGCGTACATCAACCGCCTAACCACAAAATGTTAGAGGGTCCTCGGGACATTCGTTTTTCGACAGCGCACAAGTAAATGTTTCAAGTTCGTCTAACAATAGAAAACGCTTCGTGCTCGATGCCCATCAAGAATTCGCACTTGCCAAAAACCTGTTGTAATCAACTTATTTTACTTGATGTTAGCCCTCCAGATTCCTTGCATGCGATCAGAGTAGACATTCAGCGGAATTAGAAGCAAAGTTGGTTATTTCAAGATACATGCATTTGGTTTAAGTATAAAAAGTCAAAAAAAATTTGCTGGTTTTTCTATGTGCTCCATTTGTGCTTTTTTGGATGTTCAGGAATCTCAAGGGTCATTTGTTTTCTCCATAGGCGTCTGGTGTGATTATTTGCCGAGGGGATCTCTGGCTGGTTTTTTCTGTTGGGACTGATGTAGCGTTCAAGCGTTTAGATTTTTTCAAAGAAAGTAGGAAGTCCATTTGCAAAAATCTTTGGAAAAAAAGTTTCTCCAAGACTTAACTATAAGTTTGCAGCAATTGGATGAATTCTTTTCAAAAATACGTTTAATAAGGCCGATGAACATAAGAGTCCCAAAGTAACGCCGGTAAAGGTGGACACATGAATGTCATTGAACGCCAGTATCAAAATGCATGGACCGTGTAAGTCAGTTTTCGAACCCAGAGAAAATCTCAATTTAAATAAGTAGTGGTTACATTGAAAACGAGATTCGAGAAAATCGAAAGAGACATTTTACTGAGCGCAGGCAGGTCCCCCAGTTAAAGATCCAACCAAATTTGAATGTCTTTCTCCTTTCTCCTATTGCGAAAAAGATCAGTTCACAATTATCATGACGAAACGACGGTAAAATCAAAAGCATTCCATGGCTTCAATAATGATTCCCTCATTACATCGCACAAACTTTCTATTTTCACTCCAGGAAAGCCAAAGTTTCAAAAAAGTGACACGCTGTATTTTTCTTTTCTGTCTTCAAAATTAAACGGTCATCGAAGCAGCGAATATATGAACGCGAGCGTACATCAACCGCCTAACTACAACGTGTTTGGGGTCCTCGAGTTATTCGTTTTTCGACAGCGCACTAGTAAATGTTTCAAGTTCGTCTAACAATAGAATGCGTTTGGTGCTCGATTTTCATCTAGAATTGGCACTTGTCAAAACTTGTTGTAATCCAGTTATTTTACTTGATTTTAGCCCTCCAGATTCCCCTCATGCGAGCAAAGTAGACAATCAGCGGAATTAAAAGCAAAGTGGGTTATTACAAGATACATCAATTTGGTTTAAGTATAAAAAGTCAAAAAAATTTTCCTGGTTTTTCTATGTGCTCTATTGTGCTATTTTGGATGGTCAGGAAACTCATGGGTCATTTGTTTTCTCCGTAGGCGTCTGGTGCGATTATTTGCCGAGGGGATCTCTGGGTTGTTTTTTTTTTGTGTTGAGATTGTTGCAGTGTTCAAGCGTTTAGAGTTTTTCAGTGAAAGTAGGAAGGTCATTTCGGCAAGTCTTCGGAAAAAAAATTTCTCCAAGACTTAACTATACGTTTGCAGCAATTGGATGATTTCTTTTGAAAAATAGGATTAATAAGGCCAATGAACCTGTGATTCCCAAAGTAAAACCGGCCAAGGTGGACACATGAATGTCATTGAACGCCAGTATCAAAATGCATGGACCGTGTAAGTCAGTTTTGAAACCCGAGCCCATGTTAATTTTGTTTAGTAGTAGATACATTGAATTTGATAGTCCGAAAAATCACAACGGACATTTTACTGAGCGCAGTAAGGTCCTCCAGTTAACGATCCAACCTAAACCGAATGTCATTCTACTGTTGTAAAAATGATCAGTTCACAACTATCATGAACATACGACGGTGAAATCAAATGCCTTCCATGTCTTCAAGAATGATTCCCTCATTACGTAGCACAAACTTTTTATTTCCATTCCAGGAAAGCCAAATCTTCAAAGAAGGTGACACGCAGTTTATTTCTCTTCTGTCTTCAAAATGAAAAACCATTGCAGCAGCTAGTATATGAACGCGAGCGTACATCAACCGCCTAACCACAACATGTTAGAGGGTCCTCGGGACATTCGTTTTTCGACAGCGCACTATTAAATGTTTCAAGTTCGTCTAACAATAGAAACCGCTTCGTGCTCGATGCCCATCAAGAAATCGCACTTGCCAAAAACCTGTTGTAATCAACTTATTTGACTTGATGTTAGCCCTCCAGATTCCCCTCATGCGATCAGAGTAGTCATTCAGCGGAATTAGAAGCAAAGTTGGTTATTACAAGCTACATGCATTTGGTTTAAGTATAAAAAGTAAAAAAAATTTTGCTGGTTTTTCTATGTGCTCCATTTGTGCTTTTTTGGATGTTCAGGAATCTCAAGGGTCATTTGTTTTCTCCATAGGCGTCTGGTGTGATTATTTGCCGAGGGGATCTCTGGCTGGTTTTTTCTGTTGGGACTGATGTAGCGTTCATGCGTTTAGATTTTTCAGTGAAAGTAGGAAGTCCATTTGCAAAAATCTTTGGAAAAAAGTTTCTCCAAGACTTAGCTATAAGTTTGCGTAAATTGGATGAATTCTTTTCAAAAATACGTTTAATAAAGCCGATGAACATAAGAGTCCCAAAGTAACGCCGGTAAAGTTGGACACATGAATGTCATTGAATGCCAGTATCAAAATGCATGGACCGTGTAAGCCAGTTTTCGAAACCAGAGATCATCTCAATTTTATTAAGTAGTAGTTACATTGAAAACGAGAGTCGAGAAAATCGAAAGAGACATTTTTCTGAGCGCAGGCAGGTCCCCCAGTTAAAGATCCAACCAAAGTTGAATGTCTTTCTCCCATTGCGAAAAAGATCAGTTCACAATTATTATGACGAAACGACGGTAAAATCAAAAGCATTCCATGGCTTCAATAATGAATCCCTCATTACATCGCACAAATTTTCTATTTTGAATCCAGGAATGCCAAAGTTTCAAAAAAGGTGACACGCAGTATTTTTCTTGTCTGTCTTCAAAATAAAACGGTCATCATCGAAGCAGCGAATATATGAACGCGAGCGTACATCAACCGCCTAACCACAACGTGTTTGGGGTCCTCGGGTTATTCGTTTTTCGACAGCGCACTAGTAAATGTTTCAAGTTCGTCAAACAATAGAATGCGTTTGGTGCTCGATTTTCATCAAGAATTTGCACTTTTCAAAACCTGTTGTAATCCAGTTATTTTACTTGATTTTAGCCCTCCAGATTCCCCTCACGCGAGCAGAGTACACATTCAGCGGAATTAAAAGCAAAGTGGGTTATTACAAGATACATGCATTTGGTTTAAGTAGAAAAAGTCAAAAAGTTTTTGCTTGTTCTTCTATGTGCTCTATTTGAGGTTTTTTGGATGTTCAGGAAACTCAGGGGTCATTTGTTTTCTCCGTAGGTGTCTGGTGTGATTATTTGCCGAGGGGATCTCTGGGTTGTTTTTTTTTGTGTTGGGATTGATGTAGCGTTCAAGCGCTTAGAGTTTTTCCGTGAAATTAGGAAGGCCATTTGCGCAAATCCTCGGAAAAAAAATATCTCCAAAACTTAACTATAAGTTTCCAGCAATTGGATGAGTTGTTTTGAAAAATACGATTAATAAGACCGATGAACATAAGAGTCCCTAAGTAACGCCGGTCAAGGTGGACACATGAATATCATTGAACTCCAGTATCATGTAAGTCAGTTTTCGAAACCCGAGATTATGTCAATTTTTTTATGTAGTAGATAAATTGAATATGATAGTCGAGAAAATTCAAAATAGACATTTTTATTGAACGCAGTCAGATCTTCCAGTTATTGATCTAACCTTAACAGAATTTCACTCTCTTATCGCGAATGAGATCAATCCTCAGTTATCATGAATATACGACGGTAGAATCAATTGCACTTACGGCTTCAAGAATGGTTCCTTCATTACATCGCACAAACTTTTTACTTCAACTCCAGGAAAACCAAAGTTACAAAAAGTTGACAAGCTTTCCTGTACACATTTTTAGAGTACAAATTTATTCCTCCTATGTCCTCGAAATAAAAAATCTTTGAAGCAGCGAGTATCTGAACGTGAGCATTGCATCAACCGCCTAACCACAATATGTTACGGGGCCTTGGGGTTTTTCGATTTTCGACAGCGCACTAGTAAAAGTTCATCTAACAATAGAAAGTGCTTCGTGCTCGATGCCGATCAAAAAATTGCACTTGTCGGAACCTTTTTTGATCCACTTGCTTTACTTTATCTTAGCCCTCCATAATACCCCTCATGTGAGAAGTCTTTATAAAAAATCCTCTGATCATTTTAAGTACCTGTAGATTTTTAATACACCAAATGAATAGGTCACCTTCTAACTCGCCAAAAGTCAACCCAAATAATTAGCTTATAATTCACTGACCTCTGCTGCACTGAAAATAATTGGTTATTAAGTAATTTTTTTTATTGGAGGAGACGATTTATAGCGTTACCATTCTGGAATTCAATAATCTTCCCAGTGATAGAAGAGGTCTGAATAAAACTACAAAGGCTAACAATTGGCTGAAAAATTTATCAAAATTACCCAGATAATTTTGTAATCTAAACTCAAAAATTAAAAAACCAGAAAAGTGAGCTCTTTTTTAAGAAACACTTGTCAGCTGCTTTAAAAAAACTATTTTTAAAAGAAAAAATGGACCAAATTAAAACTAAAGTCTGCATTTTGGGACCAGTAAAAATATAGAAAGTAATCAAAAAAATATCCAAATTTTCAATCGGTTGGTCCTAATATTTGCACAACGAAATCAATCTTGAAACCAATACCGCTTATGTTTGTGGTGATGTGTAATTGTTCAAATCAAACTTGTGGAGGGAGGAACAATATACTCAAATGGCTTTTTTTTGTTCAGACAATTTCTGCTGATCTATATATTCATCGTAGAGAAATGTAAGTGGTATGATTAAAAAGCTCGTCCAGCGTAGAATTCGAAATTAAAAGGATTTTTTTTTTTCAATTTTGTTTTTTCCGAGGAGTTATCGAGGTTTAAAGTATCATGTGAATATGGGATATTTCGTTCACTTTTGTTCACTTTTAGCGTAACTCTTGTTCGAATAAACATATTTTCTAAAAAATTTTCAATCAAAATTACCTCTCACGCCACAAAACGCATCAATTTGGTGTTCCTAAAAGACGAGATACAATTAAAAAGACTAGTTCTGGTCTCATAGGGAAATTTACTATAAAAAATTCGAGTTCTATTCGAGAGCTGTTTTTTTAGAGGAAAGTTTTTATTTTTTTTTGTTTTTTAAGTCAATTGGAGAACAGTCACCTTTCATATGAAGTTTTCGTTATTCAAAAATCTCATTTACAGTCCAATAATGCCCAATGCCCAGAAAATTAGCTTTCAAAGAATCGCTCATAATATTTTTGGCTTGGACTCTGAGTAATCGTAAATTTTAATGAAAGATTGATTTTCTTATTGAGATTTTACTGAATTTTTGAAGACTTATGCCATAAACAATAAAAGCTGAAAGTGCAATGTTCATCCTAATGATCATTAAGTGAACCTATCTAGTGCCTTGAGTGGACAGCTAAAGGCTGTTAAGGCTTTAAAAACAATTTTTTGATTTTTTTTGCTTATTAGCTGCTATTAAACCTATTTTTGCGAACTCTAAGACTTTCTCAATAACGAGAGGCAACCCGTTTTTCTACTGCGGCCAAAAATAACTGGTTAGCTGTTTTATCTTCAATTATTGGTCTAATGACTTCGATGCGACGAGTTTTCATATATTTTTTCTAATTCTCGGATATTTCGTTTCAACATTTTGTACCTTTTTGGAATTTTATCACATTATCCTAATTTTGATAGTTCCCATTGACTAAGAGAAGACGTTAAAATAGTCTCGGATAAAATTTTCAGAGAACAGCTGGTGGATTAATTGGTTTCGTCACTTTCCCTCGCACTCCTCTATTCATTTTTTGTTATTTGTTTGTTACTGGTTGTATTTGTTATTGTTTTCATAGTCATAAACCTTATTCTGATATCTTATTGATAACTTGTGAACAACAAACAGCATTCGTTTCTCATCGAGGAATAACCTAGCGTATATATTGACTTCCGTTGAAAGCTTTGATTTTAATGTGGTTTATAATACAGGTTTTCTCAAAAATTCTTCACAAGTTTTAAAATATTTGTTCATATTTGTTGAATTTTTGAATTCTTATAGTTGAAGAAAGAAAAGTCCTCTTTTTCATTAAAAAAATAATAGAAAAAAGAAACGTTTGTTTTGAAAAGCTCATATTTTATTGGCTTCGACAATTTTGTCTCTTTTTTTTTCAGAATTTGCTTTTTTTTGCTGTTTTATTATTCGTTATGTAGCCGTAAAATTGTTAGAGGTCACATAGGTTTCTGAATGATGGTTCAATGAGTGATATTATTCTATGCAGTCAGTTCATAGAGAATAGTCTTAAAGTTTATGATTTTATTTGTTTGTAATTTTTTTCGTCCTTTGTTGTTTGCATAGAGTTTTGTATAGCTCTTATTGTTCTTTTCGTCAATTTGTAATTTATTCTCATCACTGAAAGGTCCCTTGTAACTCGTGGTAATTCAAAAATTAAACGTTCTCTTGAACTTTTGTCGTAACTGATGTTTTGGTTGTGTGACAATATGGGTTTTCAAAATTAATTTGTGAGTGCCCATTATTTGTGTTTTTTTCTCTTCTTTTACCACATTCACTTAATAACAGAGCCCCATTGTTTTCAAATGAGGCCCAAGTGAACTTATTTAGTCGTGCAGTATGATGTTGGATCAGCTAGTATAGATAACAATTGAAAAAAACTGCATTTAGATAATAGCTAATAATTTTAATGGCTTCAATAATTTGTATTTTCACAGATTGTTCGTAATTTCGTTAGCTTTCCTGCATCTTTAGTCCATTTCTTTGGCTAAAGCTGACAAACGTCAGGTCCTCTCAGTTTCATAATGACTGTTTAGTCAATTTATCGAGAATTATTTTGTCAAAACCTAATTATTTTTAAGACGTGAATTTATTTGGTTTAAAAAATGTTTGGTTAATAAATTTTTGAAAATTGACTGATGATTCTTTTCTTTTTACTGGTCTCCTTAAGGAAAAATCCCATCAGCTGTATGTTTAAGTTAAAAGAAAATTTGTGCAGTTAAGTTTTTTGTCTGATTGCACTTTGACGTTATTTACTAGGTGCTTTTACGTTTCGATATTGAGCTTCTGCCGTTAACTTTGTAGTTTTGCCTATTTTGTTTGCTTTTGTTTCTCGTAGTATTTTTTCGGTAACTCTCTTGAGCACTGTAATGAAGCATGGCATTATGTAATTCAATGTTTGGGTATGAAACGATTTTTTAAAACTGGCTTCGAATTCAAGCTTCAAATTATTTGACGATCGAGTACAATTTTACCCATAACGTGGATCACTATCTTTTACCTTGATGCAAAAATCCGTTCAAAAATTAGCTTTGCTGGAGTGAACTTAACCAGTCAGTGTATACTCGCCTTCTGTAAACTCAATACCTCGACTCCAGCTGTAAATATGTCATACGTCGTCATAAATGAAGTATTCCTTGAATGAGCCAGTTAGTTTGAGAGAACTAGGTAAGTGTACTCCACGTACAGAAATAAGCAGCCCTTACTCTTGATACTTTAAAGTTTCAAAGGGAGCCCTCAAAGGGTCTGCCTTAACTGATGCGAACAGTGAGTGAAGAAAAAACTCTAAAGTGAAGAAAAAAAACAAAAAACCCAATTTTTTTCTCTTAAAGAGAAACTTAGAGCTAAAGTTTTCTACCGTTTAACCCCTATACACACCTAAAATGTAAATAAGAACCACAATCGCTTAGAAAACCTAAAACATATAGTTTTTACTTAGACAAGAAAATGACTGGTTGACAGGGGACATAAAACCTTTTGAAAATAATTATTTTAAGAATTCGGGTGAATGACACTTAATTCTAAGCTCAGCAAGTCAACTTTAAACTCACTACTTCAGTGGAGATCAACAATTTCTTTTCTCTCTAAGAAAAAGCATCAACAACAGCTCTTACCGCTTTTCATTCCTTTGCATAGAGATCTATGGAAAACAATTAACAAAAGACACAATCCTTATTATCCGCGATTCCATCACGGCAGTAAAAACTTCCCTTCTTCATGATACTCTCTTAACAATTACCAGATGCGCTATTAGAATGTTTAAAAGGAGCATACGACAAAATACACATTGTTGACAGAGAATACGGACTTAAATAATCATCATTTGAATTTTAAAAAGGACTAGCAGCCGGATTTAATGCAACCGCTGCGCAATCATGAGCGGATAATGTATATAATATGGTTGTAAGAGAAAAAAAAGGCTTCAACCATCTTAAAAGGACGTTTTTGATCTGAGTACATGAAGCAGATCAATCAGATGTAGATACAATGGATGTACTTGCACTCTTATCATTGTATATACACAAGTTTTTGAAAAGCTTTGTTCGTAATTTTTTGCATCCACAAAAACTGTGGCAAAAAACTGCAACTACTTAATTTCAGAACTGAAAAAATTGAATATTGATCGTTCAAAGCTGACATTGCGAAACCACAAAGCAGAAAACCGTCCGTTAAACACATCTACCGAACAATCACTACAGGCTACAGTAATAAAAAAAAACAATTAACCCCACAACAAACAGTGAATTTTGTTAGACTGTTCAATTCACAGAACAGTTAACAAAAAACAAACTCCGCGACGGCTTACTACTTGCAAGCAGGGTCAAAACAAACAACTTCACTGTAGTGAGAAGGAATTCACAAATGATGTTTCCCTATTTAAGGGGATCAGTACCTATGCAACACACCTTACGACCATTTGGTGTTACACACCCAACATACCTTACAGAAGGTTTTCCTGATGCTATCACATCGATTATGGTTGGGACAGCAGGACCAGAACAGACTGATTAATTCTATCAAGAAGCATGGATTCTAAAACGAATTGCCATGTTACAAACAGCACTAATAGACCGTGCAAAACAGTAGTTTTCACTTTTACCATTAGCAATAGAGAAAGACCGGCAAGCTTTTTGCAGAGAATTCCAAAAACAATTGATATTCAGCAATAACAAAATCAAGCGAATTTATAGTTACAAAAAATTACACATGCCTCCGAAGAAAAAATTGTTTCAGTAGCTTTCCACAAATTGCCAGAAAAGCAAATGTTATTAACGCACCAAATATGTGGAATGCACATATGAACGATGCCATAGTCAAAACAAAAAGATTCACAACCAGCACGAATGGCCTCAGAGAAATCAGTTAACCACAAATCAACAGCAATGAAACCACAATTTCCATTTGCACAATTAGTATAGAAAAACATCAAAAAGACACTACCTCATATCGATCGACACAAGATCAAAAAACAAATTCCATTCTTTAAATAATGATGTTACAATTAAGGATGTTCAATCTTACAATTAATGATGCTCAAGCTATTGAACGGGACATTGCATATGGCACCAATGTTTTACGACACAAGTATTCAACTTATCCGAATTTTATACAAAAACTAACTTTCCTAAAAAGTTGCAAGAAATTTTTGCATTCATGACATAGTATCTCAACTTGCCCTAACCGTCGGTTTTTAAAAGCACACGAGAAACCAAATTCGCCGAAAAAACGTTTAATCAAGCAAGGAAGAAAAAATCTGGCAAACAAACAGGTAATATAAAATAACATGACCAGGAAACTCTACCATTAACTTATCCCTCACGGAGCAAAATTAGAGACAAACGAGATACTTCCCATCACAGAAGTGCAAACAGAAATTCTATACCAAATCCTTTGAATACCTAAAATCACAAAACTTTCAAGATAATAGAGCAAATAGTAATAATAATACCTATACTTCTTTTTAACGAACACAATAACCTAATTATCCCAGACACGATAATCTTTCTTGACGACATTTCTAAAGAAATTGACTTAGAAACGTACTAGACTATCTTAGCTCACTTTCAGACCAAGAACAGACCGATAACACTATTTATAAGTCAGGAACTACGGAAACAATGAATGTTTTAGAAGAACAATTACTTGAGCAACATTTTAACGATATACATTTAGAACCTAATCAAGAATCACAAGAGGGATATTTCAATTGTCTGGAAGGTTGTAACACTCTCACCGAAGCGTATATTGTTTCAACCTCGTGCAAAGGTATTATTTGGTTACTACCCCTTACTTTGTATTAATTACAGAGTAAAACAACATACATAAAAAAACATCTAAACTTGTTCTCTCTACAGCAAATAATACTAAATTACAGTCTCACGGAACGGTTAAATTGGTCTTTTTACAGATGTAACAGAAAATCGGAGAGGCGAAAATAGGGGTGTTTGTTTTGACTTTCCATGTGTCAACTACAAAATTTTATAATCCAGGTACACCAATCCTAGAGAAATATGTACAATCAAATACTCTCACGCAAGAGATAAAAAAATTATTATGAAGTGAAAACCCTAAATTTTAATGATTCCTCGACAAAACCCATCTTTATACTGCCGACAGTTTCCAGTCAAACGAGATCAATTTTCATATTTTTAACCATTTGAACACCGTATTTTAACCTATTTTTTATCTGCAAACAAATGCAATGGCCGTTATTCGAAGGGACCATCATTATTTGAATCAGACTTTTCCTTTATGATTTTTCAAAATAAAAATTTGTACTTCTCTATAATGGGTACTATTATTTTGAATATCATTTCCAAGTTATCATATAGATGTTAAAGCAAAATCCTTAAAACCGCCCATTAACATTAAATAAAGGGCTCATTGGGTTTCCTCAACAAAATAATTCACTCATAGATAATTAAAATCTTCAAAATGTTGTATTAATGAGTTTTCAGAAATTATAGATGCCTACTTTGCTAACTATCTAACATATGACACATCTGAAGCACATAAGAAATTATTTTGTGGAAATTTAACTAAGCAACAGGAACACGAATATAATTCACAACAAAAAACGTTTAATATCCCAGATTAAATGTTTTCATTCACAAAAGCGATGAAAATTTTCTTCAAAGTTTCAGTGTTGAAGACACGAAAGTCAAACAAGAACAGTTTGAACTATAAAAATTGTTACGCATTGAACTATAAAAATTGTTATTTTCTATAAAAATTGTTACGCAGAATATAAAATTGATGTAGGCAAAATAAAGTACCACTTAAAGAGCCCTTGAAAGCCAGAGCAGTTTTCAGAAAACCGCGTGCTTCGCAAATATTTCTAAAATTACTAGAAAAAGTACAACATTTACCTGATATCTTTACACATTTTAATAAAATGTCTCACTAAAAATTGTCCTAGGCGTCAGGTGAACAAAAAGATTGACGAGACAAAAAGTATTTGGCCAATAGAGCCAATACACATTAAATAACCCTAATTCATGGTCCGGTTGTCTCAAAGCCGATTTCATATAACCAATTGCCGCTAAATTAACGCTCGAAGGGTTTAATAAAATGTTGTCCTTGCAGGACAACAACTCTGCTTTAAACGACTATTTTGTATTATCTGTATCGGCCCGGCCGCATTTTTATCATTTATGAGCAGCGTTTTGAAACCACTAATAAAAGTTAATCACATATTTGGATGACGTCCTTGTACAAGACGAAACAACAAACACAATGTTAGAAACTTTAAACAGGTATCAACAAATCCCCTGAAGTGAAAATTTTAAAGCAGTTCTACTCAAAACGTCCTTATTTCTGGAATCTGTAGGTTACTTGGACAACGAATGAAAAATAATTTGGCCCTTACACCATTGCTATTGATCGCTCCAGTGCCCCAAACAGTGTGCGAAATGCAAACACCAGCCCTCTTTACGATGGCACAGGCATATCATCAGCACCATTCCATGGACGCTGCCATATATTCACGGGTGAATCCACTGCCTTCAACCACCACTTCGTCTCCTTCTTCGACTCTTCACCTTTGGTTTATCAACAGTTCCTCATTGGCTGTGACAAAAACTCCAGGACAACAGTCCATGGAACAGCTAGCTCGTCCCAAGAGCTCTTGCTGAAGGGTCAACAACCTCCACATTAGCAACAATCCTGTGCCCTTGAAGTCGCGGCCGATTAGTCACAGCGCTCAAAAACCGAGATGGTTTTCCCGAATTGGGCCGACTTTGGACAAATGCGCGCAACCCCACTGCTCGTATATCCTTCCACTCAAATGAGAGCAACAGTAACACTACCACCAACTACTTGGATGCATACGCCACTATATAGAAGTCACACATTGCCTACAATCTGACCACATAAGCGGATCCCACAACCTCCACAGTATGAGAGACCCACTTCTACGAACAACTGTCCATGCACCGACTGCTCTCCTCGAAGAATAAACCGTCCAACAACACATGAAATTTGTCCAGTGCGCAGGTCCCCAGTTGGAGCTCAACATCCCAATCCACGATTAGCCCACCGGCATGTTCACAGCCCTCAACATCAAAACCGAAACCCAATGCCTTTGTGCCAACACATCGCCCATTTCACAGACAGCCCGTACCTAGTTTCTTGTTCCATGAATTTTGCAACCCTCTGGGAATCAACACTGAACAAAACCCTTAAACCCACATCTTGCACTTGCAAGATCGGACAGCTAGAAAGCGATTCTGAAAAGGGCTCAAGCAAAGCCTACCACTTGTGTGTTCCCACATCCCCGTCAATCCACAATTCAGAAAACGTTTTTGGCGCACGTCCAATTAGTTTTTTTAATCGCCAAAATGATCATTTGAACACGATATTCACGAGGGACACGACTACTTAACACGTTTACCAGAAATACGATACCTTTTACTTGCAATTCCAATTCCTACGTCACACACAGATGGATGTAGATAATCAATTCAACAAATTGAACTGTGCAAAGACGCTCCACACGATCCACAACTATCTTTTCATGCAGCATCATTTCCACAACAAAAATCCCCTAATTTGCATCAGCTCACGACTGCAATTTGTCAACGCGAAGATCGAATCTCCGTATTATCTGAATTACTATTACTTCCTTGGCCCTAGGTATTGCGAAGGAACATTGAAGAATTTTAATCCGATTAAAAAGTACTTCCTCTTTGTTCCCCTATAAGCTACGACGCATCGACCCGTCTTCGACCCAATCAAGTATCTCCTATGTGTAGAGGGAGGCGCTACGAATTGTATGTACGGCCCATCTTCAACCTCCTCTTGGGAGATTGGATCGCCAAAAGATGGACCAACCGAGAGCCGTCCGTCGAGGAACAGCAGATCTTGTACCATCTATTGGCAATGCAATCGCTTTGCAACGCGGATTTATACCCTCAAGCTTTGGCTGCTTGTCGAGCACGTGACATTTAGTTTCCCGAATTCTTCCTGGATCCTGACCACCGGGACCGGGCTTTCAAGTTCGAACACCACTGATGGGGACAGTCTCATCCTCAAGGGAATCACTGTCCCTAAAAGAGACAGAGTTCTCACCAGAAACTCTCAAGACTTCTTTCTTTATAAAAACTCTAATTTCTTTTTTTCTTCTTTTTATTTTTCTTGAAATTATTCTTCTTTATAACTAATTGAAGATAAGGAATTTTTTATTTTTTTCTTTTTTTCTCTTAAGGAACTGACTCATAAGGTATTAAACTTATAAAGATGAAGGAACCAAGTAGCTCACAGCAGCTAAGGATTTATTCTAACCAGAAGGTAAGCTGGCAAATCCCATCGAAACAAGACTTGTACCAGATAGACATAAATTGAGATCTCCTTGTACACTACCGACAGATACTGCAGACAGAAACTCCCCACCCAGCTGGGAACAAATCCTCACTCCATGACTGTGGGGACGGCTGGATACTCTTACAGGACTGACGATACTGGCCAGCACACCCTGTAACTTGCACCCTTACTGACCCCACAATTGAGAAGATGTGGGTCACTGACTGACGGCTCTAGTCACAGACTTCACTAGACAGGAACCTTAGACGACGACACAAGTCACCGACGCCAACACTCGACGAGGATAACACATTCAACGTGTTTCAGCCACATTCTACGGATTGGGACGAAAAACTCTTGATCCCGGATAGATGTAGCAGATGAAATGCTGATTTTACACCTTCAACCAATCAGAGACTGATAAGACGCAATTCTCTTGTATATAGTACTTGTACGACAGACTCTAGTCGGTCTTGTAGTTATAGTTGAGCACGCTATGTGTATACTCAATACCTTGAAACCGGTGTTAACTATATTTTACGCCGTTTTAATTGAACTATTCCTTCAATCTTTTACGGAGTCGGTTAGTCTGAGAGTACTGGGTAGGTCTACTTCGCGCGCGGAAATAATTAGTCCTAACTCTTCACTTCTTAACCTTGTAAAAGGAGCCCTTGAAGGGTCTGCCTTATTTTCTTATAAGGGTTGTAAGTATTAGTAGAAAATTTTGATATTAAGCTAATTTTGTTCATGTTTTCTTCAGGTTTTGAATTATCTTACATCTTTGTTTTCGATGCCTGTTTATGAGCAAGCGTACACTTTGTCTCTTTTTTCCATGCCCGCAGTAATTCTAGTCCCCGCTGTCGTCACTTTTGTCCATAGTCAGAGTAGAGTGTCTAATAAATGCGATAGTTAGCATATCATTTCGAGCGAAAAAAAGAGAAGTATTTATTGAGTTACAGAATTGTCCCTCTGGATTTTAATTTTGCACTAAAGAGCAGATAACAGTTTTTTGATCACGTATCAACGCTCAAAAGAACAATTAGGTCTGCGAAATGGATCTTAGTTAATTACTAATTAACTTCGCAAAAAAATTGCATGTTGAAAATTATGGACAGTAGTTACATTATCCACAATTATAAATGAAAAAATAGCCACATTTTGTCTTATTTCTTTACGGTTAACATATATTTTTCATCGTTCTCATGACTTCAAATGAGAAGGAATTTCACTGTTGTCCACTAAAGCTAAAACAGCGTTATTTACCACTCCCATCTGTTTTATCCCCCACCCCCGTACTACCCCACAGTTGAATTCCCTAAATTTGTGCACCCAACAACTGGATCCGTCATCTATAAGTGCTTTTTATAAGAAGCCACACAAAAAAATGGTGCACTACACTATGCGTTTTCAGTAGCGGAACCGGACTGTAGTCCCATAGCATTTCGGTGCTGAAATATTGTATTACAGTTGTATATCGTCGGCCCAGTACTGTATCTATTTTCGTTAGGCTAAAAACTATAAGACAAAACTATAATCAAATTCCATTACAATATTACAATCTAAAATAAAAACCGCAAAAATCCGCAAATCGGCAGGCGTGCATTTACTGGTGTCGACGTGTTTCTTACTGGTTTTTCAGGGTATTTTTTTGCCTAGCCTTAATACGTTTCTTGCAACGTTTTAAGATTGTTAGTCAACGTCATGCTCAAAAAGTGCGTCGCCCAAAACTTCGATTTTTTTTGAAATTTTCACAATTTATTATGATTTTGCTATGAAATTCATGGGAATCAAAATCAAGGATGCACAGCCTATTTTTATTAAAAAAGTATCTCTGGTACTTATACTGCACACCAAGAGTAGCAAAATACTATTTGAAAGCACTGATACAGTACTGAGTCGACGATATATATATATATATATATATATATATATATATATATATATATATATATACATATATATATATATATATATATATATATATATATATATATATATATAAATATAAATATATATATATATATATATATATATATATATATATATATATATATATATATATATATATATATATATATATATACATAAACATATATATATATATATATATATATATATATATATATATATATATGTATACAATTGGAATACAATGTTTCAGTACTGATATGCTACGAGACCAAGATCTGTGACCTCAAACGCTGTAGCGTAATGATGGCTACTCTTGCCTTCTCCTTTTAAAGGCTTCATCAGCCTATCCCAGAAGACCGAACAAAACGACATGAATTTTTAAGAAACATTTCTTTTTTTTCGGTTTCAAACGTAAAAAAGTTTTCATTTGACAGCATGTTTGAACGTAAGAAGACAGGTCTGATTTCATTTGTTTCATTGATTCGCTGAAGCCTTTATCAATGTAAGAAATTTTGCACCTACATTAAAGCAAAACCAGCATATTAAAGTGGAGGCGGAAACAATATTGACCATTTCAGGTAAGGCTGACAAATGTTTGTTTGGGCCGAGTAGTCTTCATTTCATCAGATTCGGCCAAAATTATTTCATAAATTAATCTAAAATTTCAGAATTAAACAGATTATCATAGTTTTTGTGGTAAAAAACACAATTCGCTTGATCATCTAACAATTTTCAATTTTTTATTCAATTTTCTAAAATTATAAGTTTTCTTAAGTGAACAGTTGCTGTTGAATAAGTTTAGGTTGATTGTCTAGGTGGGCTTTGTCTAATCACGGACAGGCCCAAGGCTGATCTTGACAAATGAAATTGTTTCTGAACCAATCGAACGTCAACTGAACCGCAACTGCGATAAATGAATGCGCGTTTTAATTCCCAAAATTATCGTTTAAAAATATAAAACCCCAATTGATTAATTTTCTTTAAAAAATAAATTTGAATAATTGCATGCAACACTTGGCGTATAAGATCCTATTCAATAGGATCTCAGTTCAAAAAATAGATTTACCCGCTGATAACTGTAACGACAAAAAAGTCGGCCATCTTTATTGATGCAACACGACGAATTTATTTCAATGTCGGGAACTTTTACGACAGGAACTTTACTTTCTCTGGGGCCTAAACTTCTGAAAATCTTCAATTTTATGACCATTTTCCCATTTTTTAAATAAAAAACTCAAAAACATGCACTGGAGTTTGGTGATAAAAAATGAATAACCGGGTCGAGACCGAATGGTTAAGATTCTTGCAAAAAATGGTTAACTTGTAAGATTTTGCAAGTCTCTTGCAAAAGATGGTTAACTTGAAAGATTTTGCAAGTTTCTTGCAAAAAATGGTTAATTTGTAAGAACTTGCAAGTCGAAAGGTTAACTTGTAAGGTCTTGTAAGTCAAATGGTTAACTTGTAAGAACTTGAAAGGCGAATGGCTAACTTGTCAGTTTCTGGGAAATTTTTTCCGGTCGAGCACAACTCTAATTGGTTAGTTCATTTTAACATTTAGTTATTTAGCGTAGAAAGCGCGTGGCAGTTAGTTGCTCTGTTTGGGTAACATAATACAATTCGACCTAAGTAGAGAAAATGGTTACTTTTTGAAATTTATCAATTCAAAAGAGTTCCTCTTGCAATTGCATTAAAAAGCTGTAGACCTCAATTAGCTTCTTCACGATTGATTTTTAAAAAACGTTCTCAAAATACTGACTTTGATTGGGTTCTCAAATTCATATGTCAGTATTTTCCCAAATAATTAAGTGGCGCTTCATTTTTATACCCTTTTTATAATAAAATTCACATTTTCCAGATTCTGTTTTTTCCAAACATCCGTTAACATTCATGTCTTGCAACGTTTTATTTACAGTTTAGAGCGTACGTGTGTGCGTGCATGTGTGTGTGCGCGTGTGTGTGCGTGCGTTGTGGGTGTGTATGTGGTGTGTGGTGTGTATCAATGGTTAACTTGTAAGTAACTTGTAAGTCGAATGGTTAAATTGTAAAAACTTGCAAGCGAATGGTTAACTTTCAAGAACTTGCAAGTTTTCGGAAGAAAAACTTGCAAGGGGATGCATCGCCTTGTAAGTTTCTGCCAGAAACTTGCAAGTTCTTACAAGATAACCATTCGGCCTCGACCCGGGTAAAGAGATCATTAAAAAAACAAGCGGGCTCGGTAATGTGCGTTCGCACATAATTTTCCGACCCCGCTCTTCTTTATTTTTGACTTAATTATTTAGTAAAGGAAGAGACTAGAAGAGATATACATACATACATACATACATATATATATATATATATATATATATATATATATATATATATATATATATATAAACAATTACGCCTGCCATTTATAAGACTACAAAACAATAAAAATGACAAATTACACAGAAACAAAAAAAATATTACGGCAACAGGTAATAAAAATATCTAATTTTAAAAAAGGGTTTTATTAAAGTCAAAATACTATCAGATAAAACCCTAAAGACACAAATTCACCGGCACTTAATTACAACGCCGATGGGAACTGTTCATAATGGAACTAGTTAACGAGTCGCCAAAAGAAGAAAAAAAGTCGAAATTCAAAATTGTATAGAATTTTTTATAAAACAAATAATCTCGAAATTCAGAAAAACAATAGCTTTTAACTAAAAAGTCAAGATAGCGTTTATTAAAGATATTCCCGAAACCAATGGGCGCAGTCTTTAGCAAGACAAAATTATAGAACACGACTCCAAAATAACTATCGATACAGAAAAAGAGAAATGTACAAACAAATCACAACAACACAAAGTGTTGGAGCCGTTGAAATCATGAGCTATCATCTAAAAACGTATAATATTATTTAAAAGTTCTTTATTTATGTAATTGAACACAAAATGGAGAGATGGTTTTTTGTTCTAATAGGTGCCATTAGAAGTGGGACTTGTTATTAACGCGAACATTTTGAACGACAGCAAAAAGAGGCAAAAATCGACCACTCAAAGAGTTTTTACTAGAAAGCACAGTGTCGAAGACATAAAGCGGCATTTGTAACACAAACCAAATGAGAAGTTGAAACTTTCTCAATAGACAATGGCTGGGCCCACTCCTTGTTGTCGCTAAGTTTCAAGTTAGTAAGAAGAAGAAAAAAAATCCAAATTGCACTATCTGAAAATTTTGAAAACAAAGCATCAAAATTGCCAAAACCATTAGCTATCAAAAACTTTAATTACCCATTTAAAAGAATCTATTGAGATCTGTCAATAACCAGACAAACTTTTACGACAACATAAAGAACCAAGACTTCAGGAAAATAAGCAGAAAACTAAGAAAAAAACAAGAGAAAATTGTCAAAGTTAGTAATATGCATGGTTAATCACTAGAAAAATTTGATAAGTCATTTAAGTTTTGCCTTTCAAAATCAATAGTGGTCCTAAATATTGTCAAAAAAAAATTTCAAAAAAGTCAACATATACGAAGTAACATAAAAAATATTGAAACATTTTACTAAGACAACTCATGGTATCAGAGCCATTAATACCGTTAGCTCTCAACAGAAAGCAAAGATTATCCTGTACACCAACTGAAAACCAATGGGTCATTCTTTAATCCCAATAAGTCTTAAGGCTACAAAAACGACAACAAAAACAGTCAAAACCACAAATTCTTTTGAAAAGTGCAAGAAAAAACTGACGGAGCCTTCAAAATCATAATCATTTTGCCGAAAACCTTATTTATGTTAAACCAAATGGATGGGACCACTGCTTGTTGTAACTAGGTTTCAATTTAGTAAGAAGAAGAAGAAGAAAAAAGAACATTTTAAACAATCTGATTTAAACAAAAGATTTAAACAATCTGAAATTTTAGACGGGACCGGGTTAACATCTGCTTAAATTTAGTGGGACCGTTCTACACGTTCATTGAAATAAGTTTAATTAAATCCATTAAAACCAGAATTTAATCGCTGATAACTTTATGCTTAGTCAAGACTCTCTTCAACGGCAATGCGAGCTTTAATCTCAAAAAAGAACAGAAATTTCGATCAAAAATTCAAAAATAAAAAAAAGTTTTATGAACACTTGTAGTGTCTGACACAAAAAACGAATCAACTAATAAGACTATTTCTCAAATCAATATTAAGCATATATTAAGCCTGTCTTTAGTGGGACTGGGCCTATAAGTTCACTGAAATGAATTTGGGAGGCAAATAAGATTCAGTTTTACAAGTTTTTTTCTATTCATATCTTAACAGCTATCAAATCTAAAGCATTAGATAGGTCCACTTAATGGTTTTTACAAAGACAGTGGCACTTTTAATTAAGGAGATTGATTGATAGGATTAGAAAATCCAAAAAAGCAGTCAAATTACAAATATTCATTAAACAAACCTACAAAGTCAGAGGCAGAAAACGAAAAACCATGAGCAGTGAAACCCTGAATGCAAACAGTTAAACCCCCTGAAAAAAGCTGTGAACCTCCTGTAAACATTTTAAGAAACGTTTACAAATACAAAGAAATTTAATTAGTTTGTAGACTTCACGATCATAACAAAATTAGCTTTTTTCATGGCTGCTTGTTTTGTCGGAACACAAAATTGGTCCATATTTTGTCGTAGAGAATACATTTAATTTAACATTTGATACAAAACACCTACATTTGAGCAAAAATAACGCTCCACAAAACTCACCAAATTTAAAATGCTCACAACAATTTCAAACCTCGATACCTCGAATAAGAAAATTGAAAATTTATTCTTCATTTAAAAATCTACGTCTGAAGCGAGTTATATTAAAACCGCTCCGTCAAAAAGTGGCGAAAAACTGAGAAAAAATCTAGAAATTATTACTTTCAGAGAAAAAATTGTAGAAATTTGAAAAACTCTAGGTTTGAAGAATTTCTAAAGATTAGTTTTGAAAAATTCTTCAGATCAATTCTGAAGAATAGTTGAAAATGTTTTCCCATGAGTTTCGTTTTCTTTTGAAAAACATTTAGAAACTGGTGTCGTATAGTGATATGTTCAGCTCAAATATTCACTCAGCGTCTTGTTATGGATAAAAGTTACTAATTAACATGTACATCAATTGAGTCACAAAAGCTAGTCACAATTGAGTCACTAAATCAGATTTATAATCAGTTTTGTTTTTAGTTTAGCCCTTTTATTTTTCAGAGCGCTAGATATAATTTTCAAGCCTTTGCATAATTTCACTAAAAAGAATATAGTTGTAAATTTCGGGCTGAATTTTTCTTTTTACAAAACTTACCAATAATTTGTTTCTCTTATTGGTGAGGTTAGAGTTGCACGCAGAATACGCAGCTGTTTTGAATATCAATTTAGTGTTGTTTGGTTATGGGTGGCAGATATACGTAGTAAATCAGCTTATATAAATAGTGTAAATTACCCGCCAAAGCTTGATCTGGATGTGTGAAATTAGCTCGAAAATAGCGCATGTGCTTTCTCACTTTTAATTTTCGGAGTCATGCTGAAACCCTCCTTTCGAGCTAGATTTCATCAAGAACATACGTACGAAAACGTGAGTGTTTTCTTATTCCAAGCGATTTTGTCAAAATATCTGTAGGCATGTCTTCTGTAGTCAAATATGACAGATCAGCTTCTGGTTTTTACCAGTTCTCGCACAAAGTGCAGTTTTATGGCAAAGTGTTTAGTTATTCCATGCTGCATAGAATGTTTACTTAAAGCAATACAAGCCTGATTACCGACAAAAATTTTTAGAGGTAGTTTAGAGAAAATTCCTAAGTCCTCTAGGATTCCACTTAGGTGGGTGGCTTCTTTACTCGCCTCAACAACAGAGTTAAATTCTGCTTCAGCAATTGATGTTGCTACAGTCTTTTGGGACTTACAACCCTAACTTATTGCTCCAGACAACTCACTTATCTTAAAACAAAAACCTGAAGTACTCCTCCTGTTATCTATGTTACCTGCCCAATCAGCATCAGAAAAATTCTACAAATCCAGAGTCCGAATCTTACGGAAAATTAAAGTCTGATTCTTTGTTCTTTTTAAGTATCCAAGAACACGCTTGGCTGCTTTCCAATAACTTCTCCGGTATTTTCAACAAACGAACTTAGAGCATTAGCAGCAAAAAAAATATCGGGTCTACTCGACAAATCTAAATAGTTAAGACAACCTATCAAACTTCGGAGATTAGTTTTGCTCATACTAAGTTGTTCCTCACTCCCCTCCTGAGGACAATCATTTTTTGAAAGTTTACAATTTTTTCTAATGGTGTGCCAATTGGTCTACAATCGTTCATTTTGAAAGTTTCTGAAACTTTTTCTATGTATTTCTCTTGGCTAATTTTTATTTTCGATGAAGTCCTCTCAATTTTCATTCGTAAAAACCACGTCAAATCTGAGTAATAACTAATTTTAAACTTCTTGGAAACTTCTGCGTGAAACCAATCACAAAAATTTTCAGATATGCCACAAACTAATAAGTCATCTACCCACAAGCAAAGAAAACCAATTATTTTATCATACTGTTTTTTTATAAACAAACGTTCATCATGAAATGAATTAACAAAACTTAGTGTAATCAAAAAGCCTTTAAAGTCATAAAACAGTTTCTTCCAGATTGTTTCAAACCATACAAGCTCTTTTTCAACATACAAACAACTGATTTTGCATTTTCATCCAAAAGTTCAAAACCTTCAGGTTATTTAATGACTACATCTTCCTCAATTGGAGCATTTAAATAAGCAGTTTTTATACCCATTTGTTTTAATTGATAATCGTTAGAAATAGCCAGACACATCAAAATTCTAATGGTTGAAAGTCTAGTTGTAGGTGAGTATGTTTCATAAAAATCTTTTCCGGAAACTTGGCTAAAACATTTTCCAACAAAACGAGCTTTATAGCGACCCATATCACCATCAGGACCGAATTTGAAAGCAAAATGCCATCTACTTCCTACTGGTTTTTCATCATTTTTCAATAAGGACCAAACATTGTTTTCAACCAAATAGTCGTACTCATTTTTCATTGCATCAAACCAATTGGGATTTTGCAAAGCCTCATTCTTTTTTGGAAGCAAAGGATCGATAGCTAGTTGACACAAAAAAGAAACTTCATTTGAATCGTTACCAATGTCTTCGACTAATTTTTGTGTTTTCTTCAGTTTAAAGTAAAATTCATTTTCATTAAATCTTACGTTTCGTGACTTTCGGACTTTGAGTTCTCCTTTTTCGTCTAAAAACCGAGTCAAATAACATTTACTGTTATCAGAATTCCCAAGAAAAAAAATCCAATTTTTGAGGATTGATCTAGTTTTTTGCGAAATGGTTTTTCAATATGCATAAATTCCACATAACCAAAATGTTTAACAAAAAATAAGTTAGGTTTTTCATTGTACATCATTTCAAACGGTTTTTTCTCAAGAGCTGATTGCAAAAGCTTGGTTTTGACGTAAAAAGTCATGTTTAAAGCATGGGTCCAATATTTTTAGTCCACGCAAGCGTTGTCTAAGAAACAGCGAGCCATAACAACAGAAGTTCCCCAAATTCTTTCAATTTTTCCATTTTCTTGTGGAGCATAGGGTGCAGAGTTTTCAAAATGAATTCCTTGGTTCCTACAAAAGCGGTTAAACGCTTTTGAAATGTATTCTCCACCTCTATCAGAAACTAAAATTCCTGGTTTTCCAATATCAGCACAAAACTGTTTAAACTTATCCAAGACATCGTCTCTTGTTTCCATGAAATAAACTTTTGAGAAACGACTGAAACTATCTACAAATCCAATGACATAACAATGGCCATCAAAAGCTTCAGGAGTAATTTTTCCTAAGACATCTGTATGCACAATATCCAAAATTTTTTTCGCTCTTGTCATGCAATCTTTGGAAACAGGCTGTTTTTTTCGATTTATTTAACTCACAAACTTCACAACACTCAATTTTTGAATTAACTATTTTCATACCCTCAACAAATTCTGGCAGACGTTTCAAATAAGAAAAACTGTTATGTCCCAGATTTGCATGCCACATTTGTAAACTGTCAACATTAAGGCAATTTTCATTAGAACAAGGAAAAGTTTTCCACACAAGCAATCCACTTTCAAATTCAAAAGGAAACGAGATTTTATCAAAAACAAGTTTAAGTTTTTCACCGAAAGAAACATCAACACCCGCTTCTCTAAGTTTTGAAACAGAAATTAAGTTTTTTGAGTTATCAGGTACAAATACAGCATCTTTTAAAACAATTTTTTTTCAATTCTTCATTGCTATTCTTAGCGAAAAACTCAACATCCCCTCTTCCCAATATTGCGGAGTGCGTTTTGTTGGCATTGTGAATTATGCCAAAAAAATTTTCATCCAGGTTAGCAAAAGCACTTTTATCTTTAATCTGTTAGTTTGTTGCACCAGAGTCAATGATAAAATCTTGATGTTCATTACAATTCTTACTCGAGAAAAAGCTACAACTTTCCCCTTCCTGTTCTTCCGAAACTAAATTTTGACTTTCTTTCGAATTATTTTTTCGTTCATTTTTCAAATTTTTTGTAAGTGAAACAATTTTTAGCAATATTTCCATCTTTTTTGCACTTAAAACGAGTCATTTTTGAATTAGGTTTCTCTTCGTTAGGTCCCGATTGTTGTGCACGACAAAAATTTGCAATATTCCGCCTCTTGTGACAATTAAAACAAGTTCGATCATTGGTAAAGAAAACGGATTCTGAATTGTCTGTATTTCTGTCGTTGCGTTTCTCACTTTCAAAATTTATCAAATCACGTTTAATTTCATCCAAGGTTTTATCTTGACCATATTTTACCAGAGTACAAAAACTTTCAAATTCACTAGGAAGTCGGTTCAAAATTATCGAGACAAACATTTTTTCACTTATTGACTCCTCAACTTCGGAAAGGTTTAACTGCGTGTCCTCGGCTCTAGTAATATAATCTACTCTGCTTTGTAATTGTATGTTCTCAAATTTGTTAAACAGATATTAGTTAAACGCGGCCTCTCAAAATTTTGAAATGTCTTACACAACACGCACCAAGCTTCAGATTGTTTTCCCCTATATGGTAGCAAAAATAAAACTGAATTCTTGTCCAGGCACTGAACAAGTTCACACCAAATCGCCATCTGTTTTTTGTCAAAAATCTCTTTTCCTTTTCTATTGGCCGCATCAAATTGCTCTTGTGAAGGTCGTCCCCACAGCGTACGTATAAACTCCCTATATCCAACAGTGCCGTCAAGAATTTTATTCAACTTCAAAACATACAATTGCACCTCAAACTGTTCGGAAAAAAAGACAAAGTCTTCGTCTTTACCGCTAAAGAAAAGTATATCAATTGTTTTGCTATTCACGTTTAAAAGGGGAGCTATTATTGTGTGTTAACAAATTTTGAAAAAAAAAACTTAAACGTCCAATAAAGTAAAAATAAAGTTTTAAAATTAAATCTATCCGTACACTCTATCGAACGAACATCTCAAACCACTCAATTAAAGAACACCAAACAGGTCTCTCTTTATTCCGACCTTAACAAATTTTCTATTTTCGTTTCTACAAAACTAATTTCATCCTAATTTTAAAAGCTACAGTATTTTAGGTTTTGGAAAAACACGAAGTTATAAACGTCTTTTAAAAGAAAAACTATTGATCACTAGACAGTCTTTATTTATGAAATCTTTCGACCTTTACTTAAAACTTTTTAATAACAAAGCTGATTCTGCAAAAGTTCGTCACTATACAACGTAAAATTTTTTAGAAAGCAGTGCTTTTCAAAAGCTATATGAAAAAATCTGTCTACTGAGTATAAAGGACGACCCATTTTGTTTAAGAATGTAGTATCCTTGACAGAAATGGATTGGACATTGACCAATTTAGCCACTGATTCCCCCAATGCACGATGAGGACGGATCGTCCAGATAATTTCTCAAACACTAGCTTAAACTTTTCACCTACGCATGGGCCAACTTTCGCAAAATTCTTCAAGCAAGTTTTCTATGCATCATGTTTTAATATGCTGTTATTATATTTAACCATATTGCAGGTTTTCAAATTTATCGAATGGTGTACACAATAATACATTCCCTGCACGGACTCTGACTTAAATCGCTTTTACAAATTCAATCTGCTTTACAGAAAGATTCCCCTTTTTTAAGAAACGGACTCTTTAATCGAGTTTTTATTTTTTGTTTCAATCGACCGTTTTTTTTGTTAAATCACAAGTGGTTTTCGCACACCCGTAATCAGGCTTTGACGCGCGCTGGAATCTTTAACTTTATTAATATCAAGCATAAAATTAATTCAATAAATCAACAGTTTTAAAGTTTGATCCTTTCTCTCTCTCACTGTCTTCTCTCTCTCTCTCTCTCTCTCTCTCTCCCCCTCTCTCTTCCTCTCTCTCTCTCTCTTTCTTTGTTTCTTTTTTTTTGTGTCTTTGTCGTTCTCTCTCTCTCTTTCTCTCCTTTTTTCTGTGTCTTTGACAACTTTTTGACCAGGACACGCTCTCTTTCTCGGTCCCTTTTTGTCATTCTCTCTGTCTTTTTTTGTCACTCTGTCAAACAGGCAGGCCACCCGTTCTCTTGTCTCGTCTCAATTGTCAATATTCTGGGCCCATAACCTATTCGTGAGGTCAGAGGGGCACGCACTATACGCAGCTGTTTTGAATATCAACTTAGTGTTGTTTGATTATGGGTGGCAAATATACGTAGTAAATCAGTTTAGATAAATAGTGTAAATTACTCGCCAAAGCTTGATCTGGATTTGTGAAATTAGCTCGAAATTAGTGCATGTGCTTTCTCACTTTTAACTTTCGGAGTCATGCTGAGATCTCTAAAAAAACTAAATTTCACTTAAATCAACCAAAGAAAATAGTAGAAATAGCATGAGAAAAAGTTTTGTTCTGTTGTGTTTTGTATTGACCGAGGCTATGTCACAGAATACATGGCTATGTTTAATTTCTTAACTCAGATGAAAAAACAAATCTTAGGTTCCAAAAAGCAAAAACGTATGTTTTGGGCGATATTCAATAAGTTGCATAGCTGCGCGCAATTAATGCAGTGGGGAACCTTATAATTCATTCAGATATCATTCCCAATAGCTCAAGCATGTTTTTGTGCGTTCTTTTGTCGCACGTTTCATAGTGTATCTTTTCTCTCATCTCTTGGGTTCCTCGTTACGACTCAAAGCGTGCAATTTTTTTTAGTAAAGCTAATATATGAGGCTGGCACTTACTAAGACACTTGTTTTAAATTTTTAGTTGTAAGCGTGTGCGGAGAAGCATTATGACCAGTGGCAGCTGAGAGACTATCACAAATTGTCGTAAACAAAATGGCTGCAAGCTGCCTTAAACTTGTAGAACAAATGAACTCATTAGGCAGAGGCAGTACTTCATATTTTACACTACTGGCTACGCTATGGCTGTTGAATTTGCTGTCACTATTAGTACGTGTGTACAGTAATAGATAGAAAGACTCTCGAGGGCGTGTCAGAAATTAGCTCGTCCTGATGATTAATGTTGACTAAAGATGAATCAAAGTTGGCTCTCCGAATGACGTAGGAATTAGTTCGCAGCTCTTAACCTGACTCGTAATGAATAAAAATGTTGAGTCAACTAATACACTTGCGAGCGAGGAGGAAGCGAGAAGAGACTTAGTCAGTTAGTAAACTCAAAATATTCAATTGTAGTCGCAAAAAATAGCTCTAAAATGTTCTCTGTTCTGAGCTCTTAGAAGGAAAATAGCTCCTTCTGCTGAGCGCGAAAACTTCCAGCGCGTTTTGTAACGTTTCCAGCTCGTTTTGTAAATCAGCAGCGAATTTCAGTAGTATCAGCGTAGGTATAAACTCCCTATATCCTACAGTGCCGTCGAGAATTTTATTCAACTTCAAAACATACATTCGCGCCTAAAACTGTTCGGAAAAATAGACAAAGTCTTCTTCTTTACCGCTAAACAAAAGTTTATCAATTGTTTTGCTATTCGTGTTTAAAAAGGGAGCTATTATTGTGTGTTAAGAAAATTTTTAAAAAAATTTAAACGTTCAATAAAGTAAAAATAAAGTTTTAAAATTAAATCTATCCGTACACTCTATCGAACGAACATCTCAAACCACTAAATTAAAGAACACCAAACAGGTCTCTCTTTATTCAGACCTTAACAAGTTTGCTACTTTCCTTTCAACAAAATTAATTTTATCCTAATTTTAAAAACAACAGTATTTTAGGTTTTGGAAAAACACGAAGTTATAAACGTCTTTTAAAGGAAAAACTATTGACCACTAGACAGTCTTTATTTATGAAATCTTTCGACCTTTACTTAAAACTTTATAATAACAAAGCTGATTCTGCAAAAATTCGTCACTATACAACGTAAATTTTTTTAGAAAGCCGTGCTTTTCAAAAGCTATATGAGAAATTCTGTCTACTTAGTATAAATGATGACACATTTTGTTTGAGAATGTAGTATCCTCGACAAAGTTGGAATGGACATTGACCAATATAGCCACTGATTTCCCCAGTGCGACTAAGCATGATGAGGACGGATCCTCCAGTTAATTTCTCAAACACTAGCTTAAACTTTTCACTTACGCATGGGCCAACTTTCGCAAAATTCTTCAAGCCAGTTTTCTATTCATCATGTTTTACTATGCTGTTACTATATTCAATCATATTGCAGGCTTTCATATGTATCGACTGGTGTATACAATGTTACATTCCCTGCAGGAACTCTGACTAAAATCGCTTTTACAAATTCAATCTGATTTACAGATCGATTCACCCTTTTTTAAGAAACGGACTCTTTTAATCGACTTTTTAATTTTTGTTTCAATCGACCGTTTTTTTTGTTAAGTCACGAGTGGTTTTCACACACCCGTAATCAGGCTTTGACGCGCGCTGGAATCTTTAACTTTATAAATATCAAGCATAAAATTAATTCAATAAATCAACAGTTTTAAAGTTTGATCCTTTCTCTCTCTCACTGTCTTCTCTCTCTCTCTCTCTCTCTCTCTCTCTCTTCCTCTCTCTCTCTTTCTTTGTTTCTTTCTTTTTGTGTCTTTGTCGTTCTCCCTCTCTTTCTCTCTTTTTTTCTTTGTCTTTGACAACTTTTTGACCAGAACACGCTCTCTTTCTCGGTCCCTTTTTGTCATTCTCTCTGTCTTTTTTGTCCCTCTGTCAAACAGGCAGGCCACCCTTTCTCTTGTCTCGTCTCACTTGTCAAATTTCTGGGCCCATAACCAATTGGTGAGGTTAGAGGGGCACGCAGAATACGCAGCTGTTTTGAATATCAATTTAGTGTTGTTTGATTATGGGTGGCAAATATACGTAGTAAATCAGCTTATATAAATAGTGTAAATTACCAGCCAAAGCTTGATCTTGATTTGTGAGATTAGCTCGAAATTAGTGCATGTGCTTTCTCACTTTTAACTTTCGGAGTCATGCTGAAATCTCTAATAAAAATTAAATTTCACTTAAATCAACAAAAGAAAATAGTAGAAATAGCATGAGAAAAAACGCTTTGTTCTGTTGTGTTTTGTATTGGCCGAGGCTATGTCACAGAATAGAAGGCTATGTTTAATTTCTTAACTCAGGAGAAAAAATAAATCTTAGTTTCCAAAAAGCGAAAACGTATATTTTGGGCGATATTCATTAAGTTGCATAGCTGCGCGCAAATAATGCACTGGGGAACCTTATAATTCATTTAGATATCATTCCCAATAGCTCAAGCATGTTTTTGTGCGTTCTTTTGTCGCACGTTTCATAGTGTATCTTTTCTCTCATCTCTTGGGTTCCTCGTTACGACTCAAAACGTGCAATTTTTTTAGTAAAGCTAATATATGAGGCTGGCACTTACTAAGACACTTGTTTTAAATTTTTAGTTGTAAGCGTGTGCGGAAAAGCATTATGACCAGTGGCAGCTGAGAGACTAACACAAATTGGCGTAAAAAATTGGCTACAAGCTGCCTTAAACTTGTAGAACAAATGAACTCATTAGGCAGAGGCAGTACTGCATATATTACACTACTGGCTAGGCTATGGCTGTTGAATTTGCTGTCACTATTAGTACGTGTGTACAGTAATTGATAGAAAGACTCTCCAGGGCGTGTCGGAAATTAGCTCGTCCTGATGATTAATGTTGACTAAAGATGAATCAAAGTTGGCTCCCCGAATGACCTAGGAATTAGTTCGCAGCTAATACCATGACTCGCAATGAAGAAAAATGTTGAGTCAACTAATACACTTGCGAGCGAGGAGGAAGCGACAAGAGATTTAGTCAGCTAGTAAACTCAAAATACTTAATTGTATTCGCTAAAAAATAGCTCTAAATTTTTCTCTGTTCTGAGCTCTAAGAAGGAAAAAATCTCCTTCTGCTGAGCGGGAAAACATTTTACAGCAACTGTAGAACTGCTGTTTTGTAAATCAGCAGCGAATTTGAGTAGTATCAGCAAAAAGATCTTCCATTATTTCTGCCTAAATTTAGACACCAACCCCGATATTTTATTAAAAAAATCGCCCAACAGTTCGTTCTCTATCATTTCTGAATCTTTCTCCTAATTAATCTTTCTGTCTAAATCTTTTATTCCTAGCGTACAACAAATATTACAACTTATATAGATTTCAATTATGAGACCTTTTTTAGCACTTAATTAATGTCGCGTAATTAATATCCCGTTTAACTCTAGTGTGGTAATTAAAATCTACTATACAAAATCCCCGCCGCATAAGAGTTTTAAATATTTTGTTCTTCTGCACAAATATTCACGATGGCGACATATTAAGTCATGCGTTAAAATTACAAGCAACATTTCATAACAATTGTCAAAACTGTCAACATCAGCTAACTACATGTCAATTAGACAGAACTTAACGAAAGTTTAACTGATGCTAAATTGCATTAAAAGCAAACACTAACTGGAAACACTAGTTGAATCTGAACAGATACTATATTTGATAGAGCTCTTTAATCACTGAAAGATTCTGATCGTTTTTTGAGAGTTTACATGCTTCAAATCGTGAAACGGGTTATGTTGACAATGATGAATTTAAGTCTCAATATTTTTTGTCGCTTTTGTCCACGATTAAAGTATCAATTGTTCACAAAGCATTGTGAGAAATGATGACGTAAAGTGAGAAAGCTTGACCAGGTATTGTCACGGCTGTTCACAAAAAACACCTCCAAAAACCGATTCTTGTGACATTCTACCTTTTGTGGCTTTTAAGATTTTGATTACCGCTTTGAAGAACACCGTATTTCTCCATTACATTTGAAGAATTCAGGTTTCAATTCTCATTCAAAATCTTAAACCTTGAATTTTTTTTATAATATTACCGATGCTCCAAATTCGGGTGATATGAAACCTGGTTAGACTTTTATCTGGGAATTAAAACGCTTTCGTTCCTAGTTTGTATTTGAACCTGACCGTTGGCGTGAGAGAACTAGCAATTGGGAATATGAAGTCGAAGTCCTTCTTGTATTTTCCAGAGACCTTCAGTTTGTGAGGCCCAAATCCTACCCTCTCAATTATATTGGACAGACGCGTCTCGTTGTATGATGACTGAAAATTATAGCAACAATTTTACAATTATTCGCATTGCACATTAATTGGTCTTTTTTTTCAATTAAAGTAAAGTCCACAGAGAAAGGTAAGTAAAGCCAACTGAGCGAAGATAACTCAGAAACGTCCAACTTAGCAAGTACCTCAAAATTCATCGTACATGCCCCCCCCCCCCCCCCACACACACACACACACTCACACAACACACACTATTTCTTTTACAAATTGGGTCCAAAACACAAGAAACGATAATTTTTGACCGGTATTTTTGAGAAAATTTTGAAAACCTTTTTGTTTTTTGCCCTCTTTTAAACCTGAAAATGGTCGCTTGTAACCGGTACTATTAAGAAATTACAGCCATCAGCCTTCAAAATAATGAAACGACTGTTTTCATTACGTGGCTAATGTGCAAAAAATCGAATATGCATCAAATCGCATATGCTTCCAGATTATAGTTGTTAGCCTGCGTGGAAATGAGTGACACCAGGCTAATTAAATTCTAATTTGCTCCAAAATTTTATATATTTGCTCTCTTTTTTCACAGAGCGTGTTTTTGTGGATAGCGTGAAAACTTTAGACATTTTTTGTCACTAATTTCTACGCTAAAAGTCTTTAGTATCAACACTATAAGTAACTCTTTCCAAATAACTGAGACAGTGTCAGTTAAAACGAAATGAAAGAAAGTGCAATTGGTGACTAATTTCAGAAGTTTTCTTCTCGATACTAAATGCGGATTAAAATGATAACTAGCAGTTTTGCGATTACACATACCATTGTTCACTAGAACATTAAAGTTTTTGATATGAGTTTCAAGTAATTACAAAGAAATTGCCGTGTCCGGAAAAAAACAGGTATAGACAAAATAGTCCAAAATAAATATTTGTAAACAATTGTAAATACAATTTACAAACAATTTACAAAAAAAATATTTTATGAATTAAGCTTTTGAATGCATTGTTTTGAATTGATATGATTTAGGAATAAAACAAAAATCAATTTATAATTTGTTTAATGACAAAAATCAAATCAATAACTTAAGGATGTTTTAAGTCAATAAGTGTGCAGATGTTTAACTCTGTTCCTCGTTGGGACTGTTTTGTCTGGGACTGTTTTGACTGATTTTTGGGACTATTTCGTCTGGGAATGTTTTGTCTGGGACTGTTTTGTCTGGGAATTTTTTGTTATGTAGGCTTGTACTGCCTTGAACTGTTTTGTCTAAGAGTGTGTTTTCTGTTCACCAAATACAAGCTGAAAAGTGTTAGACCAATGACATGTTCAACGTTGTGGAACTGGTTTACGTTTTTCCATGATTCATCGTTATAAAATGTAAGCCTTTTCCACGATACAACGAACTTAGTTCCACAATTTGGGTAACTAATTTTCATAGTAAAAAGGGGTTTTTGAATCGTGAAAAGTGGGGACACATTTTAGCCACTAGATTCCACAAAACTCATTTTAAAAAAAAATTGCCCTCTTGGATTTTGGCCACCTAATGATTGACCGTTGTTTGTATTTTTAGGAAATGACCGTTTTTCATAAATCTTTTTTGAGAAATTGTTCTTCCATAGGCCTTGTCAAGCGTTTGTGTGTGTGTGTGTGTGTGCGTGTCAGTGTGTGTGTGTGTGTGTGTGTGTGTGTGTGTGTGTGTGTGTGTGTGGAGGGGGGGGGGGGGTAAGTGTTTTTAGTATTAGTGACGATACTAACGTAAATGTATGAGAGGTGTTTGTTTCTGAGAGAAAAGTCAGACACACTAGCAAAGTATTCGGCAGGCCCAACTCCCATCACCTGTCCGTATTGTGAGTATTGGCGCACCTGGTATTTGCAGCAACCTCCTGATGATGCATTTCAAATAGAACAACTTCACGAGTCGATACACAAGATGAGGTGCAGACCGAAATGACTTATGCCACTCGAGCGCACACCTGTGAATTCTGCTCTCAAAATTACGGGGTCTGGGCAACCGTAAGAACGCAAGATAGCACATAGTTCAACCTGATATTCTCATTTTTTTTATTCCAGTGACACTTTTATTTTAGACCTCCATTATAGACCAGTCGCCTTGAGACTTCACATGAATCTATTGGCCTTGAGACGACATGACTCTATCATAACCGAGTAATTTTTCACGACTGACTAAGATATACACATACATAGCGTAATCTTTTATATAATGACAACCTCAATATCGCTTCCAGTTTACGGTGTACTGAAGTGTGCTACACTCAGTAACACTATTTGATAATCTTAGTGCTATTTTGAGATTTTACGTTATAGTGCGTGAAGCACAAACTTGATTTGGACAAAGTCCATTTTAACGTGTGAACAAATTACTAAGTAGTTTTGAATAAGCTACTATTTTAGGATCACTAACTCAAACAAAAACTACCATGACGTGATATTGTCACGCCACGTAGAAAACACCAACTTAACCTTGGTAACTCTATCGATACTGTTATCTTTATCCAATAGGATACTAGAGAACCACGTGTCCGCAAGTATAAAAGGAGCTTGCACGCTCAACTACCAGCACAATTTGGTCCCTAATAACTTCTGATTCAAAATGATACTCCCGTATTGCTCTCTTGCCCAATCTCAGTTTACTTGAGATATTTTTCTAACTTAGAATATTTTGTGACATGTTCTTAACAAAGAACTCTCTAAGTCATAAAATATTAACTTAGCACAAATTTGGAAATCAGGTAAGTTCAGCTTAACTTTTCTAAGTTATAAATTAACATCTCTTAAATTCTATCCAATTTACAAGTTAACTTAGAATATTTAAACCTGTGCTAACTGGTGCTATCTCAGTCTTAATAACCTTAACTATTATATCCCTTCATGCTCAGTTCGTATTTGATGCTGTTTAACCTAACTTATTAATTCATGTTTGCATTTAATTTTCTTTAATACTTAACTATATACCAAGAGTAGAACTAGGGGTTGAACTCTCAAGTTATACATGTGGTCTCGCGATAAACCCCGTCATTTGAGTATCTAATGTACCGACCAGCAGTATAAATGGTGGTCCCAGAGAGGCTACTTCAATTTAACTTGTTCAATTAATACAGAGAGGCAACTTCAATTTAACTTGTTCATTTAATACAAGAGAGGCAATCTCAATTTAACTTGTTCACTTATTATAGAGAGGCCATTAAAATTAGCTTGTGTAATTTAACTATTCAAAGGGCTTCTCACTTAAATTCTTATTTGAATTAGAATTAAACTACTCCTCTGTTCTAAATAGTCTTAATACAAAAACTTCAGTCCTTTAAACAGTGACCAGTCCTGGTGGTAGTACTCCTCCACCTGCCGTTACTTCCCCACCTGAAACTCCCATAACACATCCAAATCTTTCACTTGTATGTTTTTCAGGCAATGATCCTAATCAGGATGCCACTTCTTTTTGGAACTCTGTAGAAAACAAAGTACTCTTTTCATTAGGAACTAGGCCTACAGCACCCGCTGCACAACCTAGCTATGATAAAAGGCAACAATCCTTATTCGGCTCACTTCTAACTGATACAGCACTAGAAAGGTTTGAAAGTGAAGTCACAGATACTACAGATTGGAATACTTTAAAAGATGAATTTATAAAAAGATTCACAGACGGTAGAGACCAATTTAGATTTAGATTTGAGGTTGAGAACACAATCAGGCATGAAGGAGAATTAATAAAGAACTATCTACATAGAATAAAGAGTGGAGTTGATAAAGGTTGGCCAGAAAAGATACCAACAAGTATTGAAGGCGATGACAATATAAGAAAGGAGAAAGAAATCCAACAAAGACAACGAAGTCAGAAATACATAGATTTTGCTATAAGAGGACTAAAACCACAAGGTTCAAAACGCAAAGCGCACGAGAAACTTATTGAGAATCCTTCAATAACTTGGACACAGTTTGTTGATCACTTAGTCGTAAAAGACTTAACATTTTCTGTAACAACAGAATCTAGTGGAGCTACAGGAATAGATAAACTTAAAACACTCGAGAGCAAAATTAACAATTTAACCAGTCTTTTAAAAAGCCACGAAGTGAATGCTATAGATACTTCTAGGCCTAGAGACCCAAACATAAAAGGCAGACCTAACAGTACTAGATTCTGTGATTATTGCAGAAGCAATGGTCATTCCATCTCTAGATGCACAAAGAAACAGATAGATGATAGCGTTAACAAATTGAGAAAGGAAATTGTTGAACCAAGAAGGCCAAATATAACATTCTCTAATGATTATGGAAAGAATAACCCAGGCAATACAAGATTCAATGGTCCTAGAAACCAAGGCTATCAATCAAGAGGTGGCTACTCAAACTATAATCCTAGGTTCAACAAGCCTAACTATCAACAAAAAAATACATCTTTTAGCAGTTATGGCAATAGGTTCACTCAACCATACGAACAAACCTTCCCTCAGCAAAACACTTTTAGAAATAATGAACCAAATCTTGAACAACAATCACCACCACCACAACAACAGCAACAGCCACAACAAAGTGCTAGCTTCTAAACACCAAGTAGAAATAACAATCTACAACAAAGACAATCAAAACCCAACAATATTCAGCAACAACCAAATCAAATAGGTTTCGTTGAAGGTGACGATGACTACGTGAATGCTATAACAGACTTCCTTCCTTTAAACTTTTGAAGTCTCCAAACGCTACTAAAGAAGGTAGTACTAAGTCAAGAATTTACCTCAACTTATATTACTTTGCCACCGGAGACATTAAAAATAATAGTGGTTTAGAAGTAGAGTTCGTGATTGATCCAGGATCAACTTGCACTATCATCAACCATCCTACATACCTTGCTTTAGTAAACCTCGGACAAAAATTGCCTTTACAAAAAACAAATTGTGATTCAAAAACATATACTGGTTCATCAATCAGAATGCTTGGCTACACAACTATTCAATCTAGCTTTGAAACTGACGGTAAATATACAGTCCCCCATAAAGTATTCGTTACTAAAGAGCAGAGACAGAACATAATAGGTATTGATTTTTGTCATTTATTTTTAAAAGCACTTCACTTCGATATCCCCGCAGTAGAATTAAAAACTGAAAAGAATTTAATTTGCTACGGCTCACTCAACAAAGAGAAAGATTATCCATACATAACCTAAATGACTGCTTTAAACATAGCTCAACCGATCTTTCTGCAACAGAAAAATACACAACTGTACAAGCAAAAGCACCCCAGTCAAGCCTTATTTTCACCAGGAACATATTTCATGCCTCTTATTAATGTTGCAAAAACTGACCTAGTCTTTGTGAACACACTTTGTCCACAACCTGAAGAATTTCTACCCATATTCATGGAAAATCAAAAGAATCATCCAATACAGATAAATAGAGGAATAATAGGTTATGCTATGTGCGATATAACCGACAAACCTATACAAAGAAACAATATCAAAAACTGTACCGAATTTACAAGAACAATACTAAACGAAAGTGAGGACTATAACAGTTGCTTCATACTGAACACAGTAGTAAACAGATTTTTGTACCCAATCTACATTTGACTCTAATATGCCTATAGCGCACACGATCTCCTCAGATGCAGAAATGAGAAAAGGTTTTGCTAACTCAATCTCCAAAAGAATACCCTAATTAAAGGACTACTGTAAAAGTAGAAACTGTGATATAGGTGACATAATAACTTTCAGAGCAGATAATAACTTAGTATATAACCTCATCACTAAGGCTAATCATTATGAGAAGGCAACAATTGATACAATCAAAACAACACTACTTGCTATGAGAGGTCATGCGCTAGGACTAAATTTACGCTGCATAGCGATGCCAAAAATAGCTTGTGGTTTAGACGGAATGGATTGGAGAGAGATAACTTCTCTAATTGAACAAACATTTAAGAATTCAGGAATAACTATCTATGTGTATACAAGCAAAGATGATATTGATAAACTACAAAAAGTAGAGACCAATACACTAGAACAGGAAGAGGTGCTCGAAATCATTGAGAGTGAGTTAATAGAAAAATGCAAAGAAGATGAGAGAGAACTAGCCACAGACTTATCTACCGGAGCAAGAGAGTTATGTAGACCTAAAGTCAACGACCAGTTTCCTAAGTTTAGAGATAAACTACAAAGCAACCGAATGATAAATAAAGCAGTTTGTGATTTTGTAATTAAGCAAAATAGAAATACAGTTCAAGACATAGAGTATCTAGAAAGGTTCTCAGATAAATTTGATTTCACGCAAAGTGATTTGACTGATGATGAATTGTTTGAGTTGATAGAAATAATACTTCAGGATAATGATGTCTATTCACATCATAAGTATGATATTGGCAAAACTAAACATAAATTTCATTTACCCCTAAAGAAAGACGAAACCTTTAAAAAGCAACGACCAAGCAAAATACCCGTTCATCTCAGAGATAAATTAGAAAAACTAATGGATGTATTAATTCAAGCAGGGATAATCAGAGAGCTCAATGAGAACGATGATATGAATAGTTGGTTTGTCAATCCCGTTATCATATTACCTAAGAAGGATTATATAAAACTAGTCATTGATGCTAGATACCTAAACTCTATAACTGATACAAGTAATTCTAGTTGGCCACTCGAACCACTAAACGTTCTAATGACAAAAATAACCGGAACTATATTTACAAGTAGTGAATTATCATCAGCTTATAATCAAGTACCATTAACTGAAGATACACAGAAGGTTACAAGTTTTATTGTAGGAGGCATACAGCACACCTATCAAGTAGGATTTTATGGTCTTAAGCCATTACCCAGTTTCTTTAGCAAACTGATGCGTTGTGCATTCGGACCCCTTATAAAACGTAAACAAGTCATAACATATATAGATGATACTTTATTACAAGCTAAAGATATACAAGAAATGTTAACAATAGTAAAAGAGTATCACTCTTTGCTTCGAAAGGCAAACCTTGAAGCAGCCCCCAATAAAACAATGTTTTTCTTACGAAAAAAGAGATTTCTAGGACTTGTTATATCTAAGGACGGACTATCGCCTATTGCTTCGCGCATAGATGATATTAGACACCTAAAAACGCCAGAATCGAAAACAGAAGTTTTAAGAGTTTTTGGAATGATGGGTTTCTATCACACCTATATTTTGAACTTTCACATAGATGCAAAACCTCTATATGATTTAACTAAAGATACAACACTATTCAAGTGGTTACCAGAACACGAAAAGGTATTCACAGACCTCAAGCAAAGATTCTGTCACGACATTTCTATCGAATTTCCTTCTAATGACTATCCCTTTCATATACATGCTGATTAATCTAATTTAGGAACAGGTTGTGTTCTTATACAAGATTTTCCTGATAGAAAACGTATGATTTCAGCAAACTCAAGAGTATTTGATAAAGCTGAACAAAAGATGTCCCCTCAACATAGAGAACTATGAGGAATAATATTTGCATTACAAATTTATGAATTTTATGTAATTGAATCCCCTTTTCCAATTTACCTATATTGTAATCACAGACCAATTCTTTTTTTTTGGTCACGACGAGGACAAATGTCACATCGTTTCTTTAAGTATCAAATTGTAATAACTAAGTTCCAAAACTTGCAAATTATATACACTGAAGGCAAAAACTTAGCGTTCCCTGACCTTCTTAGCCGAAACGTTTCTTTAGCAGATGCTAAATTTTATCAACTAGAACACAAAGTAATACCTAAAGATATAAAATTTCATATTAACGGAAAAGAAGTTAACTACTCTGTATTGCATCAAGACGATAAGGACGCATCAGCTAACGACTGTTATCCAATTATTGCTCAAGTCAAAGGCGAAAGAAAGAAACTTATTAATATAAATGATGAAGGTGACTTTAGCGTAGATGATGCACCAGACTACATAAATGAACACTGTAATTCTATACACAGTTTCTCTGATTGTTTTCGCTACGCCACACAAATAAATCAAAGAAAGAAATTAACTTCAGAACTAACTAGCGAGTATGATAATCACTACTATTCCGAGATAGAAGAAATAGCTGAAATAAGTGATGACCGAGAAGGTTATGATGACCAAGATTGGTTAGATCTAGTAGAAAGAAATATTGAAAATTCACTTATTGAACAATTAGAATCTGCTAAAGCCGACTATATCAGACAGACAAAATTTAAGAAACTTATTGAACCAGAAGTTTTTCAAAACATCTTAGAAAAGGATGTCCACACGGATACATTTAATAGCTAAAGTTACAGATTTTGCAAAAAACGCTAATCTTGACACTGATATTATTCTTGAAGAACAAGTAAACGACTCCGTGATAAATAAAGTTAGAGATTTGCTAAAAGTAGGCAAGGCTCCAGAAAAGGACTACATTATTAAACAATCTAAAGCACTACAAACTTATAGGAATAATTTAAACTTGTTGTTTCTAGAGAGTCAATATGATTTACTCTGTTATTCCGAACCTCGTGAAGAAGGCTCTTTTGACGTTAGGATATGTGCACCACTTTCGCTGTTTATAAAGATATTCGAAGTCGCACATACGCATGAACTTAGTGGTCATAGAGCAGAAAGCACAACTTACAATAGAGTTAAGCGATATTTCTATTGGCCCGGTATGTTTAAATGGATTGAAATGTTAATGTTAGATTGCTTAAGTTGCCAAATTAGTAAGTCAGCACGCAAAGATTTGAACGAAGCACCCTTAGAAACATGGGGACAATTAGAAGCTATACCTCTACGTACACTTCATATTCTTCATAAAAGTCCATTACGACCTATTAGTAAAGGAAATAGATTTTCTTGTTATTGTAGACGCTTTCTCTAGGTTTATACAAGTATACCCTAGCAAGAATGCTAAAGCTCTCGAAACAGTAAATCAACTAGAGAAATTTATAACTACATATGGTATACCGCAACAAATAGTACATGATAACGGCCATGCTTTTATTAGTAATGATTTCGTTCAATACACAAACGAAATGGGAATTACACTATGCCCCCGAACTGCATATTCACCGTGGACTAATGGCAAAGTAGAGGTACAAAATAAACATTTGACTAATTACCTAAGACATTTTATTAGTAAAAGTGGATCTAATTGGTCCGAGTACACTAGTAAATTCGCATTTTCACACAATACTGCAGTAAACTACAGTACGGGATATACTCCTTATGAAATACTATTCGGAACGAAACCGCAAATACCCTTATCACTAAAGTTAGGACTACTACGAGATAATCAAAAGAAATGCACATCAGAGTATTGTAATAATCTACCGCCACACTCACATAGTGAAGAAACTTGTAATAACAAAAAGATAGAGAAATTACTACAAAACAGATTATCTAACGAAATGTTAAAGCGAGAGAATACATTTAAAACAATATACTCGAATACCTACACTAAATGTAGACAAACTACGAATAAAGCGCACAAGTATAGAAATAGATTTAAACTCGGAAAACCTATACCTGAAGGTAGAAAAGTACTTCTAGAAAATCACTCTAAAGGACTACTAAAGTCTAAAAAGCTACAAGAGCTACACTCAGGCCCTTACACTGTGCAACGAATGCTAACTAATACTACATATGATATACAAAATGATAAAACAAATGAGAAAAAACCGTGCATAGAAATCATATAGTACCTTATTACCCGAAAGAAGAAAAAATACACGAGTTAGTTGAGAACTATGTAGTCCCAGACGACAATGACGATTATTATACTCAATATAATAAACATAATATAGCCAGATCTAATGCTAATAGAGGCGCACAACATATTGCTATTTTGCAGTGGCCCTTAGTAGAAACACAATATACTGTTAATGCTAGCACTACACTACAGCCAACATTTAACGTTGCGGCTACTCCAACAAAAGATTCAGGCTTAGAATCGCTACAAACACGAGTAGATAACACTACACACATTCAAGGCACAAGATCTTCTAATTTTCTACCTCCACGCATTTCAACCCCCTACCCTATGCAAAATATGTATTCACCCAATAGCCCACAGCAAGAAAATTTTTCTTCCCCACCTGATAATACTATTAAATTTAAAGCTACACGCAAATTATTCCCCCAAGCATCGCATAAAAGCCCTACATCATCACCATATAATTCTACACCTACAGCATCACCTATTATATCTAATTTACCTTACGCAAATGAAGTATTGAGCAGACCTCAGTGTAATAGAA
Organism: Convolutriloba macropyga; assembly: GCF_964194025.1. Lineage (NCBI taxonomy): Eukaryota > Metazoa > Xenacoelomorpha > Acoela > Convolutidae > Convolutriloba > Convolutriloba macropyga. Next base: position 19,349,273 of record NC_134475.1, read on the forward strand.
AAAAAACCTACATTCTTTGGTGAACCTATTCTTTCTGACTTGCTACATAAACTCAAAAAGAAATAGAGACACAAAATCTCTTTTCAAATAATAACTTTTATAATAAAAGCGTTATTACGCACAAAACCAAATAAAAATAGAAAACAGCAATTAAAAAAACTAAAATACACATGAAAGTTAATCCTCCATAAATGGCAGCACAAGGTTTCGCACCAACACCGCTCGTAAGTTGTTTGGTTCGAAGGGCAGACACTCTTCATAATTCCACTCCCTCGATTGAAAATACAATTTTTGCAAATTCGGCCCCGTTGTTACGTCGCACCAAGCTTCACGAAGAGCCCACAACTGTTTTTCTAACAACTCTTGCATATCACACTCTTCGACAGTTATCTCTTTTTTGCGAAATAAGCGATTGAAGAACTATAACAAAAATTTTCTTATTTAACCCTTAGTTCTTTATATTTCAAAAACTGCAATTCCTAACACCCTACATTTTTTTCTCTAGATTTTATGATCCTATTAATTTGTCTCAACAAAGCCCGTCGCAAGCCTCAGATTAACTGAGTAATTGAAAATAACTTACATCCTTTCCCAAGAAGAAGTTGATGATGTTAACTCTGTTTCTCGCCTTTCCCAGTGACTGAAATACCTCTTTGCCGTTGTTATCCCCAAGATCTCTTCCTCACCCAACACCGGTCTAGAGTAGTGATCAGAAGTGGACATGTAGAAGAGGAATTCTTTGGCACAGAGACCCAATACATCCCCGGAGAGGTATTTACGGTAGAAATATCGGCGCATAGTATTTCGAAAGCCAGATGTAGGCTCTAACTTTACACCATTCTGCGACAAATCAATTTCAGCATGTCCAAGGTCATCCTCCATCTGCTGGTTTGGTATAAATAATTCAGAGTATAAATAGCCATGGTAATAGACTAACAGAATCAACTAAATTAAGATATAGAAGAAGAAAAAATAGAAATGAACAAAATAGAAGTTATAGATTGAAACAAAGAAAGAAAATTAAGAAGCTAAAGGATTGAAATTTAATAGTTAAGAGATACCAACTGTATAGTATGAAGGTTTAAGGCAAAAAGCAAATAGCCCACTAAACACAAATTCTACATAAAGTACGCAATTAATCACCATTGCAAGCTGTTACACACACAAAAACTTCTATACATGTTCAACATTCGTACACTTTCAACGTTTATGCATACCTCTTATTGCAAACTAACGCTGAAAACACATGTTACCCAAAGCAAAGCTAAGTGGACACAAGTCCCCCATGAGCAAACACCTTATCTAAATTAAATATCTTAAGTACAAAAATTTGTCCCTTGCAAAATATTTAACCCACGTAAAATCGCATTTAGTCAGGAGATATACATTTAAGCAATTTATCCAGTCAACAAATAGAGCTAACATTACTAGTTTAAGGACCCAAGGAATGTTTAAAATAAACATTAGATCACTTAAGAACAAATAACTAACCGCAAATTTAAATTCCGCACGTAAGAATTTTGTCGCCTAAGTGCAAACCTTACACAATTGTCAGGAAGAGCTATAACTTGATGAATTTATCCGCTCAACAACTCAGACCACATAGTTGCACAAACGCATGCTTGCTTTAATAGTTCACAAAAGTTTACAACACACAAATTAGAAATGCCGTACTATAAATCCCAAAAAAGTATCCCAAGTATACCCTAGCAAGAATGCTAAAGCTCTCGAAACAGTAAATCAACTAGAGAAATTTATAACTACATATGGTATACCGCAACAAATAGTACATGATAACGGCCATGCTTTTATTAGTAATGATTTCGTTCAATACACAAACGAAATGGGAATTACACTATGCCCCCGAACTGCATATTCACCGTGGACTAATGGCAAAGTAGAGGTACAAAATAAACATTTGACTAATTACCTAAGACATTTTATTAGTAAAAGTGGATCTAATTGGTCCGAGTACACTAGTAAATTTGCATTTTCACACAATACTGCAGTAAACTACAGTACGGGATATACTCCTTATGAAATACTATTCGGAACGAAACCGCAAATACCCTTATCACTAAAGTTAGGACTACTACGAGATAATCAAAAGAAATGCACATCAGAGTATTGTAATAATCTACCGCCACACTCACATAGTGAAGAAACTTGTAATAACAAAAAGATAGAGAAATTACTACAAAACAGATTATCTAACGAAATGTTAAAGCGAGAGAATACATTTAAAACAATATACTCGAATACCTACACTAAATGTAGACAAACTACGAATAAAGCGCACAAGTATAGAAATAGATTTAAACTCGGAAAACCTATACCTGAAGGTAGAAAAGTACTACTAGAAAATCACTCTAAAGGACTACTAAAGTCTAAAAAGCTACAAGAGCTACACTCAGGCCCTTACACTGTGCAACGAATGCTAACTAATACTACATATGATATACAAAATGACAAAACAAATGAGAAAAAACCGTGCATAGAAATCATATAGTACCTTATTACCCGAAAGAAGAAAAAATACACGAGTTAGTTGAGAACTATGTAGTCCCAGACGACAATGACGATTATTATACTCAATATAATAAACATAATATAGCCAGATCTAATGCTAATAGAGGCGCACAACATATTGCTATTTTGCAGTGGCCCTTAGTAGAAACACAATATACTGTTAATGCTAGTACTACACTACAGCCAACATTTAACGTTGCGGCTACTCCAACAAAAGATTCAGGCTTAGAATCGCTACAAACACGAGTAGATAACACTACACACATTCAAGGCACAAGATCTTCTAATTTTCTACCTCCACGCATTTCAACCCCCTACCCTATGCAAAATATGTATTCACCCAATAGCCCACAGCAAGAAAATTTTTCTTCCCCACCTGATAATACTAGTAAATTTAAAGCTACACGCAAATTATTCCCCCAAGCATCGCATAAAAGCCCTACATCATCACCATATAATTCTACACCTACAGCATCACCTATTATATCTAATTTACCTTACGCAAATGAAGTATTGAGCAGACCTCAGTGTAATAGAAAAAAAACCTACATTCTTTGGTGAACCTATTCCTTCTGACTTGCTACATAAACTCAAAAAGAAATAGAGACACAAAATCTCTTTTCAAATAATAACTTTTATAATAAAAGCGTTATTGCGCACAAAACCAAATAAAAATAGAAAACAGCAATTAAAAAAACTAAAATACACATGAAAGTTAATCCTCCATAAATGGCAGCACAAGGTTTCGCACCAACACCGCTCGTAAGTTGTTTGGTTCGAAGGGCAGACACTCTTCATAATTCCACTCCCTCAATTGTAAATACAATTTTTGCAAATTCGGCCCCGTTGTTACGTCGAACCAAGCTTCACGAAGAGCCCACAACTGTTTTTCTAACAACTCTTGCATATCACACTCTTCGACAGTTATCTCCTTTTTGCGAAATAAGCGATTGAAGAACTATAACAAAAATTTTCTTATTTAACCCTTAGTTCTTTATATTTCAAAAACTGCAATTCCTAACACCCTACATTTTTTTCTCTAGATTTTATGATCCTATTAATTTGTCTCAACAAAGCCCGTCGCAAGCCTCAGATTAACTGAGTAATTGAAAATAACTTACATCCTTTCCCAAGAAGAAGTTGATGATGTTAACTCTGTTTCTCGCCTTTCCCAGTGACTGAAATACCTCTTTGCCGTTGTTATCCCCAAGATCTCTTCCTCACCCAACACCGGTCTAGAGTAGTGATCAGAAGTGGACATGTAGAAGAGGAATTCTTTGGCACAGAGACCCAATACATCCCCGGAGAGGTATTTACGGTAGAAATATCGGCGCATAGTATTTCGAAAGCCAGATGTAGGCTCTAACTTTACACCATTCTGCGACAAATCAATTTCAGCATGTCCAAGGTCATCCTCCATCTGCTGGTTTGGTATAAATAATTCAGAGTATAAATAGCCATGGTAATAGACTAACAGAATCAACTAAATTAAGATATAGAAGAAGAAAAAATAGAAATGAACAAAATAGAAGTTATAGATTGAAACAAAGAAAGAAAATTAAGAAGCTAAAGGATTGAAATTTAATAGTTAAGAGATACCAACTGTATAGTATGAAGGTTTAAGGCAAAAAGCAAATAGCCCACTAAACACAAATTCTACATAAAGTACGCAATTAATCACCATTGCAAGCTGTTACACACACAAAAACTTCTATACATGTTCAACATTCGTACACTTTCAACGTTTATGCATACCTCTTATTGCAAACTAACGCTGAAAACACATGTTACCCAAAGCAAAGCTAAGTGGACACAAGTCCCCCATGAGCAAACACCTTATCTAAATTGAATATCTTAAGTACAAAAATTTGTCCCTTGCAAAATATTTAACCCACGTAAAATCGCATTTAGTCAGGAGATATACATTTAAGCAATTTATCCAGTCAACAAATAGAGCTAACATTACTAGTTTAAGGACCCAAGGAATGTTTAAAATAAACATTAGATCACTTAAGAACAAATAACTAACCGCAAATTTAAATTCCGCACGTAAGAATTTTGTCGCCTAAGTGCAAACCTTACACAATTGTCAGGAAGAGCTATAACTTGATGAATTTATCCGCTCAACAACTCAGACCACATAGTTGCACAAACGCATGCTTGCTTTAATAGTTCACAAAAGTTTACAACACACAAATTAGAAATGCCGTACTATAAATCTCAAAAAAGTTCAAGTTAGTGAATTTATTTCTGTTCGCGCTTTTTATTAACAATTCCGATTGTATTCAAACTTTCAGATTTCTAAATTAAAATCTGTGATTAGTAGATATACGCTGAAAAACAAATTGACTTTTGAAAAGAAGGAGAGTTAGCAAAAGTTTTAAAGAAAAAAACTAAACTTTTCTATTTCGTTACCTTCCAATCATTAAAGTGTTCCCCTTTAAAAGTTATACAAGATAGATAAATGAAAGTTCGTCGTATGACATACACGATAATAGTTATTAATGTGTTCCGAGCAGATTTTTCATTTTCGTCAAAAAAGTTGTCGAAATTTCATGACAAAGTTTTGAAAACTGGTGAAATTATAATTTTTGCTTATAAAAACCGAGATAAAATGATTTAAACTGAAAACGAATTGTTTTCTGGTGTCTCATACACATAATAGTTGCCCATAAAATGTTTAGTTAAGCGATTAATAAATCTGAAGCTTTAGCTCTAGAACAACAACAATTTTTAATTTTTCCCATGTATTAGGATTGGGTATAGAATTAAAAAAAGGTAGCCCTAGAACGTCTCAAGTGTTTTTCCCGCTTAATTTTGGTTCGAACAACGTCTCTGCACAACAGCTATTGCACTGCCAAGTTTGCTCAAATTTGAAGCCCTTTTCATAAAGTAATGACCAAATCAAATTTTCCCCCATGTTTTAAGATTGGCTATAAACAAAAAAAGGTAGCCCCAAAAAGTTAGCAAACTTTTTGTTAATTATTCCTATATCACACGACGTTCTGATGCAAAAACTACCTTCAGCCCAAAAATCAGCAACTTTGCTATCTTAGTTAAGGAGAAATTCAACGTTCACGATTCACCCAAGTATTAAGATTGGTTATAGACTAAATACCTAACTTCATGAAATAAATGACAATATAAGATATATTCAAATCAATATTATGACACCTTTTAACTTAGCTACTATCGACAGACAACTCGTAATACACTGTTTGTTTTCATTTTACAGGAATGGTCAAAAACACACATAATTTGTGCCCAAAAACCTGCTAATAAACGCAATTCTGTGCTGAAAATAGAGAACTTAGCGCAACATTTCAATCATATCACAGTTTAACCACATGCTATATGGCACTAGTCACAGCTAGTGATTGGCCAATCAGAAAAGAGCACACATATTTTGGTAACTTAACCACGATAACCACTATTTAAGAATCTTACCCAAATTCAAAATCACTTTTTCTCAGTTACTCTCTGAAATCAATTACTTCTTCTGCTCTCAGAATCAGCTCTAACACACTCTCTCTCTCTCTCTCTCTCTCTCTCTCTCTCTCTCTATCTCTCTCTCTCTCTCTTTCTCTCTTTTTTTCTCTGTCCCAATTTCTATCTTTTACATTTTGCCCCTTTCGATTAGTAACTTAGAAAACTTAGAAAAGTTTTCAAGCATTCCAAATTGTGACCAACCAATACTTGTCACAACACATTCCTACAACACATATATCAGGTATCTCAGTTCAATATTAATTTTAAATTTTCAGTCAGTAACTATAGAAGGAATTCATAACCCTTAAGATTGAACATAGTACAAGACTGACAATCCAGAAAGTTTCTAATTTGAATTCTAAACAACAATTCTCACACTAAACACCTTAACCAGTTCTCATATTTCTAAAGAAGTAAGAACTGTAGTGTTCTTTACTTCTAACGAAGACCCTATTGCTGTCTTCTGGGGAAAGTATAACCCTCAACAACTTAACAGTTTATTAATTCAAATTCATTCTTCAAGTCTAGTTGACTTAGACACTTTAAATGTCCCTTGTTTGGTTTTAGAACCACCAACTGATCAATAAATATTCCGCTAAACGATTATTGGATTATAGCTTCAAGAACAACTTTCGCAACGTCTTACAGTCCTTATAACATCCCGCATAAAATCTTAAAATATAACAATAAATCAGCCACAATTGACCGATCGTATATTTCATATAAAGAAAACATTGTTATTTTCTTCGTTAAAGACCAGTTTGTAAACTTGGATATAATTGTTCGTTGGACCCCTAGCAAACCAGAACATATTGAACGCTTTCATTTCCAATTGAACAACAGAGACGAAATAAACCTTGATATCATTGGAGCTCCCTTCAATATAGACCCTTAATCTATGTTACCACTTTCCCTTGAAACACAAGTTCTTACTGCTCTCGCATTCGACGCGCTATCGTATATTAGAATATTTCTCCTACAGAAAATATTGAAATTCGGAAATAAAACTGTAACACTTGACAAGTGTTTTGTTTCTAATCAACAGAGAATAGTTGGATTCTTCGTAACATCAGAAAATAACGCATAATTTGTCATTTTTTGGGTACCATATAATTCCACTCACGTTTATGAAGTAAAGTATCAGATTACTTTCACCAATAAAATTAATTTGAATTTGCTAGACGCACCTCATACTGTATTTGTTTATTAAATGGAAGACGGAGAAATCAAGAAATCACCAGCAATAGACGAAGTAATAAACGTAAGTTACAAAATGTTTCTTTTTATGTTACTTTGTTTAACTCTGTTCCAACCTGTTGCAACTGATAGTGAATCCGAAATTAGAATAGAGATATTCTTTGAATATGTAGATTCTCATCCACACTTCTTCGAATGTGTCAAAGATAGTAACAATTGTTTACCTGAAGAAATTCCGTATCTTAAATTGTTAGAGCTTCCTGAGAAGCTATCAGAAATTTGGTCAAAACTCAACGTTCATTCACCGTTATCACTAAATATTCACCAACTCTTTAAAAAAAGTTTACTAATAGGAAACCTCTCGTTTCAAGAGTAGAATACTTTATAAACTACATAGGAAACCAAATTCGTTTTGCTCAGTTTCATAAATTATTTGCTATAATACCTCTTGCCCTTCTCTGTGTTATAACTGCTTGCTATGCAAAATATTTGATCTTCCTTATATTTCTTGCATTATTACTCTTAACGTCTTTCACTGACGCCAGACCAATTGAAAAGATGAGTATCTATGAAAACACAGCTCCTAACCTTCATGTTAACCACTTTGACTGCTCAAAAATGATCTCAAACCAGATGTATTCTCTCAACAAAGTAGTACCCTGCGAAATTCGCCCTGATAAAATTAGCACAAATCAAGCACGAGTCACCCTCTAACAAAGAAATTATAAAGTTAAGCTAGAAGCAACTATGTGTAAAGCAAACCAACAACAATTACGTTGGTTCTGCGATTCTTTTGACTCTAGCGTCATAAATGCCAGACATAATACTATTACTACTTCAGTTAAGCTTGATGCTCAGAAATGCAAGCTTGCAAGGGAAAGAAAAAAGATAAAGCTTTCCCCTTCTTCTAATTGAGTAGAATTCGATTTTGACAAATCTTTGTTCTCAAAATTTAACTCAGGCGATGTTGGAACTGGAAACAGTGAATGTAACTCCCGAGGTTGAATTACACACTATACTTATGAAACATATATGCAAAATGTTAGCCTGAATGTAAACCTTAGAGATGGCACAGTTAATAACTGGCAAAATATACCTCTACCTTGTCCTTTATCAGCCGGAGGCTGCGATTCTACATCTACTGATCCATTTGCATACACTTGGGATGAGCCCAATAATTGTCTTTCCACTATAATTCGCGCTTTTGACGCTCAAATGATTAAAGCTAATGACAAATACTACATAGTAAAGGATCCTAAACATACTTCAGCTCAGTCAGATTTCGACTTACAAAGCGTTATATTCCAAGTTTATAATAAACCACAGTCTTTTTGTAATCATCCACAAATAGTATATCCTACACCATATGATTCTCTATATATTAGTCTTCGTGACGGTTTCGATATGAATACTGGAGAACCCATTCACAAATATAACTCTGATACCGGTGCCATCACGCTTAAAGAAATATTATTCCAGTGACAACAAAACAGTTGATACAAATCATTTTCAAATCTATGAAAATATTGATTTCGAAGCCCATCTTGGAACAAAATATGACTATTTGCACTTTAATAATCTTCGGAAACTTCAAACTTCTACTCTAGAACTATTAAGAAATGACTGTGAATTAGAGCGCTCAACTATTCTCAACACTTTAATGATTTCTCATGAAAATCCGCGTTCAGCTGGACATACCTTAACAAGAAACCGATCTATGTTTATCAAAACCAAAGGCAATATCGCCTGGCTATAATTGTCCTGAGTTTCATTCACCGTTACAAATTCTTAGTAAGCGCTATATTCAAATACCAATTCTTTATGAAGATGAAATTCAGTTTGTTGATTCCATTTCTAGACAAACCTTCATTGAAGCCGAAGAACAATTGTGCTCTGATAAACATTCAAACTTATTTGAACTAGATGTTGACGATGACAATTCTTGGGTTGAACTAACCCCACAAATAACAAAAGTAAGAGGACCTGCACTCTTTAAACCACACATAGTCATCCAGCAATTAGCAAATATAATTACTGCAAGCATTCAGGCTTCTATCTACACATATAAAGAAATGATGTCATTCTGGAATTCAATAACTTTCAACTCCAATATGAAAGGAGTTCTCAAACACTTTACTAAGTCATTATTAGATTGCAGAAAATCATTTTCAATTATTTCAGGCACGAATTATTATAACTCTAGAACTATTTATCTAGATTCATTCATTTCACCGGACTTTAATAATCAATTTGTTGAAACCTTTGCTAAAATACAATATATAATTGAGCGATGCGGAATATTCTTTGCCGCTTTCTTATTCATTAAGCTACTCATCGACATAGTCTTGTGCTTAATTCGAGCAATGCAAATTAACAAAATTACAGATGCATCTATTCATTTTGGTAAAGCACTCTTTGCTGCCACATTTGATTTAATGTCAGCCACAATTCTGACTTCTATCTATCTAGCAACTAATTCAGAGAATGATAAGACTGATAAAAATAGAGAAAGGACGATGCAAGTTCTAAAATCTGAAGATACAACCAGAGTTACTCAAAGCCCACCTTATTATAATAATAGAATGCAAACACTAACTCACGAGAAAAAAAGTGGTTATCCAACCCTACATGATGAGAATAATAAAGACGAAAATAGAAACGATAACAACGTTCCTACGTCTCCAGTATAGGATTAATTCCTCTATTACCTTAATATCATCAAACTATATGATGATAATATAATACAGACTGACTATTTACTACTGATTTAATTTGAAAGAGAATACAAAAAATAAGAAAAAGAGAATACTTTCAAAATAACTTCAAAAAATATACTCCTAGAATAGAATAAGAGTAGAGAATACTTGATATTTCAGGAACTTTCCTCAATTCCTAACGAACTATTACCAGTCTTTCAGAAGGAACCTTCAAGTGTTGGCCCGAATACAATACACAATCAACTTCTAAACCTCAATCTGGAGTTCCACAGCTTGACAGACTAGTACAAACCACAACTCACGTTACCCCATCTACAACTTTTCTCTCAGCTATCAAGATTTCAGCAGTATAAACTCAGGCAACTAGTGCAAATTCATCAACGACGGTTACATCATCCAAGAAGAGAACTGAAACCGCAGATACAATTGCAAAGAAACAACCACGTAAACATTTCATTAGAGAGACATTCAGCCCAGCGACACCGCTAGAAGTAAATATACCCAAGACAAACAGTACGGTACCCAACGTCCTAGCAAACACTACAACTACTCAATCGTCACGACCAAACTTTCTTAATCTTCATTACACAACTCTCCCGCTGAAAGACCGCCTACAAAAACAACACCAAGCTGAAATACAAGCTAAAACCCCCGGTTTTTGTGGACACACGAACTACGATACAAATTTAATCTACCAGTTGCAAACCAACATCAATAGATTCAATCTTATTGGTTATTTGTCAAACAAAAGTTCTTATCTACTAACTAATCACAACCTACAAGGACAAACAATACAAGTCCCGTTTGATAAAATTACAGCAAACCTCACTCCTCAGCTTGATACCTTCACTTATCAGGTACAGCAAAACTTTCTGACAGAAAGACAACGCTCTCAACAGCTCGAACAACAGATTACTGAGCTCCAACTGGAGATCGCAAATCTGAAGCATCAACTCCACATCCTCCGCTCATCACGTTGAGCACTCACGGAATGGAATAGATAAATTTGCTTCCTTCATTACTTCTCCTTCTTTCTCCCGCGGTGAGGAAAATTATTCGTTAGTTTAAACGCCTAATTGTTAGTCATTTTGATTACCTTACTCTCTTTGATTCCATTGCTCACATCAAGTAAAGTAATCCGCATTTCTTCTATGATTACACTCAGCGCCCTTTATGGTGAACAATGAGTCCATTCTTATCTTTAGATTACAGATTTGATTTGTTCTCGCTTCTCTAAATAAAATCTATTCTTTATCTTTACCGATTTATCTTGCTTATAACATAATTCAATTATTTCATCGAATTTCATAATTTATTTAATGTCTTACAATCTTTCAGTAGACGTTAAATATTTCAAAACATATTGTGATCTCGCTGAATTTATTCAATCGCAAGTTATTAAAACTTCGAAAACATTCTTAGTTGGAAATAAATTCTATACACCATTGTCAGTTCATTGAACATTTGAGTTACAAGAGATTATCTTATTCTTACAAGATAACAATTCCAATGAAATTGTAGTTTATTTTCATCAAATTCCTGAGTACGACTTATTTGAAATTCTAACGCTTATTCATACAGAAGAAATTCTTAACATCAATAATCTAAACTTTCGACCGCTCACTTATTACAATTAATATGTTAGTCTTCAATTTTTTGGTGATCACGGATATAGAAATGTTACAACCTTTCTTTAACAGGTTTTCATTCATCGCGATCCGCCATTTATAGTTTAAGTACTATTTGGATCTTCCTGTCAATTCCTTTCAAAGATTAATTGGTCTTCCATTCTCCCCATTGACACAAAAATTGAACTACTACATTATGAACACATATTTTGAAGGAGGTGTTGATTTCGAATGGTTTAAAGATTATTGTCAACTCTCTGATCATGTTGAATCCGCATGGGTTAACTTTTCTAAACAGATTATTTTTAACGATAAATTTTTCAGAATCTCAGAATTATATTATTTTGAATTCCAATGCGAAGTCATTTTATTTCTTGAAGACTTTGAACAAAAAGAAATTGTTATTTATTTTGAATCAACGACAAAAAGCAAGAATAATTATTTCATGAAGCTAATTCATAATAATCAACCAAGTCTAAATATTAATTCCTTAAACTATAGCTACAAAGCTTACTTCAATTGATTTATTCTTCAACAAAACTCAAATAAAGATGAATTACGAAACGGAATTCTTTATTTGGGGAGTCATTGCGGCAACACTAGCCTTTATGGTGTTGTGCTCAGTCATTTTAATCTCTTTATTTATTTACCTTGCTTGTCATTATAGACCATTAACTTAACCAGTATATTCTTCAACTTATATTATTCTATTATTCAACGTCAGATATATTAGCAGCACAATTTTACAGAAAAACTTCAAAAGGTCTATTATAACGGCCAGTCAAGAAAATTGGATCTATTATTTTGTACAGCCTTGTATCTTAGGACATCGTCAACCCTTCTTCAAGAGAGAACTCAGAAACAAGAAGCTACGATGAACTTTAGAACTTTAACCAAGTAATCTACCTCACAAACTTTAAATGCTTAATTATTATAAAGTTAAGCTAAATAATTTATTCGATTATGTAAAATGTGATGCTTTGATTTAATACCTATGGACCGGGATGGGATGTACTGAAGTGTGCTACACTCAGTAACACTATTTGATCATCTTAGTGCTATTTTGAGAATTTACGTTATAGTGCGTGAAGCACAAACTTGATTTGGACAAAGTCCATTTTAACGTGTGAACAAATTACTAAGTAGTTTTGAATAGGCTACTATTTTAAGATTACTAACTCAAACTAAAACTACCATGACGTGATATTGTCACGCCACGTAGAAAACACCAACTTAACCTTGGTAACTCTGTCGACACTGTTATCTTTATCCAATAGGATACTAGAGAACCATGTGTCCGCAAGTTTAAAAGGAGCTTGCACGCTCAACTACCAGCACAATTTGGTCCCTGATAACTTCTGATTTAAAATCATACTCCCGTATTGCTCTCTTGCCCAATCTCAGTTTACTTGAGATATTTTTCTAACTTAGAATATTTTGTGACATGTTCTTAACAAAGAACTCTCTAAGTCATAAAATATTAACTTAGCACAAATTTGGAAATCAGGTAAGTTCAGCTTAACTTTTCTAAGTTATAAATTAACATCTCTTAAATTCTATCTAAGTTACAAGTTAACTTAGAATACTTCAACCTGTGCTAACTTGTGCTATCTCAGTCTTAATAACCTTAACTATTATATCATGCTCGGTTCGTATTTGATGCTGTTTAACATAACTTATTAATTCATATTTGCATTTAACTTTCTTTAATACTTAACTATATACCAAGAGTAGAACTAGGGGTTGAACTCTCAAGTTATACATGTGATCCCGCGATTAACCCCGTCGTTTAAGTATCTAATGTACGGACCAGCAGTATAACGGTCCCAATTTTCGGCTTTCAATTTACTATCCTTTGACTTCCTGTTCTAGCCCCAGCCCAGAAGTATAACAGACGTAGAGTGAAATCCACATAAAAATTTGAAGAAGATAACACTTGATTGCGGGAAGAGATTTGACATGTAATCTGGACAATAAAGTGTTTATAGCATCATTTTAATTTTCACATTGGCGCATTTTGTCATTTTTTAGCTACTCTTTTTTTTCATTTTGTCAAAATTCCGTCTATTTTCCTCATGTTCGTTTTCATAATGCGTCCAGTTGCAATGAACAAGAACGGAACGGTGGATCTGTGAATACTTAAAATAATATTACTTTGAAATATGTATCCCAATTACCCCATGTCATTGATGCCTTGCTCCCCGAATCTCGAACGAAAAGGAGAAGAATGTTTTCAATTGTTGACAAACTTCCTTTTCTGATCTCAAAAGGGCCAATGAAAAGAGTTTATCGACTCATGAATTGACATTTGCTCGGCGCTACTGGAAATCTGTGGATCATTTTTTTTAACTCAGCGTGATTTTTAATCCCAGATGGAGTCTAGATAAACTACAGAAGCTTACATGGGTCTTTATGTACATAAAAATATGTGATGAAAGATAGGTTTGTAGTTGAGATTAATGTTAAAATAAATAATTAAATATTATGTTCAATGATAAATAGGTTTTTAATTAATAGTGAGCCGTTAAAATAGGTTGTTTAAAAATACAAAAATAGGTCTTTGTTTACATTTTGGAAAATTTTTCCTAATCTCAGGTCCTAGCTAGGATTTACAGTGTCGAATTGGGCTGAAAACGTACCTGTTTGGGGATATAGGGAGAACCAGTTGAGGCTTCTGTATCTGTGAATTATGAGTAGCTCGAACATCATTTTGTCACCTACTGTTGGGTAGCGCAGTCCATTCGGGTTCTGTGTGTAGCGGAAACGAGTCAGGCAAAAATGCAGGCTAAAAAGTGCAAATTGTGTAATAAAAGCTGAAAGTTGAGAAATTCTAAAAAAAAGTGTGAAATTGTAAGAAATGCATAGACGTAGCTGTCTATGCACTTGTAAGAAATGCATAGACAGCTAAAAAAATTCATCTAAATTTTTTTACAATTATCCCTAAAAATGTTGAAGTCATGTAAAAATGTGCTAAAATGTGAAGATTTTTTCGCTCAAAATACTTTTTCGAGCCGTTGTTAGCGGTTTTTGTTCATAAATTCAAAAGAAATCCTTGAGTCAGGCTGAAATAGCAGAGAAAACAAAAAAGCAAGCCAAGCAGCCCTGGAAGGCAAAAAAGTAAAAAAATGTTTATTAAAACGTTTTTTAGAATCCAAGTTCTAAGATAATTGTGAGAATTGCGGCTCTGGCTGATGTTCGAGGCGAAAAAAATTTCTGATGACAGAATTTCAGGCCAAAATGTGATTACAAATTACTTCACCAAAAGATATCAGACTAAAATGCAACCAAAATTTTGTTCTGAACTCTCACAACCTTGCGTCAAAATTTACTAAAAAAGACAATAAACTCTTAGCAAGGCTTGAGCGCCCTTTTAGTTTCACAATGACCTAGCGCGTTTCTATGATCACGTGATACTGATTTTGCCTTTAATGTGGCATTTCTGAGTTTTAACAGGTAAGCTGGCTTGGGTCTGTCTGATAACAGGAAAGTTTAGTTTGAGAGGCTTTTGGACTTACCATAAAACGGACCATATATGATACCTTATCAAACATAAAACAGGCCACATATAGTACCTAATTAACAATAAACCGGACCATGCCCGAGTGAACTGGGCATGTTTATCTTGTATGGTCTTGTAAGATTCTCTCAGAATCTTACAAGAGGATACATCGTGTTGCACGGTTTTATGAACGAATATTTTGAGATACGACTTTGTCTTACAAGACTCTTATAGGATAAGCGTTCGTTTTATAAGATTCTTACAAGATAGGCGTTCGTTTTGCAAGGCAATCGGTTTTGAAATCTTGTAATCAACCAATCGTGTGCGCAATCTTTTCTCATGTTTTCAATGCATTAAATGAAGAAAAATGCGCACAAAAGAGCCAATGAGAGTGCAGTTTAACTGAATGAGAATTCAGTAATCTTACAAGATAGCCATTCATTGTAAGAATTTTGTCAGAACTTAATGTAGAATTAGGAGAATAGGCTCTTTATCACAAAGTGTCGCGATTGAGAACGATTGATAATGAGATTAGAAAACTGCTTGTCTATAAATTGATAGTGAGATTGACGGCTTGCAATTCAAAGCGATTTGGCCAGCCAGAAACTTATGAACCAGAAAAAAAAATATCTTGGAGGTTGAACGGGTGCAAAATTGATTTTTCCGATGGGTGTAAAGTTTATAAAAGGTTAGTTATCCTCAAATATTTACCTTAGCTATTCAAAATTGGCAGGGACTAAGTACATACCTTGTGGCAAGTATCTTCGTTGTCACTTTTGGAGAATTTGTTTCATAGATATTGTTGGGGACTTTAATTTTCTCAAAATTTCTTGAGTTGAGTGGTTGACCGATTTATTATTTGGTGGAGTCAGAAGTCTGATACCGCTTTTTGTTAAATTTGAATAGCTTGAACAGAAGTCAACAATGTATAAAAAAGGCGTTCAGGTCATTCAGTTGTTCACTTGAGGTTATGGCAAACTTGTTCACTTGAAGTCATATTAAACAAAAAGAGGTTTGAACGAATTTGCTGTTCACTCGTTCTAATACGCGGTGTTTTGAATAGTTGCTAAGGAAGAGTAAAGTACCATGGTTGTGTGCTGTGGCAGCGAAGTTGTAGAAAACTCAAAATTCTTACGTATGGAAGGCTTAAATAGAGTAGTCCATAGTTGCGATGTGAAAAAACATTTTTGTTTGGACTTATTGTACATTGTTGATTTATATCTTTTTAGGGGGCGGAACAAACCATTACCACCACAGAGCATTGGTTTAGGAATTGATCTGTATAGAACTTGTGAAAAAACATTGTTGAGGGAGCTGATCCCATTTAGAAAAATGATATCAAAGGAGAAGCTAATTTTGATCAGGCAGATTAGTTGAGATTTAACCGGAGAAAAATTTTGTTGAGATAAAGAAGAATAGCTTTCAGCCTAGTGAATTTGAATACAAAGATAGAATTCTGAATCATTTTTTTTGTAAAAGAAACTATTGTTGAATTTAATTTCCTTCAGTGATCTTGTACGTTTCGGTTTTACCAATTTGATGTTATTTAACTTCATGAATCAATTCATTGTTTCAACGTGAAGTTCTAAGTGTTGGACGAAAGCGTACCGGAGTACTTCGGGGAAAAATCAGTACTCCAAGAGGTCTCTCAGAGACATCAAAACCACCTTTCAATTTTTTAGAGTTTTGGGCGTCAGGCCGTCCCCAGCTAGTCAGCCTGAGCAAAGCGCATTATTCTACACTGGCGCTCCTGCGTGAGTTTTCTCGAGAGACTGCTTGATAGTTGGAATGGTTGCGTTTGAATCAGCGGCTATGGTGGTTGCAGCGGAACATTGGATTTTTCAAGAGCGGCAAAAAAGAAGACGAGAGAAAAAGTCGACTTTTGCGACAATGAGAGAAGAAACAGAAACAAACGGACAGAGTCAAGATAGCGCTTGACTGAGAAAAAGAGAGAGAGAGAGAGAGAGAGAGAGAGTTTGTGGGTGTGCATGCTGGAATTGTTGTGGAGCAGTATCAGGGTTGAGTTGAAACTGTACTGTTGGTATTGTTCTCATTTAATTTTTTTAGTACCGAAGATAGACTGAGAAAACTTTTATCCAATAGCGAAAATTAAAGTGAGGCTGAAAGAAGTTAGAGAGGTAAACTTATGTATTAGCTTTCTAAGTGAGAAGAAGTTGCGACAAGACCTTGTCCAAGATCAAGAGATTTGTGAGGCAAGGTAGAGATGGTAGAGAGTAGTGAGAGCTATAGAAAGGTAGAGTAAGAAAAAAATCTGAGTGCATTCAAGACAGATAAAGACTCTCTGTGTTAGTAATTGATATTCTTGGGAACAGAAGGCCGGTTCAGAGTATCAAAACTTTAGAACAAGAATTTGGTAAGCTGACATTTGGCAGGTGACAGTTTTGAGAGATAGGCAAGTAGAGTGTAATAGAGAGAAAGATAGAGAGTGTGTGAGAGAGATGGTGTAGTTTTCACTGGTATTGTTTTTCTGTCAAACTAGTGAACAAATTTGGGAGTTTGACTCTGAGGGAGAGAAATTTTCAAAGCAGGCAAGTGTTTGTCCAATAACAGCAGTCAGATAGTGTTCGGTGGCAAAGACTCAGTGAAGTCCGAAGTCCGGTAGTTGTTGGTTGAGAAGGGGGTAGTTGATGGTTGAGAAGGGGGACACAAAGCAGGAATGAGAGATTAAGAAAACTTCTTAGGCATGGAAGGCAAGTAGTAGCAGTAGATAAGTGTAGTGTTGAAAAACACGAAAAAGAAAATTAACGGCAAAAATTTTTTGAAGTATGGATTGAAGTTCGTTCCCATTTGTGGAACATTTTCCGTCAGAGAGTTTCACGAATTGGGAGGACTGGAAAATAAATTGTTTTGAAGTTGTAGTCTTTGCAAGTGAGTGAGGAACAATTAACGGAGTCAATGCTTTTCTTAATTAGAGGTTAGGCGTTGGAAGCAGTATGTGATTTGCCACCCGGTTTTTGGAAAGCAGGGCGGCATTTACAATAAAAGGATACCATATTTTTCTCGACGAACGGTTGTCTTCAGTAGTTGAAACAGACTGTTATGGATTGAAGGAATTTAGAAAAAGCAGTCGTGGGTTTACGGATTTATCGCATAGACAAAAAATGAAATAGTAGATGATGAAATACATTAATGATGGCAGGTTGTAGTACTCAAGATGCTCAGACAAAAATTGTTGTGCAAGTTGTAATTTTACTTCAAATGATGGATGAGCAGGCAGAAAAGTTGAAGTGGAGTAGGTTAGGAGAGATTAGCAAAGAAGAGAAAGTAGGCATAGAATATCAGGCTGATGAGAAAACTCGACAGGAAGTAATTTTGTCCTCAACTGAATGGCAGACCACAAATTGGAATACAAGAGTGAAAGAGGGAGTGAAAGAACTTGTTGATCAAACCACTGCGGATCAACCAATTGAGGAAACTAATAACAAATGGGAAGCAACCAACTTCATCAGTAGCGGAAGAGGCATATATAGAGATTTCCGGAGTTCCGGTCACAAAATAAAGGAGAGGAACGAGAGTGCCGTGAAAAGTTGTTAGAATTTGAAAGGGAAAAATCCAGAACAAGTAAAGCTGTGAAATGTCAATATGATTTTTTTCTGTCGAAGCTGGAGGAAAAAAAAATCCTGAAAGGCTTTTATACTATGTAGACCGTTCATCAACCACTGACGGAAAAACTAATTCCTATTTCTTGAGTGATTTTGAATGAGGGTTCAGATAATGGAGACGATGAGGTCGATTTTCCCTCAGAACGCAATGAGTGGGTTGAACGTAGGACAAGTTATAAGGACGTCAAATTTTGGGAACATGGTTTTTCGTCAGTAGTAGGTGGAAAAATTCATTCAAAAAATGTCGGGTCAACCAATATTTTTTTGCGGAGTGTCTCATAACGGACAGACTTGGAACAAATACAACTGGTTCAACGGACGTCTTCATTGCGGAGGAGCTTTGTGTAATTTATACACGAGGTCGTGTTCACAAAAACTTTCTTAGAAATTAATGATGGGTTGGCTGAAAAAGCTGATAGTTGTGTTTTTTCTACGATGAAAACGCAACCTAAATTTCTATTAGAATCATGGGTAATTGGGACAAAAGCCGATCCAAGGGATATCGTACGGTTTCGATGGTGATGTACCTTGTGACAGCTGAAGTGCTCGTAATACAAAAACCAACTAAGGAAATGGTTATTGGATAGGATGATCAAACGAGTTCATATCCGCGAAGGAGCTCGAGAGGTGTGAAGTAAAGGCAGAAATAGTGTTCTCTCAATGAGAAAAGTTGAATGTTTTCATGAAGCGTTGGAGCAGTCCCTATCCAACATGATGGAAAACCTATCAGTTGAACGGGTTTTACCAGTTGTTTCATGTGAGGACAACTCAATGGTTGAACTTGAGTTTTAGGCAGTTTATTTACAAGGCAATCTGATGTGTTGGGCAGAGGTTGGGATGCAATTGTGGTGCGGAAGACGACATCAAGTTTTTCTGATTTTGCAACAATATTCGCGTCGATTCGTCCGTTGGCAGGCACGGCTTATAACCGAAAGTATGTAGTAGAGACTGTAAGTCGTGATCATTGTTTGAAACTGGGGATGCAGAGGAGGTTGGAAGAGCTGGTGAAGGAGGTAGACACTCTGAGCATTCGTCTGAATAGTACACATTCGCCTAGTAGTGAATGCAGGATGCAGCTTCAAAGGACCAATTCGATTATCAAGTAGTAATCAGAGGCTTAGCTCCTTTTTAGAACTTGGTTTGGTGCCGGAGTGGGTGCTAGCAGAGTTGAAACAAGGCGACAGGACATGGCGGAACGCTTCTTGAGTAAACGTTGCTAAAAGTCCAGCGGCGAAGTGTCAGCTTTGGAGAAACCAATACAAAAGGTACTTGTTAAAATTGCAGAAGTTCTAGAATCTAAATTTAGGAAGTAATTTTGATCTAGTTGACGGGACAAAAGTTTACATTGTCGACAAATAGGGAGGACGAGGAAACGGACAGACGGTATGACTTGGTAAAAAATTTCTCTGTCAACATAACTGAAGACTAGAACCATCCGCAAGATCTTGCGGGTGGAGCCTGCATTTGTTCAAAAGACTTGAACACCGTTGAGGACAGTACGGGGAACGAAATAGACAAGTGGCGTTTAGACAGCTTTCTCATATCTGGAAGTGAGATGAAAACTGAGGTTGAGAGCGATGTTTGGATGGAGGAAAAAGAACCGAGTGATAGAAGTTTTCAATTAGGAGCAGCTTATCACTCTGTCAACCGGAGGACAGATTCGGGGCTAGATGTTGTGCATTGTGCTTTGATTCATCAAAGTATTTTGGGAACAGAAGCGTGGAAGTAGCTACAACTTCGGATCTGTGGTACCTACCAGTTGATTTTGATCAGGGGTGGAAGCTGCAACCGAAAGAAGAGTTTCACTCAGCAATCTTTTGGATTGTGTGAGGTCAAAAACGTCAATGGTTCCGAAGACAGTCTCTGGCATAGAAAAGGATAATGGGAAACGAGGCGGAAGGAGAGATGGAGCAGGATGAAACGGGTGGAGAAATGGTACGGGAGGAGGATACCAACAGCTGTGAGGTAGCGGTCTGGTCAAGAGATTGAAGGTCAATCTTTCAAGCACCACAGGAGGGAAAATGTCAAGACTTGACACGTAAAATTGATTTGATGAGTAGATTTGATATCACAAGCTTATTAATAATCCTTTAGTTCACTTTAGTATCGTTTTCTCTGTTTCATACAGGTTCCTGTTTTCAATTACTGGTCTAGAGAATACAATAGACTTTATGATCTTAATAATATTGTTGAGAAGGGGATGACTAACAGTACTTACATACAGGAACATGTGATTCTTATTTATTTTGAGTGCTACGCAGCAGAACTTGGTCATTTAATTTCATAAGTGCTAACCTTATGATACTCCTAGATAGGTTAGTTGAACCATAACATGGGTGAAAATTCGGATGAGATAGCCAGGGGGAAGATTTCAAAGGTTATGATGGCTCAACTAACCAAATTGATGTTGAGAAGTACCCAAAATGACTTCGAGTTTTTTGTTTTTTTTTGTTAGGTACTTCATATCATTTTAATACGGACGAGTTCATAATTCACGTAATCCTTTTCAAAAGTAGTGCCCAGTTTATTAGGTTTATATTTACATGTTGTAAGTTGAAGGGTGCCGTAGCAGTTGTTTGATGTACTAATTACCATCATTTGTAATTAGCAATGTTTCACAAAAAAGTCTGATGAGTTAGAGACTACAAGGGATAAGGGTAATAGGTTGAGTCGATGCCGTAATAGTGACCTCCTAAAGTGTGCATGAAATAAAATCATTTGTTGACCAGAATACTGACAGTTTGAGCCAAGTAACGAAAAAGAGAAACAGTTTTCAGCAATTATTATGGAGAAGCATTATGTAAAAGGGAAGGGAGATTAATTTGGAGAATAGCTCTTTACCACAAAATGTCGACTGAGAAAACTTCAATTGGCAATTGAGACTGAGTGAACTTGAATTTCAAAGCTCTCTTTACTACAAATTGTTAGTAAAATTGTTGGCTCGCAGTTCAAGGCCATAGAGCAAGTCAGAATTTTAGGTAACATAAAGAGATTTCTTAGAAGCTGAACGGGTGCAATATTGATTTTCTGAGGGGGATCAGCTTTATAAAAGATTAGTTATTGTCAGGAGTCTATCGTATCCTGGACAAACTTGTATATAAGTTAGAGCAAGTATGTTTGCTGTCTTAGTTAGGGATTTTTTTTAATAGATACCGTGGGGGACTTCAAACTTCCAGAAAGTTCTAATAACCTGAGTTGAGTGTATGACCGATAAATTTGTTGGTTGAGTTAGAACTCTGATCCATTTTTGTTTAAATTGAAGAGCTGGAACAGAAGTCAGCAATGTACAAAGAAGGCGTTCAGGGCATTTGATTGTTTGAAGTCATAGCAAAATATAACTTAGAAAGGCGTAAATAAAGCAGTCCAAATTTGCGATGTGGACAAAATCTTTTCTTTGGCCTTCTTGTATATGTTGTTGCTTGGTAATTAACTAAGGGGGAGGACCATAACAGTATACCAACAGAGCTTTAGTTTAGGAGTTGACCAGTAGAGAACTTGTGAAAACAAAAACATCGTCGAGTTGATCCAATTTAGCAAAATGAGAACACCGGAAAGCCAAGATTAGATCAGGCGGCTTAATTGAGAGTTACTTGGAGTGAAATTTTGTAGCCATAAAGAGCAGTAGTTTTCAGCTAATTGAATTTGGTAACGAGGGTAGAACGGTAAACCATTTTTTGTAATAAAAACTCTTTTTTTGTTTTTTTTTCAGTAATTAAGTACGTCTTTTATTTGCCAATCCTATGTTATTTGATTACTTGAATCATTTCGCTGTTTCAACTTGAGTTTCTAACAGCCGACGAGAGCATACAACAGCAGTGTGGGGAGAAATCAGCCCTCTAAAAGATTTCTCAAATCTCACCTTTCAATTTGTTAGAGTTTTGGGCGCTAATCCGTCCCCAGGTAGCCACTCTAAGCAAAGTACAAATTTCTACACTCAAGATAATCATGCCTTACAAGAACCTTGCAAGACCTTACAAAATAGCAATTCTCTCTGACTCAGGGTTATTTGATTAAGCACAGGGTTTCACCCGCACATTGCCAAAAGTGCCAAGATGCTGATTTTTTTCAATTGATGTACCAAGAAAAAAACAGAATGTACATGAAAGCTTACTAACCGTGGCGAGACAATAAAACAAAATTTCTACATGACTTTCGCGGACCAAGTGTGCCCGCCTGTTTTTATGATAAATTCGGTCTGCTAGGGTCAGTAAAAACTGCAAAAAAAGTTTGGTGTGTTATTTGACAGATACTTTGACAGATACTTTGACGCAAGTTTGGGTCAATTTTTTCGTTTGAGTTTTTGAGTAGCTCTCACCTCAAAGACTTACACAGCCGTCCTATTAGTGTTTCGTTGTTGGGCAGAAGAAATTCGAGAACTCCTGGAGTTGATTGCACTTCAGTTCCTTTTCCCTTTGCACCCCATCTTCCTCTTTTTTTCTTGTTTTCCCTCTCTGCTTTCTGCCTTTTGTGTGCATCTACATTCGCTCGCAGGCGACTGGCTGCTTCTAAATGACACACATCTGTTGAGGACCTGACTGTTGTAGCTAAAACAATGATAATATGTTAAGCGGTAGACGACAGACGCGGTAGAAGATGGCGATTCTGCAGTAATTCCGAACCTCACTGAATCAGAGCAGAATTCCGCACTGTTAATATCTGGATTCCTCTGAATCATAGGAATACTCAGAAAACTCGAGGGTTTTTCTAATTTGGGAAGTGTCACCCAACGAGAGGGGACCTTCGTCTTTGTAAATATTGTATCACCCAACGAGCGGGGAGAACATAAATAATTTTCAAGAGTTCAATGAAGATTGAAACGAGAAGAATTCTGAAACTTAAGGAGAACAGGACTGATGTCATAGAGATCGATTGAGAAGAATGAAGAATTCTTCAACAAAACAAACACACTTATTTGAACCTTTAATGAGCAAAAACTTTTGATTCCGGATCAAATTTTTTTAACAAAGATTTGTATTAATTCTCTGGTTTCTAATTTAGCTCTGAATTTGACTTCTTTTTGTCACTCTAAGAAAAATAAGTCTCATTCAGAGCAAAGTGTAACCTGAATCAGCCTCTGACTCGCTACTAATGGCAGTAAAACATTTTCTGATGGGCGGAGTTTCTCTCACAATTAGGTAAGGGCGATCAGATTCCCGAATATTGAAAAAATGTCATCTGACCAAACCACTGTTCATACTTAGACACCTAAATAATTGATTGCCATTTCATCAGACAAATTTCCAGGCCCGCAGAATTGACAAGTACTCCACAAAGTTACATTTTTCTAGCTTTTTTAGTCGAATTCGAAACTGATTTTCACGATTGCTCTTAACAAAGTGTCAACTAAAAATAATAACAAATACCAAACTGGAAAATAATTCAATAGAAGGCATTACTAGTTCCGGATTAAGAAGACGAATTGCAATGTAAAGACGGTTTGAAGGCGGGGAAATTATAGTTTCTAAATCCGATTTTAGGTAATTATTAATTCGTGATAAATTATATAAATCTCTTTCTAATTGAAGCAGGTCACTGTTGTCCAACTACAACCAAAGTCTACTACAGTGGTAAATATGAGTGTTTTACGGCGTAATGATCTTTAATCATTTCAATGTGCGCTAACATTATAGAGATTAAAATGTGATGATAGCGTCTCGAAATTTTTAATTGGAAGTGTATTTTTCATCCCGAAAACGACCAACAAGTCAGAGAAAGAAACAACAGAAGAGGCCTTAAAGTTGATGTGGCCTTAATACATAAAGATCATTGATGTAATGTCTACACACGATAGCCAGGTGATCAGGCGAAACAGTCCCAGAATAAACAGTCGAAAAAACAAGCAACACACTCCCAGAGAAAACAATCATGGTTAATGCGCAATTTAGATCGATCAAAAGAGCTTTATAATCTCAAAACGAACTTTGAAGTTGAAACACCAAAATCATTGTTACTGAGTGGATAGTGTGCAGTTACCACGGATTCGGAGGTCTACGGTTCGAACTGCTCGAGTAATTACAAGAACTTTATACAATAATCAAATCATGAGGGCTAATCACATCGGAACGTTTAAACAACTAGGTAGTTAAAAAACGGAGAAAAAAGCTGAGTAGAGAAGAAGAAACTGAAAAATTTGTTTTTGATCAAAATTCAAATAATCCTATCACCTCTAGCATTTTGAATTTAGATTACGGAAGCTATTTGATCATAATAGCAGAATCAACACTTCAAATAGTAAAAGATTATAAGTGCAGCCACTCAAGAAATCAAATAATATTCTGATCCTGGTACAGTTGCACAATTTGATGTAAGTTCTCGTCAATTTTTGCCTAATTTGTTTTTCGGCCACTTTGATTGTTGGCGAGCTGTTACCTGCTCAGTCCTTGTTTACTTATTATTCTTTTGCTCTCCTTTGAGAAGAAAAAACTGTTCAAAATTTGAAAGATTTGTTTATACGCCCAGGGCCGTTCCTGCAATTGTTTCAAGAAATGCAAAATTTGGTCTTCACATAACAAGGAGTTTTCTGAGCAAATTTACTGAAAATTTTCACATGCAGTTAAGACATGTTTAACTGTCAAGAAAACCGTGCAAATACAGTTTGATATATTTTGCAAAATTCTGAACTATTGTTAATGTTGTTATCCGAGCAGTTGACGGCTCACTGCGCATTTCTCTTTAAGTTCTCACCGAGCTGGAAGAAGCAAATTTAGGATTCAATTTTCCAATCCAATGAATAAATGCTTTCCAAACTGCATCTTAGATGTCTATTCGTATCTGCTTTGTTGTAGTTTTTGGTCGGAAGCAATCTCATTAATTTTTAGTTGCTGACTGCTTCTCTTCAGGATGAGAAGCATTCACGAACGGCAGGGTTTCGAAAGGTCAATCGAAGCGTGAATTGTATAGATCTGATAGAAGACTTTCAACTCTGTTGAGATCTGATAGAGAGATTTGGAGCCTCTGTCCCATCGCAAAACCAACGAACTGATTAATCTTGCAAATCATTGACTAACAAAAGTGAGTTACACAAACAAGAAATCATCAATCCTTGATATTTAGAGTTGTTCATAATACATAACTTTGTCACCACGCTATGCTGTTTGTAAGATTTCAAATCTTTTCGGTAACGAGTGCGCTATCATCTTTGGGCAATTTTACTGCCATTTTTTGATGCCCTTTTGGTTAGAAAAGTAGGCTGGATTATGAGGCAATATTTCTCTATTTACGACGTTTTGAGCATTAATTTTTGTTTCATGTGGTGTTCCGTCAACCACTGATGCTCTGTTTTTCAAACAGTCTTTGATCTGTAATAAATTGGATCTGTTCAATGTCCAGTCTGCCTTTGCCAATGCTTTTCGTAGTACCGTAAGTGATAGAACATGATCAATGGGTAACTTGATGGTTTCTAACACAGCCACGGCTCTCGAAAAAGAGCCTTTCTGATTATTATTCTTTTCTTAATTAAATCCAGAGTAACAGCTTGCGTCAAAATTATGACGGGAGATGTCTTGAGTCAATCGCTTGAGTCAAATATCTTCTTATTTGCCACTTGCGATCAACGCTTACCTTAAATTTTTTGTTGAATTTGGAAACATATAATCGAGAAAACGTAAGCGGCGCTCACAACAAAGAAATTTGAGTACACTTGCAAGTAGAATTCGCCCTTTCAAGATTAGTGATTTTTAAATATTTATAACTAGAATGCACAGGATTCGAAATTAAAATCAATCCGAAACATAATTGAACTTTACGCATAGTGCATGCCTTTGATGTTTACAGATTTTTGATGAGCAAACTTAAGGTAAATTTCAAACTTAAGGTAAATAAAATTCACAGCGTTCATAACAAAATTTCACAAAATTTCTACTTAAATTTAACGGTTAATGTAATGGCAGCACACATTCCTCTTAAACTAATCCATATACCGCAGATTATTTTTCATAATTTGAAATAGGTTTGAAAAAAGTGTTTATTGACATGAAAAATTTTTAGAAAAAATGTTTATCATTGCTTCAGTATCATTCGAGCAAGCGTAACGAGAAATATCGTGAACTCAGCAGCATCACAATTGTCAATACTGCACTTTCACAACCTTTCCGATGCAACAACATTACTAGAATTCACAAAGAGGAGAAATTTAATTTTGATAAGCATCATAAATTTCGGAAAACAATGGAAATCACTAAGATGTTGTTTAAATCATCTGGCTCCACTTGAATTCTTATTTTAATTTTTCAGATGTCTTCCCATTCATTCATAGATGTTTCTCTTAAAACTGTTCCTTCTGCTAAATAAACAATCCACTGCAAGTAGAACGATAATAATTCCTTGAATACCCCTCAGAATGACTTTTTTCTAATTGTCCCCCAAATTTTGAGGAATAAATTGATAAAAAATCAATCATGTTATTCTTGCAAAAATCCATTAATTTGATGAACGCAGTTAAAACATCGATTCAACAACCTCTCAATTTATTACATAATGTAAAAACTGCTCATTGTCAAATTCTATAAAATGCTCCCCGGATAAATCAAATGTGATCAAAATTCAGCGAAATTTGATCGAAAAAAATAGTTTCTTTTCTATCTGTCATGCCTAGTGTTTTTTCTCAATAATTGAAGAGTGCTTCAAAATTTTTTTCTGAAATATCTCTCAGTTTTTGGCTATTTTGTCGTATTTTTGGAAAAAGAGGACCGACAGAGATCAGTGAAGAGAAAATGACGCAAACAATTGGTACAATAAAATAAAGTTACAATCAAGATTTCAAAATAAGTTAATGAGCCAGAATAATGAGTAATTCAGCAACACTCCATCATTTTGAATAATCATCTAATCTATTAGCAACAGAGCGAATCAGTTTTGATGAAATTAATTGTGACGATAAAACACTTTCTAGTGTTCCTTGGGTGATTTTTTTGTCTGGAACCAGGCCAATTTAATCAGTAAAATATGTGATATTCTTGAAAGTTAGTGCAATTTTGGCCCAACATTATGGCTAAAGAACCAACAAACCTTACATATTTGTCATTTTTTTTAAACAAATGTTCTGAATAAAAAATAGTTCGAAGTGCTCATTCCGATGAAAAAAATTTCAACACCTTTCATTTCAATATTTTTTTTGAATTCGTTGCAGACTGTTTGACAAATTTTTGGCATTCAGTCTACTCCACTAAAACTTCCAGATCAAAATTTCAACACAATTCTCACAAAATAACTTATGCAAGCCAAGCGTTAAAAGTGAGCACGTTCATTTTTAGCACTTCTTCTTTGCAACAACTTCCACCCGGGTAAAAGTTGAATCTAATATATTGACTGTAACTCTCAGGAAAAAACGTTCAATTTTTTCTCAAATAATTGTTGAAACAGCAAGCTAACCACGTATACCTCTGTCTTACTTTTCATCAATGATATGAAAGGTATTAAATTAGATTTTCAATCTCAAGACAATCTGACAACAGTGTCACAGAGCCATTGATATTTAAAGGTTTGATATTTAAATATCAATGATATTTAAAAGTAAAAAATCATTGATATTTAAAAGTAAAAAATTTTCTTCAGAATATGCCAAGCAACTTTCCACTTGAGAAATGTGCTTCCCAAACCAAGATTTAACGAGAAATAGTTTTTGTACTCAAACGAATGTAATCAACAGCCTTAGTTTGCATTCATTTGCATTACACCACCATTGTGATTCTTTGTCGCGTTAGACCAGCATCTCGAATTCCACCACCAATGTGATTCTTTGTCCCGCTGGTACACAGGCTCACTTTTGTTGATATTTCAATTACGCGGCAGGAAAGCAGCGTCTTCGTTTTTACCACTGACCACTTCGTCTGCATCATATAGTTGTTAATCTTTTCTCTCTGCCTTGTGAGCTGATCAGCGCAAAGGTTGATCGCACCTTCGCTATCGCAATTTGAAAGGTTTCAATAGATTCTAGTGAACAATTTGTTTTCTCCTCTTGTTCTTCTTGAAACAGACTTTGTAGTTTATTTCATTGATTTTTCGTACAACTGTGTATGGGTTGCGCCATGAGAGGTAGAATTTTTTAAATTTTGCCAATTGAGGTGACACATTGTCGTCTGTACGATACGTTTCTTTTCATTTATGCTTTCAAATTTCTTTTTTTAAGTTTCTGACTTTGCTGTGCTTCAGCCAGGGTCTCGAGTGCACTAATTTGGACCTCCTACATCTTCTCCTCTAACAACAGAGTCTACTATGCATCCAGCTGCTTGGAGAAAATCAAGTCAATGGAGTAGAAAGCCTTGTTTCCAAACTCTAGAGCGAAAGGAATTTCTTCTGTGGACTTGTAGACCGTTGTGTTCTACACAAACTATACGAATGGGCTGATGGATTCCCCTTCTCTTAGTTTAATGAGCAGTTTTTTTATACCACATCTGACAGACATCTTTTGTGGCAATCCAATTGCCCGTTTCTTTGAGGGTGAAAAGGAGATGTCCGAGTTTTCTCTATGTTCAGCCGGGTCACAATTCGGT
This sequence comes from Convolutriloba macropyga, assembly GCF_964194025.1. Lineage (NCBI taxonomy): Eukaryota > Metazoa > Xenacoelomorpha > Acoela > Convolutidae > Convolutriloba > Convolutriloba macropyga. The sequence goes on from NC_134475.1 coordinate 19,378,445, forward strand.
CACGAGTTCGCTGCAGAAATTATTTCTTTGGTATCTATGCAGCGTATCAGCGTTTGCAAACTGCAAAACCCATGTTTCAACCCATATTTCAACAAATGCGCCGCCTCAACAGCTGTTGTTTTTTTTAATAGGGACAGTGATTACGTGTTTCGAAAATTATTCAATTATGACGAAGATGTAACTGTTTCCCTTATCTCTGTTACTCGTTACTAGTCAAGACATCGGCAGCCACTATTGCAAAATTTATCCCCACTGTGACTGGTTAAAACTTGACTGTCAAGTTCTTCCCCAATGCCCATCGCGCTGTACATGGTTTGCTTTTGGTCTATAGATCAATGATATTGGGCAACCAGTACCGTTGACAAGTTCTATCGAGTGTTTTACGCATTTCAAATTGCCCTCCTGTCATTTTGGAGTTGTTCCAGTACACTGCAATTTGCAACCTGTGATAGGTAGTTAGCTTCTAGATAGACGTCTTTGACAAGGTTATAATACGTTTGAATGAGTCTAATGTATTTAATCATCATTTGGTCACAATTGTTCAACAGACCCAAAATTTTCAGGTTGCATGTTCTAAGCCTGGTCCCTCGTCATTGAGTTTTCTTCGTCATTGAGGCCACGATTTCTTCTGGACAAAACGTTGTTGACAAAAAACCTCTGATGCTCGCAAACTACTTTTTGCCGGCTCAAAGTAAGGGGTTTTGTGCAAGATGTAGGTGCTGTCTCTCCGTCGCCTTCTTGCCATTGTTTGCGCGTTATCATATTCCTCACTAGGCCGATAAACTACTTGAAAGTAAAAATTTTGCAACACCTCTTTCATTCTGTTTTTAATTCCATCAGAATTCGGACGAAGTTCTGATGCGAACTCGCGTGCTCCGTCCGAAGTGTAATAAGGATGCCCAGCAAAATGGACCGGAACCATTTTACTTCTTGGACAACAGCCAAGGCTTACTTCGCCCTTCTAATGTAGTTTACTTCTGTTCCCATTAGCACACAACTAGTGAGAGCCATTGGAATCTCCGTGTTATTGTCTAAATTTGATAGGACAACCAAAATGCTGTTGTGTTTGGCGCCCGTGTCCGTGTCCAAATAAAGGTGAGTCGTGATTTGGATGGCTCAAAATCGGCGCTGCGACAAACTTTTTTCTGAAGACTTCAAAGGAACGCTGACACCTATTGTTCCCATAGAACAGCTGGTGCTGTTTACTAAGATCATGCAGCGGCTTCGTTATGCTCCCAAAGTTCTAATAAATTGTCTGTATTAGCTACAGAAGCTATTAACTGCTCGTTTTTCTCTTGAATTGGTGAGCTCAGGTCAATTTGATATGGCGTGCTGTTTCGCTTCATCTGGCCATTTTACATTGGCTCTAATGTGGCATCCAAGGTAGGATACCGCTATTTGATTTAGCTTGCACTTTTTGGGCTTCAGTTTCAAACCTCATGAGTTTGGTTTCAATATTGACAAAGTTGAGATGTTGAAGGTGCTCTTCTGAGGTGTTAAGGGCTCTGTCTGTAAGTGAGGACATCATCAAGAAATATAAACTTGAAATCATACAGCTACTCTTTGAACAATTGAGACACGAAGCGCTGGAAATCTGCAGGTTCGTTGCTAAGGCCAAAAGGTAACCATTTATACCTATAATTGCCTTGTACTCATCTGGTGTTGAAAATAGTGCTTTATTCCGTCTTGCACTTTTGGTGAGTAATAGATGCCGATAGGCCGCTGCTAAATCTAAGGAGCTGTAAACCTGAGCCCTTTCCAAGCAATCCAAGGTCTGATCCTTTAATGCCAAAAAGAAGCCGTCCTCTTTGATGACAGCTTTGACTTTCTGAAAGTAAACACAGAAACGTGAAATGTCATTTTTTTTTCACTAGTACCACTGGTGTGTTCTAATCACTTTTCGAGGAATGGATGATGTTGAAATCTGACATCTGATGCACTCATTTCTTAGTCTCTGCAATTTGGCAAGGGTCGCCTTGTAGGCGAGTAGCCTAATCGAGATGCCATCACCAGTGTCAAAATTGAAGTTGACCAGGCTATTCAGACATAGTCCATTGTCATTCTTTGCACTAATTGCTGCAAAATGGTGTTTAAACTGCTCAACTAGGTCTTTTGTTTTTGCTGTTGACAAAATTTGTGTTCTAAGGGTGCGCCTACGTGATTTTGTACGTCGGTATTGAACTGAGCATCTGCGTTCATTGTAGAGAGCACTGCAGAAGTTCCTAATCCACTTAGTTTTCATTGCTTTTTTGGGCAGGTGAGTGATCAGAGAAAGAGGCAAATTTTACCTAAGAAGCGTCAAAAATTTTTCATACACAATTGCGAAAGATCGCCTTGTTCAATCCCAGGAGCTTTCAGCACCTCTTACTAATTCTGAGCTCCTTTTTGTGATATTGGTTGGCTTTGGTTCAAAGGTTTGACAAAGCACAATACAAATCTGTGCTTTACGTTTTCTCCCTGATGAAAGAAAGGATTGAGATGGTAATTTGCATCGGTTCCATTGTCCTAGTGAAGGACCGCTCTTAATCATATGCCGAACAGTTTTAAAAGGCATCCAGGTGCGTTGTCAGTTTCTGCTAGTCTGCTCTGTTTTAAAATGAGCAATGGAGCTCTGTGCCTTTGCTCACAGCCATACGTCCAGCTCTTGTAAGCAATCCCAATTAGGGTGAGATTCTCAGTATCGGTTTAACGATATTCAAATCAAGCATCGGCCGCATTTGTTGCTTAATCTCTTCCATTTCGGCAGGTTCGCCCTGTGAGCGGGTAGCACAATTGGTGTACCATCACCGGTGTCATTGTTGTGTTTAACCAATTGATCAGTTATAGTGCATTGTCAGCATTTGCAAAACTCTGAAATACGTCTTTTTTCCTCTGTATGCCGCATGAGCACTCTCAAGGAGCGCCTCCGTGAATCTCCACATATCGGCATTGAACTTAGCATCTGCGTTGATTGCAAAGAGCACAGCAGGAGCTCTTTCCACTGAGCCTTCATTCATAATTTTGGATGGTAAATGGTCAAAGATAATCCAAAATCTAACATCAGAAGGGCTAAAAGTTCTTGAAACAAAATTGCAAACGATCTCAACGTTCAATCAAATGAGCTTCGGTTCTGCTTTTTATTTCTGAGTTCCATTGTGTGGTATCATTTGGCTCATTTTCGAAGATTTGAAAAGACGCTCCACAAGTGCATTTTGTACGTTTGCTCATTGATGATACAACTTATTAGTGAAGTAACTGGCATCGATCCCGTTGTCCCAGTGGAAGGCCGCTCTTGTTCTTTTTTCCGAACAGATAGAAACAACGTCTAAGTGCCTTGTCAGTTTCTGCTATTGCACTCTGTTTTTAAAGCAAATTGCGGAGCAACTTCAGCAGCAGTACTCTGTTCCTCTGTTCACAGTCGGAGGACATGTTCTCGTAAGCAATTCAACTGAGGGTAATATTCTAAAACTTGTCGTTTGTATTTTCGAGCCGATCTAGGTTCTCTTGTCTGACGTTCGTCATAGTTTTGGCAAAAGTGTGACACTTTCAGTCTTCACTGCTGTTTCGTCATGGCTTTCAGTGACAATCTCACCATAAACCCTTTTGTTTCAAGAATATATTGCGGGAATACGAAAACAGAATTCCAAGTGCAATTGATTTCTGTATTCAGAAAAATCCTCGAGGATTGCTTACACTTGCTCCCGGGACCTTGATCTTTACGGATAGTCTTTCGTATGGCACTATTTTTGTTCTGTTTAGTCATCTGCCCCCGAGGAATCTTCTTTCAAAGCAACTCATCTTAATTGGCCCGTCGCCAACAGTGTTGGCTGTCACCTTTGTTTGAAAACACCCTAAAAGCCCCAGCAGTTGATTCATTTGTCCTAGTGGGAAAGTTGTTCCACAAAATTGCCTCACATGAAAACTTTTGTTTTGTTCCCAGTAGTCGGACCTGTTTTCCTTCAGCATTTCATACGGACCGTACGTAATTGTGAAGTGTCATGGGTTACTGTCCAGCTATCTCCTTATGCATGAGGATTTCCCACTGCTGGTGTCCTCAACAGTCCTTCGCTCAGCTCCACTGGTTTTGATATCGGCTTCCACTAGTATCGATAAGCCGCAACTTTTTCCCACTAGCGGGTAGTTCAATCAATGTGATATCACTGGTGTCAATTTTGTGCTCTACTAGTTTTGTCACATCTAATGCATTGTTAGTCAGCCTTTGAAAAATTTGCTCAAAGATTTTAGACAATACGTTGAACTAGAATTTTTTCCCTGTTTGCCGCATCTGCATTCTCGGGGAGTGCCTCCGTGGACTTTTTTTTCATTCGTATTGAACTGACCATCTGCGTGGATTGTAGAGAGTACAGCAGGGGCTCTCTCCACTGAGTTTTTTTCCAAACTTTTCGAATGTGATTGGTCAGAGATAATCCAAAATATAACATCAGAAACGTCAATACTCCTTGCAATGAAATTGCAATCGATCTATCTTCATGTTCAATTCAAGGAGCTTACGGTAAATCTCACAAGTTCTGAGCTCCAATGTGTGGTATCGTTTGGCCTTGATTCGAGGTTTTGACAGAAGTCTCTCTACAAGACTTTGCTGTACGTTTTCTTCCTGATGAAACAAAAAAAATGATGTCGCAATTTGTGTCGGTTCCCCTGTCCCAGTGAAGGACCGCTCGTCTTCTTTACCCGAACTGTTTGAATGGGAATCCAGTGCCTTGTCAGTTTCTGCTAGTGCGCTCTGCTTTTCATGAGTATCAATTTTGTTAATGTGTATCGAGGAATGGCTACTTTCTCGCACTGATGGTGCCTTGGAAGTTCTGGGTGACATATTATTGACCTGAGATTTCGCTGATAGAATTATTTTAGGCTCGCCGAGATTCCCTTAAAATTCTATTTTGTTCGGCAGTTTTGAGAATAGTGTCCTTTTTTGTGGTATGCGTAGCACTCCACGTCCTTCTTGACCCTCTATCTCCTATCTGGCACTGGAGTCTCATAACTGATATTCATTAACTTTCCAAACTCTTGGTAAGAGTCCATGATTTTCTCAGTCTCCTCTTGTTGGAGACTCATGAATTTTACCTGGCCATCCTCAAAATTGGGTAGCCCCCGATCCTGTGTCTCATCAGCTCATTGAGTTGAAACTGGAGCGTTGGCACCGGGTGTCCTGCTTCCTGTTGCAGAAACTGCAACGGGAGAATGCAGTATTTGTCAATTGCACGTTCAGTCAAGCACGTTGACAGCATTCCTGTTGAACAGGCGTCGTTCCACTCATTGGCGTGGCACAGAGCACGGAAGTGCCCCGCTCAACGATCGAAAGTTGAGGATTTTTGCGGGTAGAGGGTAACTTGATGTGTTTTTTGCTTAGAGCCTCCTTTCGCTGGAATTGCGGACACTTTTTTACCACCGTCCACTCAAGCGCCTGGTTGTGCAATCTGGAGCTGCTATTGGTCTACTTCTTCCTCGTAGTAACCTCTCTGGGACCACCAATGTAAGATTGTCTTTTTCTTGCTACAACACGTTCTGGTGGTCAAGCTCTTCTGATGTGCCTGATAATTTTTTGTTTTTCTCAGGTTCCTGTTCTTTTCTTTTGCAAGGGAAAAATTTCAATTCCTCATTTCTGTTTTTGCTGAGGTACTCAGAGGGAAAAAGTGGAGCAGCTAAAAGATCGAATTGGGTTTATTTCTTCTTCTGGAGAGAGTTGCTGGAGAGAGGGCCGAACCCAATTATTCGTTGATGCTGAGAGGGCAGGAAAAAACTGTTTGTTTCTCAGAGTCTTTTTTAAATATACTTCTCTATATGCGTTAAGTTCAGCCAATCACAAGCAATGACGTCAGAGCCTTACTCGTTTTCTTTTGGTTTTACGTACCGCATGGAGCATGAATTTGATATTACCAAGATTCTCATGAGCGTTTTTTTCCTTTTTTCAACCATTTAAAAAATATGCAGAACCACTTGCTTTTTTTTCCAGTGAATTATTTTTTATTAAACCGCAAATATATGTTTCTAATAAATGAGGGAAATGAAATTTGAACTTCATCAATAATGATATTATAATATAATTTATTGTGCTGTCACCCATATGAGCCTCGCTTTGTTACTGAATTCAACCTAATACTTTTCCTTTTTAATATTTCTTTAAAATGGATCAACTACAATGGGAGAAAATCCACGACACAAAAATTCAGCAAAATTATTAGGTCAGTAAAAAGAACAGAACATAAAAAACAATTTTAGATTGCATTTAAATATACTTTTTTCTATATATGTAGGCAAAAAAAATCTTGTTGTAAATTATACCTTAGTTAAGCAAATAGGGCTTTGTTTAGTCATATTTCAATTGCTATCAGCATTTGAAAATTTGTAACAACAAGGAGGCACGGTAATGTGGGTACTCACATAGTGTTCCCAACCCGCTCATCCAAATTCTTGAATTAATTGGCCGCCAAATGATGAAGAGATTAAAACAACTTTCAGAGACATACATAACGTTCAGTAAACAAACAATAAAATAGAATAATGCCACGCTAGAGAGCTGATGAAAGTTGTTGATAATAGGACTACTAGTAAATTAGAACAAAATCCAACCCGCTTAAAAAAACCGAACAAAACAATTTAACTTATATTTCAATAGAAAAGAGATGGGACCTGTCTGCAATAGGACCGGCTAACAGATTGACGAAAAAGATCAAAGAAGTTTGAAAATAGGTTTCTATTTTAGGAAATAATGTTTTTACAGTTATTAATGTCATAGGATATCAACTGAAATCACTGAAATCGTCACCTATATCTCCATTGAAGACAAAAAACTGGCACCTGTCTTTATCCATTGTTCAATTGCGTAAAATGTTAAAGCACATGGGACCAACGGTTATTTTTAATAATTAAAAAAATAAATCTTTAAGAATGTACAAACAAATTAAAATCTCAAACATTTTAAGTAATTTCGTAGTAACAGTAGTAACGAAGCAAATATTTAATGCTAAAGCTGAAACCGTTATAAAGATTAAACAAAAGTTCACTGGAATTAGATTGTTACCTGTGCTCACAGAGCTTGAGCTATAAACCAACCAAAAAATAGTTGAAAAATGACGAAGCTAAAAAACCCAAATATGTTTTTGAAAACAAATATTTTCCAAAGTCAGAACAGACTTAGGATTTCAAAAGGGCGATGGATTAGATTGCAACACCTCGGAAAGCTGATTGGATCTGTTAATAATGAGATTATGACACGATCCCACAAAATAGCAACAAACACATAAAGAAGGCAGAACTTCAAATAATTTTACGACATCACACTGGTCGACGCACTGTAATTATAAGATATTACCTGAAGGAACTGTAAGTTGTTTATCTGTAAATCATCATCATGTTTTAAAACATCAACGATTCTTCCTTATAAAGGGACTACGTAGACATGACAACAAAAAACTTCAAAATTTGAACAGTAGAAATCTCGAAAACTTTTATCTGAAACTAAATCAGTCACATCGCATAAACAAGCGCAAAAAATATTCGAATCAAGAAAATAATTGGCACTTTTAATTAGTGAGATTGAGTTTTAAGGAGACCAAAATGAAAGAAAAAAAAGAGACAGTTCAAATTTTTTAAAAAAATTTATTTGAATGTCATTCAAACAAACAACTACAAGCTGAAATCTTCAACCAGCTTTGAGTTATACGTCCTGATGAAGCAATTGAGACCTATCATTATTAGGTGTTTTGGGTACAACAACAAAAAGAAAGACAAAAATTGAAAAAATTAAAAAATGCACATCAATATGCGATGTGACTGTGTCTCAGCCGAAAAATTATAAACTATTCAACAAAATTGGTTAACATATCCAGATAATCCTTTTTCCAACGCTTTGCATTTTCCATACCATGCGTTGCTTCAATTGGTCTCGTTAAATTTGTAATAAATGGACAAGGAAACAAAACGAACTCATAAAATATGCAATTATACTCAAAAATTAAAAAAAAAATGAAAACGCTTAGTATCAAAACAAAGAAACCATTTTTTGAACAAGAAAACGTTACCCATTAGTTTATATCTCATAAAAAATTGATTTTTGTCTTGTTTTTACTGAGACTGCACTAGAAGTTGAGAAAAATAAGATGAAATAATGGCAACGTACAAAAATCACCGATATCATCTTAAAACGAACATATTCGAACCCCTTACATACATAATGACTGAAAAAGTTGTCTAGGTTCAATACAATTCGTGGAAAACTAACTGGGTCTTTGATTGGGGACACTGAGTCATTGGAACACAAAAACAACAAATGAAAGCAAAATTCTAGAAGTCACAGTTTTTACGAAAACAATTGGTCAGAGCCATAAATGCCATGAGCTAAACTCTCTAAAAGTAAAATAATCCCGCTTGACTTTGTATATTGTAAGTAATACCAGTCATAAATTGATCCACGATTGAAATTTCGTGTCAGTAATTTCCATAAAAAACGTTTACATAGCGGAAATATTTTGAAAAAAGATCACTAAAATCAAGATTTTTTAATCGTAAGGATCCATGTTGAGATCAACGTCAACCCAGATATTGCTGCGCGTCTAACAAAACACTCAATTGTTTAAACGGTTGCGAAGTAGATCAATTTTCAAACAAACTTTTCAGTTTGTCAAAAGTTAATAATGCATTTTGTATAATTTTTGAGTTTAAAAATGGAGAAAATTTGAAAAACTATAATTCCAGAAGACTCCTGAGGCCAGCGGGAGTACAACAAGCTCTTTTTCAAGCTTGAGAAGCATATGAACGCAGTTTTAAGGTGTCTACTTCCAGCAAATTTAATTCAAGTGGGCTAAAAGAAGCAAATTTGGTCTCATTTTCACGAAAAAAGTCTGAATTTTGAAAAGTTTAGCATTAATTCTAGCCAAAAAACTCGGATCAAACAGTTCAGCAACCCTCCTCTGTCCTTAAAGATGAAATCATTAATACTACAGCTAACTATTTTAACAACATATTCTAGAAAATTTGACGAAAATTTGGTCAAAAATACCAAAAATATGAATAAAACAGCTGAATCACGTCTACGTCTAATATTCACAAAACCTTAAGCCTCTCGATAACTTCCTATAAAAAGCGAAAATTGAAAAAAAATTTTATTCCATATTCTACGCTGGAGGAGTTGTCTACTGATAACACTCACAACTCTCTTCGAAAAATTTTATCGATCGGCCAAAATTGTCTGAACAAAAGAAAACCCAGTTGATTATATAGTTCCTATCCCACTAAAGTTGGTCGGAACAATTATTTCAGTCCTGAATTGCGTCTTTTTTACTATCATACACTTTCCGACAAAAAAGTTTTAAATGAGTGGGTTGCAATGGAAGAACTCTAGAGGATCTATTCTTTCCTGTTCAAAAATGGGGAGCTAAATTGAAGCAAATGTGAAAGGAGTCATTTCTACAAGGCATTAAAAAGTGCTAGTGCCAGTGGATAATTTGTCTTCCGACTCTTATTAAAATAAATGGCCGATTGCCAAGTCATTGGGATGCAGCAGTGTTCGGGAGCTGGCTTGGGCTGATGGTTGTTGATCAAGCTTCCCGGAGATCGGATGTTAAGGATACAATGGTGTCAGAGCGAGGCTGCAATCGGAGAACTTTTGAGGATTTTCTCCTATTGCAGCCCAATTCCTACAACATCTTGCCCACTTGACCACATTACTAATTAACAGAATTGGATTCTGTCTATGAGAGAGATGGATGCATTTTTACTACAATGGGGGAAATAACATCTATGACTGTATACTTACGTTGATGCAGAACCACAATAAACAAAATGAGCAGTTTGTTCAGTTCCATTGCTATACTAAATGATTGCTCCAATAGTTCATAAGTTCGCTTGAAATTAATGAAACTTGTCAACAAATGTGTTTATAGAAACCATTAGCAAGATGACCCTGGCTTGCATGATCATATAAATCATTGTAGTCCCAAATAATGGCCTTGTGTGGTCCTTTTTATGAGCAGTTTTCAAGGGCTGGGAACTTTAACTCAAACTAATACAATATATCCTATTAGAATTTGAGTACAGCAAAAACCAGGTTTAAATTAGAGTGATTCAGTATTGAATTATATTGAATTGAGATTTGGTATGACGATACTCATGCAGAATCGACATTAATAATTCGATACTGAATCACTCTAATCTAAAGCTGATTTCACGGTGTCCAGAGTACAGATTTCAGAACTTAAGATAAATAATATTAAATTTGACAGTGCGATCTTCTGTACTTTCAGATTTCATTTTTGCAGTTCATGAGCATATTCCTTTGACATTAATTTTCTGATCATCTCATAAATTGTCGTAAAAATTTAAGTCATCTCAGAATCAGGTCATCATCATACAGGAGCTTTATGCAAAAACTGCCAAATGCTCAGTTGCACCTGACTTCAATTCAATTTATGAAACTTTTCACTCATCAAAATTTCATTAAATTTGCCAACTTTTTGAACACTTTGTTTAGCGAGGTCACATGAAACGCGAGGACTTTAGAATAGGAAAAACTGACTCGTGTACTGTAATGTAAATTATCGCGAAAAAGAGGGGTTCCAGTTCATTGATGGGAAACGCTTGGAAACAGTTATTCTTCCCACCAATCCCAAAGGGACTGTAAGATTGCCTTACAGTTTCTTCTATTCCCACTGGGGAACTTGGAGTTGCCATTAAAAATGCCGTGATGCAACTGGGAATCCCACTGTGATTTTATAGCGGAGATTAATTTGAAAAAGAAATGGGAATGTCCGAGGTTTTGTCTCATAAATTGTGACGAAGAACTAAAATGAACGAATGATGAATCTGCTAATTTCAACAGTTATAGTGGTAGTAACAATGGAATCAGTACTTAATAAAATTTGAAGAGCATCATAATTGTGATGATGGCAGAAACTAACTGTCTTAATTGTGATTTGCATTAAATAGTTCTTGTTGTAAAAATTAGCCAAAACGTAGGATTTTTGAATGACTACCTTGGATCCCTAGCCTTATCAAGCTGATAATCTGTCTCGAGGTGTTAGTTCTCCACAAAACTGTTAGAAATAGAAACGCTACCGGCGTTCGATTCAGTGGGATGAACAGAAAAACGATTAATTCTCAAAAATGAAAAAAATCACAAAGAGGCGGGCAGTAAATTTTGTTTAATTTTGAGTCCTGCTTTTATTTGAACTTAAATTAAACAAGGAGGCTCGGTAATGTGCGGTCGCACATAAGGTTCCGACCCGCTCATCCACAATTTTGACATTATTCTCCAACAAATGAAGAACAGATAGAAAAACAGACATGTAGTCAGTCTTGTCCAGTATTTGAAAACAAAATAAGGCTTGAATTTAGATTTGAACAATACTGATCCTAAGTTCGGTCGGAGTGACAAAAGAAGAGCTTGCAAACTCGATCGAGCTTTAAGCCCTGAGAGTTGGCGCATCTTCAATAGCAAAACGCCACATTGCGAAATTGATAATTTGTTTGCATCATTTCCCTGTACATTATTGGCAACAAACTTTGTCGAAACAGGGAATATCATCGTCGATTGGTACGTCTTTTTTGTGCGATTAAACAATTCAGATGTGAATTCATTTGACCATTTTCTTTTGGAAAAAAATCAAGAAGCGTAAAACTGTCAACATGGTGACGAGAAGGAAACGCTCGTATGAACTGTTTGCATGTTCACTAGACTACAACCAGATCAGCTGGAAAATGAGATAGCAATTCAATGTCCACAAGCTCAAGAGGGATATATTAAATTAACCCAATCTTCTACAACCAGCAAAAAATTCATATCATTGTTCGACATTTTGTAAACATGATACTCCAAAACATCCAAAAGGCATACGTGTGCAAAACAATTTCCGCAGAAACTTAAAACGAAAACAGAAATTAATTGACCAAGGCTCTCAAGAAAAGAGAGCCCCTGCTCTGATCAAAATTTTAGTCCATAAAGAGTCATCAATGTTGAAAAAAAAACAATAAAGTGAAATTATTGTTACATTCAAAAGTTGAATGAATTGATTCATAAAAACAAAAACTAAATGACAATTATAAGTACCCTGATCACATCAATTGTTAAATGAAGTTTAAAATCAGAAATTGTTTAATTGAAAATAAATTCAGAAATAGAATGGTTACGCGTCACAAAACACTGTTTACCTTTCGACAACTGACTTGAAGTATACATTCAGCCAATTATTTCTGCACCCCGAAACAGCACTAAAATGTGTTCTCTATAAAATTCGCCAGAATTCTTTAACAGATTCAAACATTTTTCTTACGGCGTCACAGACATGCCAACAGAAATTCATCAATCCGTGAAGTATACTCTGATAAGCCTTAAAAGTATTTTTTTGGACAATACTTTGTAAACATTGGCACCAAGAAAGAAAATTTTTTTTTTCCGGCTTATATACAAAGACAATCTACAAATCAATTTTTAAAAAAAATTTTTGTTCTGCCAAACGAAATTCACTGTCTGTGTTAGGAAATATAGCTTTTCAGCTGCATTTGTCTAATGAAAATGGGATCATTCATTCAATCAGATCATCATTGAACTGAATTTACAGCAAATTGAGATCAAAATTGTTACCCTTCGAGACTCTCATGAGAAGGAGGCTCGGTAATGCGCGATCGCACTTAAGGTTCCGACCCCGCTCATCCACAATTGTGGCATAATTGTCTACCAAATGAGGAACAGGTAGAAAAACCCAAAAAATAAAGCTTGATTCAAAAAAAAATTGGCGTATGAACGAAAAGATAGCCTCCACAGCAAATAACTTAGTGGAGTAAATAAAAAGATGAATTAGATTGATGAGATATGCAATATTAGGAAAGCGAGTCAAGACGAACAGCAAAATCAAACAACAACAACAAACATTAGTTACATCAAAACTTTTTGTCCGTTTTAAAAAACAAAACTTAATAACAAAGTCAAAATAGCGTCAGATAAAATTGAAATTCAACAGAGTGATTTGTAATTGAACAGAAAAGATATGGGACGAATGAATGATAAGGCTTGGTAACAATTAGACAATAAAGAACAAAAACAGTAAAGATGAAAAATCCGCTTAGTTTACAAAAACAATTAATTTCAAATTAATAAAAACCATTAGAAATCAACTAAAATATCCCTTTGGTTTACAATTACAAAAGCTTCTATAGAAGGGAATTAAGATGTATTGGTATTCAATTTTTTATAATGCTAAAAAAGAACAACACATAGACAACAAACGGAAATTAATTAAAACTTGCCAGAAAACAATTTTGAGGCCCTCAAAACATGTTCGATTGCACCTTCTTCGAACACCAATAATGTATTATGCGAACTCTTTTTTCAACAAAACTAGGTAACAAGCAGACAAAAAAGAAAAAAAAGGACAAAATTAAGCAATACTTGTTTTTTTTATTGAAAAAACATTATTTTCAAAGACATGAAAGCCATCAATTACAAAATGAAATTATTGAATAGGTTCGTTTATTCTTCCAAAGGAAGTCTTTGAGACGTGCAGCAAATTTCCAGAACATGTCTTTTGTCTGCAATAAAACGTCAATTATAACAAAAATCAAAAATTAGTTTACTTTTTTTGTGAAAGACCCGTGTCGAAGCCAGTAAAATCATAACTAATTCTTAAAAAACATTAGATTTTGTGACACCAATCCCTTTTGAAATCTTCTCGTGGCATAAATAATGTCATATTTGGCCTGTAATCAACAAGACTAGGTAAAAAACAGACAATAAAAGAAACAAAATTGCGAAAACAAAGTGTTTTTTTTTATTTTGGAAAACAATTGTTGTCAAAATCATGAAAGCCATCAGCTATCTTCTAATTTGAGAATATCGGCTCATCAAATCTCCAACAAAATTGGGTCATTGTTCAGGAAAGTTTATATGACTAAAAAGACAAAGTGAAAACGACAGTTAAAGACAAAAATAGCAATTTCAATTAAATTCTTCGAGAAAGTGGTGTCGAAAACGTAAAAAACCATAATCTGTATCTTTAAGGACCTTAATATAATCAAAATTGTTTTATTCGAACGCCAATAAATTGATATATGAACTGTAAAAAACGTGATAATGTGACAAATCTAGCAAACATGAAAAATGGGCAAATGCCAACAAAAATAGAAAAATATGAAATCTAGTAGTATCAAAGCCAGAAAACCACAATTTAAGTTGTAAAACAGCAAAAAAGTGGGATTTTGATTTCACTGGAAAGAAGAACAATTCTTTCATTGCTGACACTAAGCTACAAGTTGACCAAATTAAAAGAAAAATGGAGGCGAATTTCAATAAACCATTTTTTGTTTAAAAATCAAATACGTTTAAAAGTCAAAACGACCATAAGTTTTAAAGTAAAAGACTAGAAGATTTAATTTGGGAGCTTATTAGGAAGCCAATTGGATCAATCACTAGTGAGTTTTGATTCGAAATGTTCTGTTAGTTAATTAATAAAAAAAGAACGACCGATTACAATCCGAATTATTTTTGGATTGTAACAGTACAAGATTGGTCAAGAGCTAACCCTGCTAATGCTGTTCGTCTGTTAAGAACATTCAATTTTACGAATGTAATAGATATAGATATTTTGTTTAAAAAATTAGAAATAAATGCTACGTTTTTGTTAATCAACGAATAAATTTAGCAAAAAACGGCAAAGCTTTAATTACAGAGCACTCTCAACGGAAGTTGAAGTAAAAATAGCCCCCTTTTAGACTACAAAAATAGTGTTAGTGGTGTTCACGCCCTACAAATTTAATCAAAATGGACTAAAGAAACTTATTTCGTGCTGATTTTGATGGAAAAGTATGAAATTTGTGAAATATTTAGCCAGAATTTTTGACAAAAAAATTTAAATAAAAATAGACATTTGTTTTAAAAAACAATACAAACAACACTTTCTTGAATAATTTTAACAAATTTTTGGTAAAATTGTAGTAATGTTAGTCTAAAGTTTGGAAAAATATGAACAAAGTCAACGGAATTCATTCTATTTTCTCAAATGTTTAAGCCTCGATAATTCCCTGTAACAAACGAAAATCAAATAGTTCTTTTCATTTCTATATTCTACGCGGTACAAGCTTTCTAATTATACCAGTCTCAACTCTACGATGAACGTATTGATCGGCCAAAATTGTCTGAAAAAACCCATTTGAAAATATAGTTCCTCCCTATCGAAATATCATCTGAATGGAAATCAATTACGTTTATAGCACTGAGCGTTGCTAGCTAGATTTTAAAAAAAAATTGTTCTGAAAAAGCTGTCAAACTGTAGATTAATTTGATCGATTGCTCTAATCATAAAATTTTATTATCGAACGTTTGCCAGGTGCAAACATGCCTGTTGTAGCACGTCTCTCTTAACTTTCTATATGTCAGATAGCTAAAAAACTTTTTGTCGTAGGCGAAATATTTTTTGACAGCAATCGTATCAAAAGTTGGCAGCTCAAACCAACATGTCATTCGGTCTTTTTTAATTCCATAAAGATCTCGCAATGTTCAATTATTGTTTCCACCTGTGTTGCAAATTTGCTACAGTTGCCAGTATTCAAAAAAGATTAACCATTACACAAAGATATTTCAATCCAAATTTAAGCGTTTCAACTGCGCCACAGATACAATTTTAAGTGGGAAGCGACCATTTTTTGACAAATAGTAGTTCTGATTTCATGGCTCTAATTCCACGCAGCTTTTAATTGCCCAAAAAAATTTCAGGTAATTTTTCATTTTAGCGAACTAAACACAAGTGTAAACGCGTCGCAAATAGAAAATCCAATTTAAACATCATCAATCACGCGGATTTGCTCATTCTAAAACACCATCAATGTCAAACTAGGTCGAAGACCTTTGGCCAGAGGAGCACCCCTAAACCTTTTTGGTGTTTTCGTGGCAACATTTCGTGGCTTCCTCAGGAGACGCTGTGTTTATAGAACTGAGTAACTCTTTATTCAAAGTAAACAAGATGTCATTAAACCTTCACTTGCACTGGCAAACTCTATCTTTAAATTGGGGCAGTGTTTACATAGACAAAAAATGCTCGACCAAATATGCGGTCAGCACTTTTCAGGGAAAACTTTTTATGGAACACATCCCCCAATAACTTGGGGCTGATCTGTTCATTGCAATACATGTGGTGGCGGCACAAACACAGCAATGAGTTTGTACGGCCACTTGATTGTACAACTGGTAGCGCAATCGGTAACCTGTGAATATCTCTTTTCACTTTAAAGCAATAATAAAAAGTGTAAAAGGTCTCCTTCAAATTCATGAAAGGCAAATGATTGGTTCTGCTAGCCTAATTTCTAACGAAAAGAGCCTAATTTGGTTCTGCTAGCCTAATTTCTAACGAATTTGTTAGCCATTATTAATCGGTTGCCAAAATATCATAGCTGATATTCTTGATAAACAAAGGGATGTGGGGTAATATAGTTTCGGGAGCACAAGTACTTAAAATCATGTTCATTATCGACGTCAACACATTTAGACCGTTCGACACATTAGTTGTTTCATCGCAACGAAAATCAAAACATTTAATTTATTGCAGAAATTATTGAAGCACCTGTTAGTGACCATGGAGGATTTTGCGTGTTCAACGATTAACATAAATTTTCTTCTTTTTAAAAATGTCTTGCGTCTATCAAAAAAAGAACAGAATCAGAAATGCATTTCAATTAAGATCAAGTCTCTCTGCAAAAAACCTCAATTTATAGTTTTGCAAACAAAAAACTACCAGGATTTCGTCTTTCAACACTCACTTTGGCATAAAACTGAACACCCAGCTCATCATTACGGGCAGCATTCATAGTAACTTATAATTGTCATTCGAAAAATTAAGGAACTTATATTCAGCTAAAAATTCTGTTTATAAAGTCGACCTGAGAAGAAAGGTGAGCGATCGATACAGATTGAGTCAGCGATATGCGAAGCAACACAAATTGTTTCCTGAAGGAGAAGAAAAGCAACGGATAGTGAATTGAAAATCACTCAGAAAAAGGTTTAGGGCGAGAAATCAAAATTACCCGTAGACCCATTCAGATTAAAGTGGCCCGGAAAAACGACGCTAACAACTCGCGAAACTCAAATTTCAGGCACTACCTGTAGGAGTAGTCCCTACCTCCACGGATATTAATGTATATCTGACGGTCTCCGTAATTAGCGAGCCTGAAAAACCTGATCTGCGAAATTGGACATTCGACGCCCAAAAAAATGGTGACGGAAGGAACTCAATACAACATTGATGGCCAACAGACCGAATGGAGAGGCTGGAGTTAACTGAGGTGACACCCTGGAAACGGGAAATAAATATCGCTGCGTTGTCAACAAAATCCTCCTTAGCACACCCTATATTAGTTTGATTGCCTAATTTACCGGCCAATTTCTCTCCGCTTGCAGCCTTTCCAATGATT